>NC_069500.1:436938333-437282607 GCF_027579735.1 Bombina bombina
TAAATGTCAATCACCTACATAATGTATTTATTGTATGGGGAGAGAAGCTCCACTTCCAGAAGATAGGGGGATTGAACGCTTTAAAACAGGGGAAACTTGCCTCTACATTGCAGGTGATTACTAAAGAAATGACAATTGCCTCTCCACTGGGTGTTCTGGGCACTAAGAGTCACTAGCACCCCTATAAATACACTGACATGGGTACCCCTTTTGAAAGAAGCGAATCTTACTTGAAGGGTCATTATATTGGTGAAAATGAAACTACTGCTGATCCAACCAGCAGTACTAGTTGTACAACCTAGCTGTGTAGCCAACGCTGCTGATTGGATCAGCAGCAGTTTCCCATTTGGACCAGCAGTGCTTTAACTCCATTCAGGGCTTAAAGTGATTGTAAATCCTAGCGTTTGTGAAATACTAGGATTTACCATTGGAAAAAATAAAGAGGACTTTCATTCATGAAGTATAAAACACTTCATGCTGAAAGCTCCTTTATTTGTTGGAAGCGTTCGCTGCACTGAGCTGCTCAGGCAGCCCACGGCAGAATGCTATTTTGCTGAGAGGTGAAGTTTCCACCACTCAGCCAATAGCCGTGCAAGCTATCTGGCTTGGCACCCGTTGGAACGCACGGCTATTGGCTAAGGAGGTGGAAACTTCACCTCTCAGCAAAATAGCACTAATACTAATAATACTAATAAAAATAAGTTATCTATATTTCTAGAAGTGCTATGTGCTACAGTATATTTGTGGTGTTCATTTTACCTTAATAGACACAGCAAAGCAGCAGTTAAAGGGACAGTCAAGTCCAAAAAAAAAAACTTTCATGATTTAAATAGTGCATGCAATTTGAAACATCTTCCCCTTTTACTTTTATCACCAATTTTACTTTGTTCTCTTGGTATTCTTAGTTGAAAGCTAAAACTAGGAGGTTCATATGCTAATTTCTTAGACCTTGAAAACTGCCTCTAATCTGAATACATTTTGACCACTAGAGGGCATTAGTTCACATGTTTCATATAGATAACATTGAGCTCATGCACGTAAAGTGACCTAGGAGTGAGCACTGATTGGCTAAACTGCATGTCTGTCAAAAGAACTGAAATAAGGGGGCAGTCAGCAGAAGCTTAGATACAAGATAATTACAGAGGTAAAAAGTATATTAATATAACTGTGTTGGTTGTGCAAAACTGGGGAATGGGTAATAAAGGGATTATCTTTCTTTTTAAACAACAAAAATTCTGGGGTTGACTGTCCCTTTAAATGTGACACTATACTGTAGTGGAAAAGGCAGAAGCAGATACACATTGTTGCAAGCTTCTGTCTGCCACTTTCATACTCAGAGCTCTGCAACCTTTAATTCTCTCTCTCTCCCTGTGCACGTCAGAAAAGCACTGAGTGAGACAAACTTTACTACTAGCTGCTGATGTGCAAACATGGAATGTCGTCACCTCTGTTGAAGAAAAATACTGGGACAAGTATGTAGATCGATAACACTGGGAAAGAAAGACAGCCTTTTGATGTGCACCTCTCCTGGTTCACACTAAAGAAGACTGCTTGGTTTGCCTTGTGGTTGTGCCTGGCCTTTTAGGTGTCATCTGCTCTAGGTGGTGCAGTGGGTAAGAAAAAGAAACAGCACACTTCCACAGCTGATGTTCATGTGCGTCTTCTGTCCTCCATTATTAATCCCCTAGATATCAAGCAAGCTTGGTGATCCCCATTATCAGCACATATGTTACAGTGCAAAGGATGTCCACATATGGTTATTAAAACTAAAGTGCTTAAAACTGTCCAATCACTGATTGATTTATTTATGTTTGTGCTTGATATAATGTTATCTCTCTGGTCCCTGTTGTTGCGTTTGTACAGTTGACATAAATCTGTTGTATTAAATGAGAAGCGTATTATTCTATTACGCTACACAAAGTATATCCATGATATGGCCCTCCAGTGCTATTTTATGTGACCCTTATTTTCTACTTCCCTCATATATTTGTGACTTAGCCACAGAAACATTTTACATCAATTTCTGTCTGTAATTATGTTCTTCAAAAGTTATGTAACTGTTCCTATTATCATATTGCTATCAAATATGCTGTCACTTTATGTATGAATCGTAATAGTGAAGCATGTTGCTTCTCATTACTTCTTCAGTAATTGTTCCCATTTGCATTAGTGTGAGATTGTACTACTTCATTACAGCCAGCTCATTCATATCTCACTTTTAGGAACACGTGTGTGTGAGATTATATATATATATATATATATATATATATATATATATATATATATATATATATATATATATATATATATATATATATATATATATATATATATATATATATATATATATATATATATATATACACACACACATACATACATACATACATACACATACATATATACACATATATCTATATACCGATACCAAGTATTTGCATGAGTACTTGTACTCATGCAAATGCACCGATACTTAAACCGATACCTTCACTTCCTACCCATATTGCTATCTTGTGGCGTTTTTTCAAACTGCATGCTCCCATTTCATTTTAAACTGGAGTGGAGACTAAACTAAAAATTACAACAACTTGACTCCGTTCACAAGGAGTGTGAACTGAATTCAAAAAATATGCTTCTATGCACTGTATGTGGAAAACATCTTATAAGTTCATACTATCAACACAGTACCTTTAATTATATTAAAAAATAACCTTTATTGAGTATTACTAAAATGACAGCAAAATTACAATGGTATCTGCTGCCTGCGCTTGAGCTTAAAAACACATCTTCAAGATGTTTGGGTAATGACTTTAATAAATAGGTGGTATAAAGGGTAAGACCCTGGGTAGAGTAGAAACTTTAACACTATTTTAGAAAAATTATGATAGCCTTATACTGGCTTGTCTAAGCAGGTTCTTATGCTAAAGTGATCTATAATCCTCAGTAAAGTGAGTCTGAACTTTGTGGAAGCGTATGGGAAACGCAGTGTCAGGGGTTCCCTTAATTTTTAATGTTGTTAATATCTAATTAAACATTTTATAAGTAATAGCTTAAGGTGGATTAATAATTTATCTGGCGCAGCCGGTGCCTTTCTGCTGCTGATTTAGCCTATGGATTTAATGTTAATCGGAGTAGTATGGTGGCTCAATAATTACTTAGTATAATAGTTACTCCAAACATTCTTAGTTCACAAGCATAGCGGTAACATAAAAGGTTGCTTCAGCTATATAGCTAAGGTAATTAAAAGGTAAACTGGGTAACGATAACCAAAAGGCAATAAAAGTCACCCAGTATAGCGGTAACTACAAGGTAATATCTGCTATATAGCTGCGGTAACTAAATGGTTAACATTGTATGCAATAGTGGGCAAACATAAGTTTTTTTGACAACCTAATAGAAAACTAGCAGTGTTAAAACGACGGATGTTAATTCACATACTTTGAGATTCCGGTCACCCAGCATTTATTGAAACCGCAGTAAATAAGGATACTAGAAGGGGTAATTTAAGGTAATAGACCGAGAAACACTAATAAGTAAGTGCTAGTATACCAAGCAAATAGCGGCTACTTATAGGCTTATATTATAAAGCATAGGGTTGATCTTAATATTCAAACAGCCAATTGTACCTAACGCTTTAAAACACGCTAGATAAGTTCTGTTTGTCCCAAGACTTCTCACAATGGTTTAAACAATAAAGATTGCTTCAATACATTTTCGATGAAACACTAGTAAGTATTTTTCGCACCATAAGACGCACCTGACCATAAGACGCACCTAGTTTTTAGAGGAGGAAAACAAGAAAAAAAATATTCTGAATCAAATGGTGTAGTAAACTATTTAATAAACTATAACACAATAATAGAACAGTCAACAGGGGAATAAAGAACCATCATCAGTGTCATTAACAAAGGAAGAGAGACTTTAAGCTTTTAAGTACTTTTCTAGTCTGTGTACCCCAAGAACTCTGAATCGCTAGAGTCAGAATTTAAGAAGCTGAGATCACAAACATCACTTTCTTCATCTTCAGCTAAGAAATCATCTTCGGTTCCATCCAAAGCATTGCTAATGCCACATTTTTTGAATGACTGTACAACGATTTCCTCCACTGAGTGCCATGATGTTTTCACCCATTCACAAACTTGAGTGATAGAGGGCCTCTTCATTCGTCCAGTAGGTGTCAGATCATGATTACCAGCAGCCATCCATTTGTTCCACTCTTCTCGCATAAAGACCTTAAATGGTTTGTTAATTGAAACGTCAAGAGGTTGCAGCTGGCTGGTAAGACCTCCCGGAATTACAGCTAGATGAGTCTTTACTTCTTTAAAGCACTTTTTTGTAGTTTCGCTAATATGTGCTCTAAACTGGTCAAGCACTAATAAGGCCGTTTTTTTCAGAAGCCCTCCAGGACGTTTGCACCACACTTTTTCAAGCCATATTCTCATTCCATTTTCGTCCATCCATCCTTTCTCATGAACATGTACAACAACTCCTCTTGGAATCACTTCTTTTGGAAATGTTTTCCTTTTAAAAATTAACATGGGTGGCAATTTGGTGCCGTCTGCACAGCAAGACAACACAACCGTGTAATGGGTTTTCTCATGTCCGGAGGTTTTCACGGTGATAGTTTTGGCACCTTTCAGATCAACAGTCCTATTAGATGGCACATCAAAGGTTAGCGGGACTTCCTCCATATTCCCAATCTGGCCAATTTCAAACTCATTTTTTTCCTAGCTTCAATTACAAATTTATGAAAAGACAGAATCTTATTTTCATATTCTTCTGGCATTTTTTGCGCAATTCTAGTTTTGGTGCGCATAGCAAGGCCACATCGCCTCATAAACCTGTAGCACCATGATGGTGATCCAGTAAAATCATGAATGCCATTCTCTACAGCAATGCGTTTGGCTTCATATATTATCATTTTTGTAGAGACTGATAAGCCATTATTCCGGTGATGTGTGATCCATTCTTTCATGGTCACGTCTAACTGTGGCCACTTTGCAGCATGCCCACGAAAAGTGTGCTTACTTTTATTCGCTTTTTGCAGCTGATCCTCCTGTTTTCTCCACTCTCTTATTTTTTCAGTTGGAGGTGGCCCAAAATGTCTCTCTGCTGCTCTGTTTCCATGCTCCTTTGCATATTTTACTACCTCTAGTTTAAAAGGAATCTTATATGCTATTATTTTCTGCTTTATCATCTTTGTACCGGTATGTACGGGGGAGGTTTTCTGCAAGAAAATACAGTGATGAAAAAACTGTCAGTAACACACACACATTCGCTCCATAACACATGTACACACTGTGATTGTGTTTGGTGAATAGTAGAGTTTTATGGAGGCTTTTAAAGTTTGAAATGAAATACGGTACCGCAAAGAATCTTGGATTTACCGTATACCGTACATACAGTAGATTTTGACTTCTGGAATATACGGTAGTGCGCTACGGTGAGGATACATTTTGCCGCCCCCGACCCGCCATGATTACCTGTACATACCATCCCCATTGCTAGTTAAAGGGATATCAAACACCATTTTTTTCTTTTATGATTCAGACAGAGCATGCAATGTTAAGCAAATTTGATTATCAATTTTGTTTCTTCTCTTGCTATCTGTATTTAAAAATTAGGACTGTAAGGTTAGGAGTTGTCTCATTTTTGGTTCAGCACCTGAGTAGCTCTTCCTACCGTAATTGTTACCCTAACCCTAATAACCTACCGGTAAACCCTAACCCTAATAACCTAAACCCGAACCCAAACCCTAATAACCTAAAACCCTAATCCCTAAACCTTAACCCCAAACCCTACGTAACTCTAAACCCTAACCCTAATAACCTAAACCCTAACCCCAACCCTTACCCTAAACTCAACCCTAACCCAAACCCTAACCCCCAACCCTAAACTCAACCCTAACCCAAACCCTAACCCCTAAACTCCAACCCTAACCCCTAAACCCCAATCCTAAACTCAACCCTAAACCCAACCCCAACCCCCAACCCTAACCCAAACCCCCAACCCTAAACAAGAATATTCATATCACACACTGTAGTAGTGTATGATCGGTGGATGATGCTGAAATGCACCTTAAGGGTATGAAATAGGGAGAAGTGTATGTGTTACGGTACTGTTGGGTCCTCTGTGTTGTGCCGGTCATGTGACACACTCCCTTCTGCTAGGGTAGCTGACAGAACTTGCCTCCGGACTGTCCAATTTTGGCCCCATATGCAAAGCAGGTCAGTTTATTGGAGCTTATTAAAATTGAAATCCATAGTGGCAAAAGACATCCAGCATGTCCGCCGGATCAGCAGACATGCTGGATGTTTTATGCCACTATTGATTTCAATTTTAATAAGCTAGGTACGGTAATCAACTTTAAATACGGTACCTAGATTTATTTCAAACAACTTCCATTACCTCCATCCAGACCGGTATTCATGATAAATCCATTTAAAGGATTCATGGCAGGCAGACACAAAATGAGAGGACAACCTGCCATGAATCCTTTGAATGGATTTATCATGAATATCGGTCCGGATCGAGATAATAGAGGCTGTTTGAAATAAAGTTGGCTCCAATTGCCCGTTTGTTTTTCACTGAACATGAGGGGGGGGGCCAATCCTCTCACCTGTTGCTTTTCAGAGTACTACGGTAGCTGCAGATCCCCGGGGCTTTACAGCTTCCGGTTCACTCAGTTCAGCCCCCAGGCAATTCAGGATGATCGCCAGCTACAGTAAAAGTAAGACTCTACCTGAGCCACCCCCCAGACTGAGGCCTATAACACCCGGAGTAGGCGGAGAGGGGAACCGGTCTTTACTGACCATCGGCAGCAACCAGTCAAATCTGCTAGTAAGCCAGAGGGGATGCACACCTAGGAGACTTTGGAAGGTGCCGAGACAGAAAGGCGTTCGCAACAACTGGCGATATACCCCAGCAGCCAAGAGCACTACACCGCAAGCTCTGCACTCATCTACATCAGCGGTATTCCTGAGACACGGACCCCCAACCGAGAGCGGAGTGACCGGCTTGGGCAAGCAGCAGCGGTGAGACAGTGGGGAGGAGGCGCCATCTTAGGCTTACACAGTACCGGTAAGTGCGCAACGCTCCGCTACCACATTCAGGGGTCCAAGTAGAAGCCAGCAATCTAGTAATATAGGAAAGTGCTTTACTGGTCTTAAAAACACTATACAGCACACCATTAGTAAGTAAGCAACGCTTGCTACCCGGTACCAGCCTAAAAATGCAAGCACAGGGCCTGCATTCGCACCATAAGACGCACAGACATTTCTCCTTACTTTTGAGAGGGAAAAAAAGTGCGTCTTATGGTGCGAAAAATACGGTAATTCAGCCTCATACATATTGTCATCCAACAAACTAAATGGCTACATATTATCAGCAGTAGTTGCTATTTTTTTTAGATACACTTTAAAGGAGCATACATAAATAAAGGACTGCATAATTTAGCATTTCTAGTATCACTGAGGATATCCTGATTATTAATATCAGTATAGCCAATCAGAGCCTCTATTAGGCAGATGTTACAAGATAATACAATTTTGTATATGTGCTAAGACTCCTTTAAATGCGAGAAACTGTTAGTTGATAGCAAGTCATTATCCGGCCAAGACAGATATATAGAACACAAGGTTCAGACTCACTTTACTGAGGATTATAGATCACTTTAACATAAGAACCTGCTTAGACAAGCCAGTATAAGGCTATCATATTTTTTCTAAAATAGTGTTAAAGTTTCTACTCTACCCAGGGTCTTACCCTTTATACCACCTATTTATTAAAGTCATTACCCAAACATCTTGGAGATGTGTTTTTAAGCTCAAGCGCAGGCAGCAGATACCATTGTAATGTTGCTGTCATTTTAGTAATACTCATTAAAGGTTAAATTTTAATATAAATAAAAAGGTACTGTGTTGATAGTATGAACTTATAAGATGTTTTCCACATACAGTGCATAGAAGCATATTTTTTTAATTCAGCTCACACTCCTTGTGAACTGAGTCAAGTTGTTGTAATTATTGAATTAATGCTTAAAGCACTGCTCCCAAAGCAAGACCTAATTACTAGAGTATTACTCCAATTCAAGGTCTCCAGGGAGATTATCACTGATTATATCCCAACACAGTAAGAAATCTATATAAAATTGGGGATATATTTGTTTTTCTTTTGTTTTCCTTCTTTTCTCATTTAAACTAAAAATTGTTTACTACTGTTCTGCCAATACAAATTGCTGTTATTTGTATTATTGTAGGAGAGATCACTGTACCTCGTTCAGACAAACCCCTGAAGTACTGGGCAGTTAGTAAACAGATTTCCAGCTCTGGCTAAAATGGGCCATAAATATCTTTCTGCCCCATGCAGTAGTGTGGAAAGTGAAAGACTGTTCAACTTAGAGCCGAGCATCCCTACAAATGTCAGATTTATGTTATACTGTTTTAAACCCATACAACCCAATTGCATCACCCCTTTAAATTTAATATTTTATTGTAATATTTTTTATTTATAAACATGTTCAGTGAACTTTGTAACAAATAAAACTGTTTTAATATATATATATATATATATATATATATATATATATATATATATATATATAGTGAGTGTACAGAATAACCGTGTAAATTTGCTGTCCCCTCAAAATAACTCAACACACAACCATTAATGTCTAAACCGTTGAAAACAAAGTGAGTACACCCCTAAGTGGAAATGTCCAAATTGGGCCCAATTAGCCATTTTCCCTCCCCGGTGTCATGTAACTTGTTAGTGTTACAAGGTCTCCGGTGTGAATGGGGAGCAGGTGTGTTAAATTTGGTGTTATTGCTCTCACACTCTCTAATACTGGTCACTGGAAGTTCAACATGGCACCTCATGGCAAAGAACTCTGAAGATCTGTAAAAAAAGAATTGTTGCTCTACATAAAGATGGCCTAAGTTTTTTAGAAGATTGCCAAGACCCTGAAACTGAGCTGCAGCACGGTGGGCAAGACCATACAGCGGTTTTACAGGACAGGTTCCACTCAGAACAGGCCTCACCATGGTTGACCAAAGAGGTTGAGTGCACATGCTCAGCATCATATCCAGAGGTTGTCTTTGGGAAATATACGTATTAGTGCTGCCAGCATTGCTGCAGGGCTTGAAGGGGTGGGGGTCAGCTTGTCAGTGCTCAGACCATACGCCGCACACCATCAAATTGGTCTACATGGCTGTCGTTCCAGAAGGAAGCATCTTCTACAGATGATGCACAAGAAAGCCTGCAAACAGTTTGCTGAAGATAAGCAAACTAAGGACATGGATTACTGGAACCATGTCCTTTAGTCCATTGAGACCAAGATAAACTTATTTGGTTCAGATGGTGTCAAGCGTGTGTGGCGGCAACTAGGTGAGGAGTTCAAAGACAAGTGTGTCTTGTCTACAGTCAAGCATGGTGGTGGGAGTGTCATGGTCTGGGCCTGCATGCATGAGTGCTGCTGGCACTGGGGAGCTACAGTTCATTGAGGGAACCATGAATGCCAACATGTACTGTGACATACTGAAGCAGAGCATGATCCCCTCCTTTTTGAGACTGGGCCACAGGGCAGTATTCCAACATGATAACAACCCCAAACACACCTCGAAGACCACCACTGCCTTGCTAAAGAAGCTGAGAGAAAAGGTGATGGACTGGCCAAACATGTCTCCAGACCTAAACCCTATTGAGCATCTGTGGGGCATCATCAAATGGAAGGTGGGGGAGTGCAAGGTCTCTAACATCCACCAGCAAAGTGATGTCATGGAGGAGAGAAGGACTCCAGTGGCAACCTGTGAAGCTCTGATGAACTCCATGCCCAAGAGGGTTAAGGCAGTGCTGGAAAATAATGGTGGCCACACAAAATAGACACTTTGGACCCAATTTAGACATTTCTACTTAGGGATGTACTCACTTTTGTTGCCAACGGTTTGGACATTAATGGCTGTGTGTTGAGCTATTTTAAGGGGACAGCAAATGTACACTGTTATACAGGCTGTACACTCACTACTTTACATTGTAGCAAAGTGTCATTTCTTCAGTGTTGTCACATGAAAAGAAAATATTTACAAAAATGGGAGGGGTGTACTCAAATATGTAACACCTGTACAACCATAAGAATTTCTAAATCATTCCTACATTAATACATTGTGCTCACTTTCCCTAGGATTATATTCTTGGTTTGTGTACAAGCCATAATAAGGGACATGGAACGCAAATTTCTTCTTTCCTGATTCAGATAGAGCATGCAATTATAAGCAACTTTCTAATTTACTCCCATCGTCCTTTTTTCTTCATTATCTTGCTATCTTTATTTGAAAAACAAGAATGTAAGTTTAGAAGCCGGCCCATTTTTGGTTCACTTCCTGGGTTGTGCTTCCTGGCTAAATGCACCCACCGTTAAACAAGTGCTGTCCAGGGCTGAACCAAAAACTGGCTGGCTCCTTATCTTCCTTTTTCAAATAAAGATAGCAAAAGAACGAAAAAATAATAATAGGAGTAAGTTAGACAGTTGCATGCTCTATCTAAATCAGGAAAGAAAAAATGTGGGTTTAGTATCCCTTTAAGCATTTTCTTAATTCTGCCCCACACCATAGATGCTCTCATACCTACAATTCTTGCTTGTGTGCCCTCTACAACTTTGTAGTAAATAATGAATTTATTTTGAAGCAATAACATTCCAACTAGCACTTTAATCATGATCAAACAATTTAATCATTTAGTACAATACATAAATATTATAGGTTTAAAATGCGTCAGTATATTCATGGACACATAGCCTAAACAAAAAAAAAAAAAAAAAAAATGTGGTTTGGTTTACTACTGACATTGTTTCTTGGATATTATGCACTAATACACATGGAATCCCAATACTACCAAAAGTAACCAAATTAATTGTGGAATTATTTGAGTAACCACAATAATAGCAAATGAATTAGCCATGGTATTCACCAGTTTTTCATAACATGCAATTCAATATAAAATTAATTTGATTATATATGTAAATTTGTATGTTAAAAACCTTGGAGGCGATGAGTTAGCAGTCAGCAGTGTGATATTTACACACAAACATATACTCACACATGTGCATCCATAAATACACATTAAATCATTTATATAACCAATTATGGTGGGTTGCTGCAAAAATATTTGAGGATATACCGGTGTATATCACATTTACATAAACTGTATTACGCCCCAAAACACAGACTGACCTCTAGCCTCTCGGTCAGCTCCCTCTGCATTTCCTCATAGCGTCGGCTCATGTCCTGGTTCCTCTCCAGCAGAGCCTTCCCCATCCTGGCTGCCAGCACCAGATTCTTCTCCTTCTGTCTGATGACAGAAAGCAACTCGGGCTCCTCCCCCGACTCGACAGCATCGCTCTCCCCCGAATACTCCTCTCCCTCTGCGGCGAGCAGCACCAGCTCCTCATCCAGCTCCAGCTCTCCCCGGCACAGTTCTGCCGAGGCTGGAGAGGTTGCAGGGAGATCTGACAGCAAACTAATAGGAAACTCCATTAGGCGCTGTCCAGGCCTGATGGTGCTGATTCTGCGAGCTTCTCGCATACAGCGCAAGGGACCCCAGAGACTAATATTCACCCCACCCTGCACAGAACCCAGTGCTTAACACTGACCTAATGCGTAATAAATACACAAATTCGAACAAACTCCGCAAATCATCAACTACATCTAATAGACAAACGGCACAGCCAACTAGAAGGATAAATAGCCTAGAAATCCTAATGTCATCAATGAGTAATAAATATCGTATCCAAAAACCTAGATAATCTAATTAATACTGCCAAATTTCTTCTACAAATGAAGGATAATTACCATTAACTAGCAAACGTGCTAGCAAGGGCGAGAGACTATTAAATTAATGTAAAAACGCACTTAACCTGGATATGCCTCTTAAGGTAACCTTAAACTAACCTAAACGCCACATTCTCTAAAGCCATCACGTCTGACCAGAAATAACATTGGTTACTAATGTTGGATAAATAACACTGACGAGTCTTTGCCCCTTACTAGCCAAGACTAGATATAGCTTAACAAATACACCTTGTAACCAGTGGAAAGTACTATAATCAGTGCTTAACACTGAGTAAAAAGACACCAGTACCCCTAAATGGTGTCTAAGGTTGTGCTGACCCACAAAGTGAAATGTACGTTACCTGGACAAAAGCTTCCCCAATCAAATTAAGGGGAATATAATAGAATACGCCATGCTACCCACATATTTTGCAATACAACACTTACCTGTGATCAACGTGACCAACCTAACTATCCAACATAGCAATCACCCAACTAACTAGGATCATAAGCACTGAAGCTTATCACCCAGCTAACTAGGTTTAATTCTATTACCAACCAATATGTGATTAATCCGATCACCTCACTTATCACCCATCCAATTAGCACCAAGTCGATTTATCTTACTTGCCACCAACTTGTATGGAATTAATCCCAACCAATGTTACACAACTAACTGGTACCAACACAAAAATACTCTTCCCTACGATCCTTCAAAATGGTATCAGCTCAAATAACCGGATCTATAACCCGTCTGCACGTTACTAAATACAACTTAACTGGGCTAAATAACACGGGTTGGACCTGCTACTGCACCACTAAATGCTACACACACCCAATGGGGTATCAAAACCACTAGCTAGAATCAATCCAATCTTCACGCGCCCGAGCCCTTCTCACCCCGACCCCCTCCCCCCGATCCCCAGCTTGTATCCCGTTTCCCCCGGGACGTACAGCTTCAGTATCCCCAAGCCCCTATGCCCCGGGTTGCACTGCGCTCTCTCTGCCCCTTAGCGCGGCGCACCCCCGCACCCATCTCTGCAAGAGCCGAGCAATGCGTGCGCAGCGCCGTGACGTCTACAGCACCTGTTCAGTGGAGCACTGTGATTGGCTGAGAAGCCTTGCCCGATCAGCTTTGCTTCCCACCTACTCACACCTCGCTAGGACCAGTTCAGATGGTAGTTATGATGTGCTGTCTATCCCCAGCCTGTAAGCTCTCCAGTCTTCTTTAAGGATTGAGCTGACGTTGGCACAGTACCAATATGATGCTTTCCCCTTGTAACAGCAACGCTATCCTCTGGAAGGTCACCACACGCCTGTCTCGTTAAAACACAGAGCAAATCTGTCTGGTACCCATGATGTTTAGCTTCTTAAATGCCAATAAGGGCTGAAGCACATTGCCTAACAGTCCCTTGCATGATTCTTCTCTGTAATAAAATGCGACGCTAATGTAATTTCAATAAATAATATTTTAATATAATAATATTTTACTGTGAGCTTAATTTGTTCAATAAATGTGTTCACAAAACAAATTAGTCTTTATACGCGAGAACCCCAGTGCATGGTGTTAATGTTACACTAGAGGGCGCTGTGCATACTTTGGATTTTTTAACATGGAAAACCCATCTAGAGTAGACAGAAACGACATTTTTATTTTGGGCAAATATTCATATAATTTTAAATGGATTGCACCTATTTGGTTAAAAAAATTATTTCCAGGTATATATAAATAAAAGTAATAATATATGGGTTGGAATACTTTACAGACATGGATATTTGGTCTACGAACTTAATTAGATGCGGAAGGAGGTACAATGAGTCACCGGAGGTGACGTTTTAGCAGGCGTTTTGTATTTGAAGTTGATGGCGGTAAGGACAGTTGAGGTAAGTACTATTATTGAATGATAATTATTTTATAAAGCTTTTGTTTGCAAAAAATGACTTTGGATGTGCTTGAATTGTATCTTTTCCCGACATCTCGACCATACACTGTCAGCACGATGACACAATGGTAATGGTATATGAAGTGACAAGGGACACACCTACATAGGCGAAGCATTATATGGATCACTAAAGCAGAACTGTCAAGTCTCACTATAAGATAGTGTGATACACAGGCTAAATGATCTAGTTTTACAATACATTATTTCCTCCATATAGATTATGCACAGATCTCCCCAAATTTTTATATTATTTACCCCTAATTCTATGTACAATAACAGCTTATTTTGTTCACTTGTCTTGGGTTCATGAGTGACCATTCTTTCTTCTTTTTATTTTGCTCTAATACTCAAATTCACTTTTATTTTGGAAGATACCTTAATATTATATACACTCTTACCATATTATAAACACATATAGGTCGGTCCAAAAGTGGTCACTGTTTACTAACTAGGGGATTTTTTTGAAGGATAATATTAAAAAGAAAATAACAGGTATTTCATATTTATGGTATTTTCACTATTCTATAAAGTAAAGGTTTATTTGCTTTCTGTTTTTCTTTTCAGTGTAATGTTATGTGATATATTATGATGATGTAACTTTTATTTTGCATTGAAGAAGCAAATATCATTTGTCATTGTATTTGATATACCTCAATAAAAAAAAGAAAATCCTTGCTTATTAACCTTTGGTACTCCAAAGGGGTATATCAGATTCATTGTATCACTGAAATGAGTTTCCTCAGTGCCTTTTAAAGGGACAGTCTGCTCCAAAAATGTTATTGTTTAAAAATATAGATAATCCCTTTGTTACCCATTCCACGTTTTTGCACAGCCAACATGGTTATATTAATACACTTTTTACCTCTGTGATTACCTTGTATCTAAGCCTTACATTTTAGCCAATTAGTGCAGTACTCAATGGGCATGAGCACAATGATATCTATATGGCCCACATGAACTAACAGTCTCCTGCTGTGAAAAGCAAATAAAAAAAGCATGTGATAAGAGTCTGTCTGTAGTGGCTTAGAAACAGGCAGACATTTATGACAAGGAAGTTGGTTTCTTATTCAAGCTGTTTCTTATTTGTGAAATTCTATTAATTATTCATGGAGGTTGGTTTCTTATTCATTTTTTTTGTCAGACTGCTTTAAATTGACTTTAAAATAAAAATATAGGTTTTATTTAAATAATAATATGATTCATATAATGTAGTTACACAGAGGTGGAATCCCTTTATACAACAATTGAATATACAAACTAGAAAAAAGGGCATATGTTGGCACCAATACAAATATTACTATTTTGAATAAGTAACAGATATTTTCATAGGGTTAATAACTATTGGGCCACTGATTTCACTATGAATATATACAGGGTAGATCCCCCTCCATGCCATGCAATTGTTTTTAGCCTGGCCCAATGTTTTTTTGGGCACATACATTGATGCCAACCCTGGCATAGGTCACATAATTCTCATTTTTGAATAAGTAACAGATATTTTCAAAGGGTTAATAACCATTGGGCCACTGATTTCACTATGAATATATACAGGGTAGATCCCCCTCCATGCCATGCAATTGTTTTTAGCCTGGCCCAATGGTGTTTTTGGCACAGAAATTGATGCCAACCCTAGCATAGAAGACCTAATTCTCAATTTTGAATAAGTAACAGATATTTTCAAAGGGTTAATAACCATTGGGCCACTGATTTCACTATGAATATATACAGGGTAGATCCCCCTCCATGCCATGCAATTGTTTTTAGCCTGGTCCAATTGGTGTTTTGGGCACAGAAATTGATGCCAACACTGGCATAGGTGCTCTAATTCTCATTTTTTAATAAGTAACAGATATTTTCAAAGGGTTAATAACCATTGGGCCACTGATTTCACTATAACTATATACCCTGTATATATTCATAGTGAAATCAGTGGCCCAATGGTTATTAACCCTTTGAAAATATCTGTTACTTATTCAAAAATGAGAACAATGTCACCTATGCCAGTGTTGGCATCAATTTCTGTGCCAAAAACACCATTGGGCCAGGCTAAAAACAATTGCATGGCATGGAGGGGGGTCTACCCTGTATATATTCATAGTGAAATCAGTGGCCCAATGGTTATTAACCCTTTGAAAATATGTTACTTATTTAAAATAGTAATATTTGTATTGGTACCAACGTATGCCCTTTTTTCAAGTTTGTATATTTAATTGTTGTATAAAGGGATTCCACCTCTGTGTAACTACATTATATGAATCATATTATTATTTAAATAAAACCTATATTTTTATTTTAAAGTCAATTTAAAGCAGTCTGACAAAAAAAAAAATGAATAAGAAACCAACTTCCATGAATAAGAAACAGAATTTCACGAATAAGAAACAGCTTGAATAAGAAACCAACTTCCTTGTCGTCAGACATTTAGAGGTTTAAATATTATAAACTATATTAATATAACAATGTTGGTTGTGCAAAGCTGGGGAATTGGTAGTTAAGGCGTTGTGTATCTTTTTTTAAACAATAACAATTTTTTTGTTGACTGTCCCTTTAAATAACCCAGATATTATATTATTGCCTGGGCTGATCAGCTGCTCACCCAATGTGACTGACTAACCTGTACTTAGGTAGGGATACCCTTAAACACTTATATAAAGTAGAGATGTGCAGCCAATAATTTTTTTGTTTCAAATATTCAGGAATATTGGTTTCCCTGAATATTCGGTGGCTGCACTATTAAGTATTTGTTTTGTTTAAAATGAAACAAATACTGAATTTTAGTTAAGCATTTACATCCGTTTTTGTAATAAAAAAATGTAAAGGCTTTAAAGCTGCAGGGGAAAAGTTCACCAGTAGCTACAATACTTACTTCAACGCGCGCTGGAGACCGTGCTAACCCGATCCTTTTCTTGCCACAGCCCGGCTGTTCTAACAGCAAGCTTAATGCTCTCGGTTCCTAGGGCCTGCACTAACTTTAGCCGAGTGTGCTAAGCCTCCTGTTATTCAATAATCTGTCAAAATTGTTTCCTTTTTTTTTTTTTTTTTACTTTCTTTGTACATTCATTCGGATTTTGGTTTTTTTTAAAATGAAAACAAAAAGACAATTTTATCACAAATGCATATTTGTGACAATCAGATGCACATCCTTAATATAAAGTTTGTCCCTGGGAATGTGCCAGGTAAAGTGTATAGCATTGTGAAAAAGTGTCACAGAGACTGGTGCCAGATAAGGGCCACATCACACAGATATGTCATGGTGACATGTGCCAAGTAAAGTGTTCTACACCTAAGTGGGCCACAATGAAATTAGTCTGATAAGCTGCATATTTGATGAAGTTAGGTGCAGAAATGTGGTAACCTGAATATTACTTCTCTCATTATATATTTTTAATGGAATAGTCCAGTCAGAATTAAACTTTCAGGATTCAGATAGAGCATGCAATTTTAAGCGGCTTTCTAATTTACTACCATTATCAATTTTTCTTCGTTCCCTTGGTAATCTTTATTTGAATGTAAGCTTAGTAGCGAGCCTATTTTTGGTTCAGCACCTGGCTAGCGCTTGCTGATTAGGAACTACATTTAGACACCAATCAGAAACTGCTACCCAGGTGCTGAACCAAAAATTGGCTGGCTCCTATGCTTACATTCTTGCTTTTTCAAATAATGATTAAAAGATAAAAAAATGATAATAGAAGTAAATTAGAAAGTTGCTTAACCCCTTAACGACCGAGGACGTGCAGGGTACGTCCTCTTAAAAAAGTCACTTAACGACCAAGAACGTACCCTGCACGTCCTCGGTTTGGAAAGCAGCTGGAAGCGATCCTGATCACTTCCAGCTGCTTTCCGGTTATTGCAGGATGCCTCGATATCGAGGCATCCTGCAATAACAATTTTTGCCCCTCCGGTGCAGAGAGAGCCACTCTGTGGCCCTCTCTGCACCGGACATCGATGGCCGCATTCGTTGGTGGGTGGGAGCGTAAATGGGAGGTGGGTGGGCGGCCATCGATGGCTTCTTAGTCAGAGAGGGGGGCGGGATCGCCGGGGGCGCGCACGCGTGCACCGGGGGGGGGGGGGGGGCGCGTGCACGGGGAGGGAGCGGGTGGGAACCGCTTACACTGCAGAAACTTTTGTATATTATTGTACAAAATAATAAAAAAAAAACGTAATGGAACTCATCTAAGGGATCTGGGAGGGGGTGGGGGATTGATCTGGGGGAGCTACACTACAGAAAAAACTAAAATAAATGTAAAAAAAACATTTTTATATGCAAACTGGGTACTGGCAGACAGCTGCCAGTACCCAAGATGGCCCCCAATAAGGCAGTGGGGGGGGGGTAGAGAGCTGTTTTGGGGGGGATCAGAGAGGTTGGGGGCTAAGGGGGGATCCTACATAGCAGCATATGTAAATATGCTTAAAAAAAAAAACAACCTTTTATTTTAGTACTGGCAGACTTTCTGCCAGTACTTAAGATGGCGGGGACAATTGTGGGGTGGGGGAGGGAAGAGAGCTCTATGGGAGGGATCAAGGGGGTCTGATGTGTCAGGTGGGAAGCTGATCTCTACACTAAAGCTAAAATTAACCCTGCAAGCTCCCTACAAGCTACCTAATTAACCCCTTCACTGCTGGGCATAATTCACGTTTTGTGCGCAGTGGCATTTAGCGGCCTTTTAATTACCAAAAAGCAACACCAAAGCCATATATGTCTGCTATTTCTGAACAAAGGGGATCCCAGAGAATCATTTACAACCATTTGTACCATAATTGCACAAGTTGTTTCTAAATAATTTCAGTGAGAAACCTAAAGTTTGTGAAAAAGTTGACTATTTTTTTTAATTTAATCGTATTTGGCGGTGAAATGGTGGCCTGAAATATACCAAAATGGGCCTAGATCAATACTTGGGGTTGTCTACTACACTAAAGCTAAAATTAACCCTACAAGCTCCCTACAAGTTCCCTAATTAACCCCTGCACTGCTGAGCATAATACACTTGTGGTGTGCAGCAGCATTTAGCGGACTTCTAATTACTTAAAAACAACGCCAAAGCGATATATGTCTGCTATTTCTGAACAAAGGGGATCCCAGAGAAGCATTTACAACCATTTGTGCCATAATTGCACAAAATGTTTGTTAATGATTTCAGTGAGAAACCTAAAATTTGGAAAAATTTTACTTTTTTTTTTTATTTGATCGCATTTGGCGGTGAAATGGTGGCATGAAATATACCAAAATGGGCCTAGATCAATACTTTGGGATGTCTTCTAAAAAAATATATATACATGTCAATGGATATTCAGGGATTCCTGAAAGATATCAGTGTTCTAATGTAACTAGCGCTAATTTTGAAAAAAAGTGGTTTGGAAATAGCAAAGTGCTACTTATATTTATGGCCCTATAACTTGCAAAAAAAGCAAAGAACATGTAAACATTGGGTATTTCTAAACTCTGGACAAAATTTAGAAACTATTTAGCATGGGTGTTTTTTGGTGGTTGTAGATGTGTAACAGATTTTGGGGGTCAAAGTTAGAAAAAGTGTGTTTTTTTTCCATTTTTTCCTCATATTTTATAATTTTTTTTTACTGTAAATTATAAGATATGATGAAAATAATGGTATCTTTAGAAAGTCCATTTAATGGCGAAAAAAAACGGTATATAATATGTGTGGGTACAGTAAATGACTAAGAGGGAAATTACAGCTAAACACAAAGACCGCAAAAATGTAAAAATAGCCTTGGTCCCAAACGGACAGAAAATGGAAAAGTGCTGTGGTCATTAAGGGGTTAAAATTGCATGCTCTATCTGAATCATGAAAGTTTTATTTTGACTAGACTATTCCTTTAACTAATTTAAAAAAAAAAAAAAGCTTTGTGTGTTTTCTTTATTCATTTATTTATTACTGTAATAATAGATCTGTTGCATTTGCATTCAATAAAATGGATTTTAAAATAAATTCCTGAAAACAGAAAACTGTTTCATTTTAGGCTATTCATAATTGCCTATTTTTTTGTATAACTTAAAGGGACACTGAACCCAATTTTTTTCTTTCGGGATTCAGATAGAGCATGCAATTTTAAGCAACTTTCTAATTTACTCCTATTATCAATTTTTCTTTGTTTTCTTGCTATCTTTATTTGAAAAAGAAAGTTCAGAACTGTGGACAGCACTTGTTTATTGTTGGATGAATGTATCCACCGATCAGCAAGTATAACCCAGGTTGTTCATCAAAAATGGGCCGGCATCTAAACTTACATTCTTGCTTTTCAAATAAAGACACTAAGAGAATGAATTACATTTGCTAATAGGAGGTAAATTAGAAAGTTGCTTAAAATTGCACGCTCTCTGTATCACAAAAGAAAAAAAATTGGGTTCAGTGTCCCTTTAATAATAATTACGTGTTGCAGTTGTGGTACTTAGGGCAAACAGTTATGCCAGTAAGGTTACTATTGAATAAAAGTTGAGAAACAATGTATTGTCTCTTCTTCATAGATCAGCAACAGGTTCAATTTATTTTTTCTTTCTTACATTTTTAAACTATGTAATACACTTGTCAACAAAATATAATTTTTTAAATATTTTCTAGTGTATCATACATATATTCATTTAAAAAAGGAAAAACCGTAAATGGATAGTCTTCAAAATGAACATGGTGGTCCTAGAATTTAGTTCTGCACTGTCGCAGCTGTGTAGTATAATAAGCAGATATCCCAATGTATAAGACATAGATAAAACCAAATCCATACCTATATAATACTGCGTCCATTGTAACAGATCAGTTCTTCTAATCAAACATTGCCCAAAGGATGATGGGGTACGAGGAAAGGTAGAAGTATACGATCTTACAGCATAGGGTATGCTAGGCTGAGAAGTAGGAGGAGCTGGTAGAGGAAGCAGAAAAAAGGAAGAGAAGAATGGAAGAAAGAAGTTGAGGAGAAAAAAAGAAAAAGGATAGAGTGAAAAAAAGAGGGTAGGGGAGGGTATGCATTTCTTAAAGCTCTAGAGGTGTTGTCTACTAAAGTATCGGGTTCGGAAGAAGAGAGTACAACAGGTTAAATTTCTGAGGTGTAAGCTGAGAGTCTTGAGTTTGTCCTTTCTTTTTATAAGCAGAAAATGCATATGTAATTAAAGTAAAGAATTGCAGGTACTGGACATTGTACATTGAAATTCAGCAGCCTAGCATGAAGCAGCACCCTTCCCGCACTAGATAGCTTTAAAGCAAACCTCCATGTTCTACAGATTGTATCCCTTCAAATGTTATAAAGGGTCAACGTTAGAGCCAACCTCTTTGTTAACTACCCTATCTCAGTTACTAAGGTAGATAAGGGGCAGTTTCTGTGGAAAAAGAAGCAGGTGCCGTAATCTTTCAGGAGGGAGCAGGTGCCGTAATCTTTCAGGAGTAGAAATGACCACGCTAGATAGGAAAGGGGGTGGAGATGCAGCTGCTAGGAGAGACAGAGAACATGAGACGGTCTGTGCTGCTGTGGCCACTTGGCTGTAGTTCCCAGGCAAGTGGCCAATAATGCATCCAGCTGAACTGGTCTAAATTTTAGGTGCATCTAGAAGTGGTGGGGAACACCCATAGGTTTTGAGGGCTTCAACCCAGGGCTCGCGCGCGGATTTGTTAAGCACTGACTTTTCTGAAATACTCTTATTCTAGCATCTGTATCACTTGACTAACCTGATTACTCCATAGTGTGTGTGAGAGTATGAATAAATTATAGTTATTGTAAGTTTTTTTTTTTCTTCTTTTTTTTTTTAGAGATGTTGAAATTCAAATTTGGAAGCCGCAGTGCTGCAGATTCTGTTTCTTCAGAATCGATAGCAAGTAGAGCTACACGAATCAATCATTTCTTCCAGGTTTGTATTCTTATATCTCTTGCAAAATGTTTTAACCATATTTGTATTTATTTATTTTTGTAAATTACAAACCATACAGGTCCACCACTTTTGTCAATTGGTAATGATTGTTTAATGCATGAGATCACTGCCATTTATGAAAGAAAAAAGTAAAAGGGGGTTAGCAACATGTCTACTTTTTATTCTGCGTGGATTGATTCAGACACAGGAGTTCCCATTAGTCCCCAAGCGTTTCCTAAGCCAGTTTACACCATTTTATATTATATCATAAAATGGTCATGAAACAATATTATAATTCTGCTAACAAAGCAGAACACCTTTCTTTCATGTAATTGGCAAGAGTCCATGAGCTAGTGACATATGGGATATACAATCCTACCAGGAGGGGCAAAGTTTCCCAAACCTCAAAATGCCTATAAATACACCCCTCACCACACCCACAATTCAGTTTTACAAACTTTGCCTCCTATGGAGGTGGTGAAGTAAGTTTGTGCTAAGATTTCTACGTTTATATGCGCTTCTCAGCATTGTTGAAGCCCGATTTCTCTCAGAGTACAGCGAATGTCAGAGTGACGTGAAGGGAGTTTCCCTTATTTGAATACGATGATTTCCCTAACGGGGGTCTATTTCATAGGTTCTCTGTTATCGGTCGTAGAGATTCATCTCCTACCTCGACGATATACTCTCAATTTACCATTACCTCTACTGATAACTGTTTCTGTACTGGTTTGGCTATCTGCTATATGTGGATGGGTGTCTTTTGGTAAGTATGTTTTTTATTACTTAAGACACCTCAGCTATGGTTTGGCACTTATATTTCAAAATATATGAAAAAAACTCTGTGCCTCACTAACACAAAAGCAGTCCATACACTTGCAGCATCGGAAAGAACCTCCGTGTAAATACGTAAACATAAGCAAACAGAGTTCGTGGGTGGTGCGTGTAAGTTAGAAAAAGGAAGATTATACCACTGCTGCCATAGCAAATATCCTTACCGGATCATCCTCAGGGACCTACGATACACGGGCATTTAAAATACCTCTCCAAGTGCTCGTCTCGTCCGATGCTGTTTGCTAGGCGTCCTGGTGAGTACAATCGACTGCTCAGACGTTCCTATTCCCCGCCTCCGTTGGCGGACCGTCTCCCATATGCGGCTTCCTTCTGTCACTCACCCACAGCGAATCGCCAATAGATCTCCGTACAATGCTCCTCCAACTGCTGCAGAGTATATGCACACACCTCCCCACAGCACCGAATCCAGGATAGGACTGGCGATAAATGCATATGAAAAAAAGGGAGAATCCTGGATACGTCCAAAAGTAAAAGCTTCTTTATTGAGACATATTAAAAAAATGGAACAGGCACACAAGAAACATAGCAGCCAGGTGTGGCACTGATGGCTGCTATGTTTCTTGTGTGCCTGTTCCATTTTTTTAATATGTGTCAAAAAAGAAGCTTTTACTTTTGGATGTATCCAGGATTCTCCCTTTTTTTCATTGTACTTATATTTGCCATGAGTCAGGTTCATGTATTTCCTTCAGCAGACTGTCAGTTTCATATTTGGGGAATTTTAACATTTTAAGAAATTTATTTCTTACCTAGGGGTTTAGTCTTTTTCTTTTTTTCAATTGACTACTTCTTGCTATTGTGGGTATTAGGCCCGCGGGTGCGTCAAATGCTAAACTTTATTGCGTCATTCTTGGCGCGAAAATATTTTTGGCGAGAAAAAATACGTTTATGACGCAACTTCGTCATTTCCGGCGTCATACGTGACGCCGAGACCTTTCACACGGCGGCATCATTAGTGATGCGAGTGTGTCATTTCCGGTTATTTATTAGCGCCAAAAAAGTTTACGTTACGTTGTGCGTCATACTCAAATTTTTTTCATTATTTCAATACCCCATTGATGTTTGCCTCTTGCTTTTTTCTCTATCAGAGGCCTATGCTTTTGCATTTTTTCCCATTCCTGAAACTGTCATATAAGGAAATAGATAATTTAGCTTTCTATGTTTTTTATCTTACATTCAGCAAGATGTCCCAATCTGATCCTGTCTCAGAAGTTTCTGCTGGAACATTGCTGCCTGACATCGGGTCTACCAAAGCTAAGTGCATTTGTTGTAAAAGTGTTGAAATTATTCCACCAAATGTCATTTGTAATAGTTGTCATGATAAACTTTTATATGCAGATAGTGTTTCCATCAGTAATAGTACATTGCCAGTTTCAGTTCCTTCAACTTCTAATGTACATTATATACCTGTAAATTTTAAAGAATTTGTTTCTGATTCTATTCTGAAGGCTTTGTCTGCATTTCCACCTTCTAATAAACGAAAAAAGGTCTTTTAAAACTTCTCATTTAGCTGATGAAATTTCAAATGACCAGCAACATAATTTATCCTTTTCTGATGAGGATCTATCTGATTCAGATGATCCTTCCTCAGACATTGACACTGACAAATCTACTTATTTATTTAAAATAGAGTATATGCGTTCTTTATTAAAAGAAGTGTTTAATTACTTTGGATATTGAGGTAACCAGTCCTATTGACGTTCAGTCTAATAATTGTTTAAATGCTGTTTTTAAACCTCCTGTGGTTTCCCCAGGGGTTTTTTCCTATTACTGATGCTATTTCTGATATGATTTCTAGGGAATGGAATAAGTCAGGTACTTCTTTTATTCCTTCTTCAAGGTTTCAAAAATTATATCCTTTATCATCAAAATCTATAGAGTTTTGGGAAAAAAATCCCCAAAGTTGATGGGGCTATTTCTACTCTTGCTAAACGTACCACTATTCCTATGGAAGATAGTACTTACTTTAAGGATCCTTTAGATAGGAAGCTTGAATCTTATCTAAGGAAGGCCTATTTATATTTAGGTCATCTTCTCAGACCTGCTATTTCTTTGGCTGATGTTGCGGCTGCCTCAACTTTTTGGTTGGAGAATTTAGCGCAACGAGAATTGGATCCTGACATATCTAGCATTACTCGCTTACTGCAACATGCTAATCATTTTATTTGTGATGCCATTTTTGATATTATCAAAATTGATGTTAGATCCATGTCTTTAGCTGTATTAGCTAGAAGAGCTTTATGGCTTAAATCTTGGAATGCTGATATGACATCTAAATCTAGATTACTATCTCTTTCTTTCCAAGGCAATAATTTATTTGGTTCTCAGTTGGATTCTATTATTTCAACTATCACCGGAGGAAAATGAGTTTTTCTGCCTCAGGATAAAAAACCTAAGGGTAAATCTAAGGCTTCTAACCGTTTTCGTTCCTTTCGTCAGAATAAGGAACAAAAACTCAATCCTCCTCCCAAGGAATCTGCTTCCAATTGGAAGCCTTCCTCAAATTGGAATAAATGCAAGCTATTTAGGAAACCAAAGTCTGCCTCTAAGTCCGCATCAAGGTGCGGCCCTCATTCCAGCTGAGCTGGTAGGGGGCAGATTAAGGTTTTTCAAGGATTTTTGGATAAAATCTGTCCAAAATCATTGGATTCAGAGCATTGTCTCTCAAGGGTATCGAATAGGATTCGAAGTAAGACCTCCTGTGAGAAGATTTTTTCTCCCATGCATCCCTGTAAATCTAGTAAAAGCTCAGGCTTTTCTGAAGTGTGTTTCAGACCTGGAGTCTTCAGGGGTAATCATGCCAGTTCCTCCTCAGGAACAAGGTTTGGGGTTTTATTCAAACCTATTCATTGTCCCAAAGAAAGAAAATTTATTCAGACCAGTTCTGGATCTGAAAATTTTTAATCGTTATGTAAGCGTACCAACTTTTAAGATGGTGACTTTAAGGACTATTCTGCCTTTTGTTCAGCAAGGACATTATATGTCCACAATAGACTTGCAGGATGCATGCCTTCATATTCCGATTGATCCAGAACACTATCAGTTTCTGAGATTCTCTTTTCTAGACAAGCATTACCAATTTGTTGCTCTTCCATTTGGCCTAGCAACAGCTCCAAGGATCTTTTCAAAGGTTCTGGGTGCCCTATTATCTGTAATCTGAGAAAAGGGTATTGCGGTGTTTCCTTATTTGGACGATATCTTGGTACTAGCTCAGTCTTTACATACTGCAGAATCTCACACGAATCAACTAGTGTTGTTTCTTCGGACACATGGTTGGAGGATCAATTTACCAAAAAGTTTCTTGATTCCTCAGACAAGGGTCACCTTTTTAGGCTTCCAGATAGATTCAGTGTCCATTACTCTGTCTCTAACAGACAAGAGACGTTTAAAATTGGTCACAGCATGCCGGCACCTTCAGTCTCAGTCATTCCCTTCAGTGGCTATGTGCATGGAAGTTTTAGGTCTCATGACTGCAGCATCGGATGCGATCCCCTTTGCTCGTTTTCACATGAGACCTCTACAGCTTTGCATGCTGAATCAATGGTGCAGTGATTATATAAAGATATCACAATTAATATCCTTGAATCCCAATGTACGACACTCTCTGACATGGTGGATAGATCACCATCGTTTGGTTCAAGGGGCTTCTTTTGTTCGGCCAACCTGGACTGTGATCACAACAGATGCGCGTCTTTCAGGTTGGGGAGCTGTTTGGGGATCTCTGACAGCACAAGGGGTTTGGAAATCTCAAGAGGCGAGATTACCAATAAATATTTTAGAACTCTCAGAAATTCTCAGGGCTCTTCAGTTTTGGCCTCTGCTAAAGAGAGAACCATTCATTTGTTTTCAGACAGACAATATCACAACTGTGACTTATGTCAATCATCAGGGTGGGACTCACAGTCCCCAAGCTATGAAAGAAGTATCTCCGATACTTGCTTGGGCGGAATCCAGCTCCTGTCTAATCTCTGTAGTGCATATTCCAGGTGTAGACAACTGGGAGGCGGATTATCTCAGACGCCAGACTTTACATCCAGGGGAGTGGTCTCTCCATCCAGATGTGTTTTCTCAGATTGTTCAGATGTGGGGTCTTCCAGAGATAGATCTCATGGCCTCTCATCTAAACAAGAAACTTCCCAGATACCTGTCCACGTTCAGGGATGTTCAGGCGGAAGCAGTGGATGCACTGACACTTCCTTGGTGTTATCATCCTGCTTACATCTTCCCGCCTCTAGTTCTCCTTCCAAGAGTGATCTCCAAAATCATCATGGAACAGTCTTCTGTGTTGCTGGTGGCTCCACCATGGCCACACAGGTTTTGGTATGCGGATCTGGTTCGGATGTCCAGTTGCCCGCCTTGGCCACTTCCGTTACGGCCAGACCTACTATCTCAAGGTCCGTTTTTCCATCAGGATCTCAAATCATTAAATTTGAAGGTATGGAAATTGAACGCTTAGTTCTAAGTCATAGAGTTTTCTCTGATTCAGTGATTAATACTATGTTACAAGCTCGTAAATCTGTGTCTAGAAAGATTTATTATAGAGTTTGGAAGACTTACATTTCATGGTGTTCTTCTCATAAATTCTCCCAGCATTCTTTTAGAATTCCTAGAATTTTACATTTCCTTCAGGATGGTTTGGATAAGGGTTTGTCTGCAAGTTCCTTGAAAGGTCAAATCTCCGCTCTTGCTGTTTCTCCTGTTAAGTGTGATCAGTCCACGGGTCATCATTACTTCTGGGATATTACTCCTCCCCAACAGGAAGTGCAAGAGTATTCACCCAGCAGAGCTGCCATATAGCTCCTCCCCTCTACGTCACCTCCAGTCATTCTCTTGCACCCAACGACTAGATAGGATGTGTGAGAGGACTATGTTGATTATACTTAGTTTATACCTTCAATCAAAAGTTTGTTATTTTTTAATAGCACCGGAGTGTGTTATTTCTTCTCTGGTAGAATTTGAAGAAGAATCTACCTGAGTTTTTACTATGATTTTAGCCGGCGTAGTTAAGATCATATTGCTGTTTCTCGGCCATCTGAGGAGAGGTAAACTTCAGATCAGGGGACAGCGGGCAGATTAATCTGCAAAGAGGTATGTAGCAGCTTATTATTTTCTGACAATGGAATTGATGAGAAAATTCTGCCATACCGATATAATGTAAACTCAGCCTTAAATGCAGTAGCAGCAACTGGTATCAGGCTGTCATATATGTATATTTTACACTTCAGTATTCTGGGGAATGGCACTTCAAAAAACGTTTATTTCTGTAACTTTTTTTCTGCTATCAGGGCTAGTTATCCTTTGCTAATGGGAACAAGCCTTTGCTAAAATTGTGTTTTTTACAAAGATTTGATGCTATAACCCTTCAGTTTATTAACTTTCAACTGTCAGAACTCTTTCTGTGCTTCTTATAGGCACAGTACGTTTTCATATTATAGTAAATTACTTGAAAAGTATTTCCAAGTTGCTAGTTTATTTGCTAGTGTGTTAAACATGTCTGATTCAGAGGAAGACATCTGTGCTATATGTGCTAATGCCAAAGTGGAGCCCAATAGAAATTTATGTACTAACTGCATTGATGCTACTTTAAATAAAAGTCAATTTGTACAAATTGAACACATTTCACCAAACAACGAGGGGAGAGTTATGCCGACTAACTCGCCTCACGTGTCAGTACCTGCATCTCCCGCTCGGGAGGTGCGTGATATTGTGGCGCCGAGTACATCTGGGCGGCCATTACAAATCACATTACAGGATATGGCTACTGTTATGACTGAAGTTTTGGCTAAATTACCAGAACTAAGAGGTAAGCGTGATCACTCTGGGGTGAGAACAGAGTGCGCTGATAATGTTAGGGCCATGTCAGATACTGCGTCACAACTTGCAGAACATGAGGACGGAGAGCTTCATTCTGCGGCTGACGGTTTCTGATCCAAACAGATTGGATTCAGATATTTTAAATTTAAGCTGGAAAACCTCCGTGTATTACTAGGGGAGGTGTTAGCGGCTCTGAATGATTGTAACACAGTTGCAATACCAGAGAAAATGTGTAGGTTGGATAAATATTTTGCAGTACCGTCGAGTACTGACGTTTTTTCTATACCTAAGAGACTTACTGAAATTGTTACTAAGGAGTGGGATAGACCCGGTGTGCCGTTCTCACCCCCTCCGATATTTAGAAAGATGTTTCCAATAGACACCACCACACGGGACTTATGGCAAACGGTCCCTAAGGTGGAGGGAGCAGTTTCTACTTTAGCTAAGCGTACCACTATCCCGGTGGAGGATAGCTGTGCCTTTTCAGATCCAATGGATAAAAAGTTAGAGGGTTACCTTAAGAAAATGTTTGTTCAACAAGGTTTTATATTGCAACCCCTTGCATGCATTGCGCCTGTCACGGCTGCAGCAGCATTTTGGTTTGAGTCTCTGGAAGAGACACTTGAATCAGCTCCTTTAGATGAGATTACACACAAGCTTAAAGCTGTTAAGTTAGCTAACTCATTTATTTCAGATGCCGTAGTACATTTAACTAAGCTTACGGCTAAGAATTCCGGATTCGCCATTCAGGCGCGCAGAGCACTGTGGCTAAAATCCTGGTCAGCTGACGTTACTTCTAAGTCTAAATTACTTAATATACCTTTCAAAGGGCAGACCTTATTCGGGCCCGGATTGAAAGAAATTATCGCTGACATTACAGGAGGTAAAGGCCATGCCCTGCCTCAAGACAGAGCCAAACCTAAGGCTAGACAGTCTAATTTTCGTTCCTTTCGGAATTTCAAAGCAGGAGCAGCATCAACTTCCTCTGCTCCAAAACAAGAAGGATCTGTTGCTCGCTACAGACAAAGTTGGAGACCTAACCAGTCCTGGAACAAGGGCAAGCAGGCCAGGAAACCTGCTGCTGCCCCTAAAACAGCATGAATTGAGGGCCCCCGATCCGGGAACGGATCTAGTGGGGGGCAGACTCTCTCTCTTCGCCCAGCTTGGGCAAGAGATGTCCAGGATCCCTGGGCGCTAGAGATAATATCTCAGGGATACCTTCTGGACTTCAAATCCTCTCCCCCAAGAGAGAGATTTCATCTGTCAAGGTTGTCAACAAACCAAATAAAGAAAGAGGCGTTTCTACGCTGCGTACAAGAGCTTTTATTAATGGGAGTAATCCATCCAGTTCCACGGTCGGAACAGGGACAAGGGTTTTACTCAAATCTGTTTGTGGTTCCCAAAAAAGAGGGAACTTTCAGGCCAATTCTGGATTTAAAGATCCTAAACAAATTCCTAAGAGTTCCATCGTTCAAAATGGAGACTATTCGGACAATTTTACCCATAATCCAAAGGGGTCAGTACATGACCACAGTGGATTTAAAAGATGCTTACCTTCACATACCGATCCACAAAGATCATTACCGGTATCTAAGGTTTGCCTTTCTAGACAGGCATTACCAGTTTGTAGCTCTTCCATTCGGATTGGCTACGGCTCCAAGAATCTTCACAAAGGTTCTGGGTGCTCTTCTGGCGGTACTAAGACCGCGAGGAATTTCGGTAGCTCCGTACCTAGACGACATTCTGATACAAGCTTCAAGCTTTCAAACTGCCAAGTCTCATACAGAGTTAGTACTGGCATTTCTAAGGTCGCATGGATGGAAGGTGAACGAAAAGAAGAGTTCTCTCTTTCCACTCACAAGAGTTCCCTTCCTGGGGACTCTTATAGATTCTGTAGAAATGAAAATTTACCTGACAGAAGACAGGTTAACAAAACTTCAAAGTGCATGCCGTGTCCTTCATTCCATTCAACACCCGTCAGTTGCTCAATGCATGGAGGTAATCGGCTTAATGGTAGCGGCAATGGACATAGTACCCTTTGCACGCCTACACCTCAGACCGCTGCAATTGTGCATGCTAAGTCAGTGGAATGGGGATTACTCAGACTTGTCCCCTTCTCTGAATCTGGATCAAGAGACCAGAAATTCTCTTCTATGGTGGCTTTCTCGGCCACATCTGTCCAGGGGGATGCCATTCAGCAGGCCAGACTGGACAATTGTAACAACAGACGCCAGCCTACTTGGTTGGGGCGCCGTCTGGAATTCTCTGAAGGCTCGGGGACAATGGAATCAGGAGGAGAGTCTCCTACCAATAAACATTCTGGAATTGAGAGCAGTTCTCAATGCCCTTCTGGCTTGGCCCCAGTTGACAACTCGGGGGTTCATCAGGTTTCAGTCGGACAACATCACGACTGTAGCCTACATCAACCATCAGGGAGGGACAAGAAGCTCCCTAGCAATGATGGAAGTATCAAAGATAATTCGCTGGGCAGAGTCTCACTCTTGCCACCTGTCAGCAATCCACATCCCGGGAGTGGAGAACTGGGAGGCGGATTTTTTAAGTCGTCAGACTTTTCATCCGGGGGAGTGGGAACTTCATCCGGAGGTCTTTGCCCAAATACTTCGACATTGGGGCAAACCAGAGATAGATCTCATGGCGTCTCGACAGAACGCCAAGCTTCCTCGTTACGGGTCCAGATCCAGGGATCCGGGAGCGGTCCTGATAGATGCCTTGACAGCACCTTGGACCTTCAGGATGGCTTATGTGTTTCCACCCTTCCCGATGCTTCCTCGATTGATTGCCAGAATCAAACAGGAGAGAGCATCAGTGATTCTAATAGCGCCTGCATGGCCACGCAGGACTTGGTATGCAGATCTGGTGGACATGTCATCCTGTCCACCTTGGTCTCTACCTCTGAAACAGGACCTTCTGATACAGGGTCCTTTCAAACATCAAAATCTAACTTCTCTGAAGCTGACTGCTTGGAAATTGAACACTTGATTTTATCAAAACGTGGTTTTTCTGAGTCAGTTATTGATACCTTAATACAGGCTAGGAAGCCTGTTACCAGAAAGATTTACCATAAAATATGGCGTAAATACCTATATTGGTGTGAATCCAAAGGTTACTCTTGGAGTAAGGTTAGGATTCCTAGGATATTGTCTTTTCTACAAGAAGGTTTAGAAAAGGGTTTATCCGCTAGTTCCTTAAAGGGACAGATCTCAGCTCTGTCCATTCTGTTGCACAAACGTCTGTCAGAAGTTCCAGACGTTCAGGCTTTTTGTCTGGCTTTGGCCAGGATTAAGCCTGTGTTTAAAACTGTTGCTCCGCCATGGAGTTTAAACCATGTTCTTAACGTTTTACAGGGCGTTCCGTTTGAACCCCTTCATTCCATTGATATAAAGTTGTTATCTTGGAAAGTTCTATTTTTAATGGCTATTTCCTCGGCTCGAAGAGTCTCTGAGTTATCTGCCTTACATTGTGATTCTCCTTATTTGATTTTTCACTCGGATAAGGTAGTTCTGCGTACTAAACCTGGGTTCTTACCTAAGGTAGTCACTAACAGGAATATCAATCAAGAGATTGTTGTTCCATCCTTGTGTCCAAATCCTTCTTCAAGGAAGGAACGACTTCTGCACAATCTGGATGTAGTTCGTGCCCTAAAATTTTATTTACAGGCAACTAAAGATTTTCGACAAACGTCTTCCCTGTTTGTCGTTTACTCTGGTCAGAGGAGTGGTCAAAAAGCTTCTGCTACACCTCTCTCTTTTTGGCTTCGTAGCATAATACGTTTAGCTTATGAGACTGCTGGACAGCAGCCTCCTGAAAGAATTACAGCTCATTCCACTAGAGCTGTGGCTTCCACTTGGGCCTTTAAGAATGAGGCCTCTGTTGAACAGATTTGCAAGGCTGCAACTTGGTCTTCGCTTCATACTTTTTCCAAATTTTACACTTTTGCTTCTTCGGAGGCTATTTTTGGGAGAAAGGTTCTTCAGGCAGTGGTTCCTTCTGTATAAAGAGCCTGCCTGTCCCTCCCGTCATCCGTGTACTTTTGCTTTGGTATTGGTATCCCAGAAGTAATGATGACCCGTGGACTGATCACACTTAACAGGAGAAAACATAATTTATGCTTACCTGATAAATTCCTTTCTCCTGTAGTGTGATCAGTCCACGGCCCGCCCTGTTTTTTACGGCAGGTAAATATTTTTAAATTATACTCCAGTCACCACTACACCCTTTGGCTTCTCCTTTCTCGTTGGTCCTTGGTCGAATGACTGGAGGTGACGTAGAGGGGAGGAGCTATATGGCAGCTCTGCTGGGTGAATCCTCTTGCACTTCCTGTTGGGGAGGAGTAATATCCCAGAAGTAATGATGACCCGTGGACTGATCACACTACAGGAGAAAGGAATTTATCAGGTAAGCATAAATTATGTTTTTGTTTCACAGAAAGATTGCTAAACTTCCTGATATTCACTGTTTTGTACAGGCTTTAGCTCGTGTTAATTTTAGGATAGAAGTATGAATCAGCACTTATTTCTACCAGCCAAATACAGAATGGTCCCTCTCACAGAGACCAATAGGTAGTTAGAAAATGAAGCGAAAAAGTACTGCTGCTAACAGCTAGGTCTGTGATCAAACAAATAAATGAGTAATTCTCAAAATAAGCACGAGGGAGTGATTACACCCAAATAAGAAAGGGAAAGAATATACTTTCCAAGTAAATTTAAAAGGTAACAATAGTGTATATAATATGGATTTTTTCACAAGTAATAGCAAGAGAGACAGAAGTCAAAATATTATTATAAAACTTCAATGTTTATTTAATAAAAGTGATAAAACCTAAATAGGACTGCACAAGAGGTGTCTGGTGTGTAGTGGATAATTTTAGATAACCTAGCTCTAAAGATGAGCTCGAACAAGCAAATTACAATAGGTAAGTATATTAAAACTATCCTATACACTGGTGACTGGTTAATCCTAGATAAAGAGCAATACTGACAGTAATAACAGTTGTAGTCACAGAGCTCTACTAGAGCTATGAATAATAATAATACAAATAAAAATTAAGTACATAAAAATACTAGCAGACTGGACGTCCAGTTAAAAATAGTAAAATAGACAAAGTTTAAAACCAATTTGTACACAAGTAGTAGCTGCCCAATGAATACAGAGTCTATCTGAAAGACTGGGAATAATCAATTGATTGACCGGTCATAAGGTAAGTGGTATACGATCAAGCAAGAGTTGCTGGAAAATGTAAACAGTTCACTCTCATATGCTGTTGATCTTGCTCTGGCGAGTATTGGATCACACTAGCATATGAGAGGGGTACCTGTAGGTGGCCGGCGTGATATCCGTTGGTGGGGGTGGCTACCAGGAGCCGTGCACTCTTAACAATAATCGAGTGCTGTGGGAAATCCCCTTGTTGGAACTTTAATCTTCTGGGTCTTTTTCCTCCTATCGCAGACCGCTTGCTTTACCGCTGTCCTCTATGATAGCGAGTGCAGTGCAGGTTGCTGGGACTGTTCCAATTCCCTTGGCTGTGTGAGTGACGTATCCGCTTACGTGTTGGAGGTTTTCTTGAAAAAGCCCCAAGGAAGGGGGGAAACGCGTTGAAGTTGGCCCACTGCTCTATTACCAAAGAAAAAGAACTTTGTTATCTGAAGCATGAATTCAAATACGTTTGGCAAGCCCTGCACTTGAATCGGACCTCTCTTGGATATAGTCCAAACCTGAGCCCAGCTTTTGACGACCGCACGCAAACCTCCAACACGTAAGCGGATACGTCACTCACACAGCCAAGGGAATCAGAACAGTCCCAGCAACCTGCACCGCACTCGCTATCATAGAGGACAGCGGTAAAGCAAGCGGTTTGCGATAGGAGGAAAAAGACCCAGAAGATTAAAGTTCCAACAAGGGGATTTCCCACAGCACTCGATTATTGTTAAGAGTGCACGGCTCTGTATTCATTGGGCAGCTACTACTTGTGTACAAATTGGTTTTAAACTTTGTCTATTTTACTATTTTTAACTGGACGTCCAGTCTGCTAGTATTTTTATGTACTTAATTTTTATTTGTATTATTATTCTTAGCTCTAGTAGAGCTCTGTGACTACAACTGTTATTACTGTCAGTATTGCTCTTTATCTAGGATTAACCAGTCACCAGTGTATAGGATAGTTTTAATATACTTACCTATTGTAATTTGCTTGTTCGAGCTCATCTTTAGAGCTAGGTTATCTAAAATTAAAAAAAAGCTAGGTTATCTAAAATTATCCACTACACACCAGACACCTCTTGTGCAGTCCTATTTAGGTTTTATCTCTTTTATTAAATAAACATTGAAGTTTTATAATATTTTGACTTCTGTCTCTTTTGCTATTACTTGTGAGAAAATCCATTTTATATACACTATTGTTTCCTTTTAAATTTACTTGGAAAGTATATTCTTTCCCTTTCTTATTTGGGTGTAATCACTCCCTCGTGCTTATTTTGAGAATTACTCATTTATTTGTTTGATCACAGACCTAGCTGTTAGCGCCAGTACTTTTTCTCTTCATTTAGCTCGTGTTAAGCCTGTCATTAAATCAATTTCTCCTCCTTGGAGTCTTAATTTGGTTCTGAAGGCTTTACAGGCTCCTCCATTTGAGCCTATGCATTCTTTGGACATTAAACTACTTTCTTGGAAAGTGTTGTTCCTTTTGGCCATCTCTTCTGCTAGAAGAGTTTCTGAGCTATCTGCTCTTTCTTGTGAGTCTCCATTTCTGATTTTTCATCAGGATAAGGCAGTTTTGCGGACTTCTTTTCAATTTTTCCCTAAGGTTGTGAATTCTAACAACATTAGTAGAGAAATTGCTGTCCCTTCCTTATGTCCTAATCATAAGAAATCTTTGGAGAGATCCTTACATTCTTTGGATGTGGTAAGAGCTTTGAAATATTATGTGGAAGCTACTAAAGATTTCAGGAAGACTATTCTATTTGTTTTATTTTCTGGTCCTAGGAAAGGTCAGAAGGCTTCTGCTATTTCCTTGGCTTCTTGGTTGAAACTTTTGATTCATCAAGCTTATTTGGAGTCGGGTCAGTCCCGCCTCAGAGAATTACAGCTCATTCTACTAGATCAGTCTCCACTTCATGGGCTTTTAAGAATGAAGCTTCAGTTGATCAGATTTGCAAAGCAGCGACTTGGTCCTCTTTGCATACGTTTACTAAATTCTACCGTTTTGATGTATTTGCTTCTTCGGAAGCAGTTTTTGGTAGAAAAGTTCTTCAGGCAGCTGTTTCAGTTTGATTCTTCTGCTTTTTATTTTAAGTTTTTTTCTTTCAAAAATGAAATAAACTTATTTTTTTGGGTTGTGGATTAATTTTTTCAGCGGAATATGGCTGTTTTTATTTTTATTCCCTCCCTCTCTAGTGACTCTTGAGTGGAAGACTCCACATCTTGGGTATTGATATCCCATATGTCACATGCTCATGGACTCTTGCCAATTACATGAAAGAAAACATAATTTATGTAAGAACTTACCTGATAAATTCATTTCTTTCATATTGGCAAGAGTCCATGAGGCCCACCCTTTTTATGGTGGTTATGATTTTTTGTATAAAGCACAATTATTTCCAAATTTCCTTTTGTTTATGCTTTCTACTCCTTTCTTTATCACCCCACTGCTTGGCTATTCGTTAAACTGAATTGTGGGTGTGGTGAGGGGTGTATTTATAGGCATTTTGAGGATTGGGAAACTTTGCCCCTCCTGGTAGGATTGTATATCCCATACGTCACTAGCTCATGGACTCTTGCCAATATGAAAGAAATGAATTTATCAGGTAAGTTCTTACATAAATTATGTTTTTGTTAGCTGTAATGTCTACAGATTTTCGTGTCAGTCGCCTCTAAGAAAAATTTAACGCTTAAGAATAAAAAAGTAAACCAAGTTAGGCTGATAGTAGCTTAGGAGTGTGCACCTGTCTATGCCATTCTATGGCAGCACTACTTGCAACTATGTATAACATTGCTATACACATTGTTGCAAACATTGCTGCCAGATGGCTAAAGACACATTCATGCTCTGGAGCTCACCTAGAATACCAAACAAACTAAGCAAAATTGATAACCGTAGTAAATTGTAAAGTTGTTTACAATTTCATGCTCTATCCAATCATTTTGTTTAATTTTGACTACACTGTCCCTTTAAGAGGGGATATCATCTATATTATCTATTACAGGCCTCAACAAATCCAGGGAGATACCTAGCTAGCTCCTTTTTTTTTTAACAAACGATGTATTGCAAATTGAAACTTTTCTTTGTTTTGACAATAATGAGCTTAAAACTTTTAACGTGCACAGTTTTTTGAAACTCATATAGTTTGAACAGTCTTTTCATGCAGCCAGTTAATCTCTCTTGACTTCAGCTTTCATACGCTGGAAGGCCTATCTGTGAAATCATTGGGTATTTACTAGCAAAGGAGCCAGAAGTAGGAGGTTTTCAGGACACATGACGAAATTCCTGAGAATTTCTATGACATTATGTTATTTATTGTGACAAGATGCATTAGTACTGTAGTATGAAATTTATCAAAATAAAGACTGGTCGCTTTTATAGGGGTCAGGATATAAACCTAGTTGTGAAACCCACCTTTTCAAGTGTTTGTGTTAGATCTACCCCTTTCTGTTTTTTTGTTTTTTTCTTTTTAAATCCTGTTTTTCGAGTACTTTTACCCATAACCCCAGCACTTTGCTTTTAAACAGTAGCCACTCAGGCTCTTGGTAAGTTATACTATCATTTAATTTCCTTTTATTCCTATTCAAGATTAAGATCCATTATAGTGCAAAATTGCATGTTCTTATTTGTTTGAACATATAATTTTATCATTAACAACCCTGCAAATCTATGTATTGAACCCCTATGCAGGGAGGGATTAAAGTACTACACAGGTGATACAGAGAACTGCTGGTCCCAAATTGTAAAGTATGGTTACTCCAGTGCAACTGCCAATGCTGATTTACTCAATGGCCGAGTCTACTTAGGACCAGCAGTTCTCTGTGACTCCCGAGTAGTACGTAGTAAACAATGCATTTAATCACTTTGCTGGGGTTAAAAACAGGGTTTCAGGTTCACTATTGCTAAAATTACATGCTCATATTAATTGAGCATGTCCCTTTAATAAAACCTAAAAAAGCTATTAAAATAACTTTTGATCTTATAAATCTTAAATGTATGTATAAATAATGCCTTTTCAGTTGGTTGTTGGTCTAAAACAGCTTAGTATTGCGAAAAAAATGTAAAAATATTTTGGCATACTTGCATTGGAATATCAGTCAAGTGAGCGTATAACATGGGATACAAAATAACATGCAGCATTTTAAGCTAAAGTAAATCTTTGCATTCGAGCCACATACTCTGGACTATAGTAGCGCTCCTGAACAACAATCCACATAAAACCGTAAATGGCAGAACTAAGCCATTGTATATTAATCAAAAAGAAGAGAAAAGAAACACAGTGAGATCATTAGATATAATAACAACAACCTTTATTGCTCCGTATTACAAATAAAGATTGCATGGGGGGATGACACCATAATATCTGCACCCAGCAACTCCAATAGTCTTATTCTTTCCTCACAGCAATAAAATTTTGCTGGAAACATGCTCTGAAAAATTATCTTTCATCTAATTGAATATATCAGTAGCCTACAGCATCTTTATATCACTAATGCTGTGTTAATTAAATAGTTTTGCTACCGGTAAACCTCTTTTCCCTCTGGTTCTTTATGCACTTAGCTGACACATACAGACTATTGCTGTAAATTTATAAAATTTATATTGCCCAACTCATGTCCTCATCCAAGCGCGTCTCCCTGCTTGATTGCCGTTCATAACCCTGTATATTCCTCAGTCAGATCCTTTAGTATGGGTTTGTTAGTAGTCCTTGGTTATAAAACCCAGTTTAGAAGACAATAGTCCATAAATGTTAACCTTTTGCAGATGTTTTAGTTTTTAGAAACAAGTTTTAAATGTAAAAAGTTATACTCGTATATTTTGTTGCAAATCATATTTGTTTTTATACCACTACAGGGAACACTATCTTGTTAGCAATCACTATTACAAGTACTATTCTACTATATTACTATTAAACTTTGTTACAATCTAAATTATTATTATTGATTATTTTTCATAACAGAAGTTGCAAAATGATCCGTAAAATAACGTTTAATTTTGTTTTAATAGGGAAAGCCACCATGCACGTATCCTCTTCCGCAGCAGATATCAACACTAACCAGAGAAGGACTTTTAGACTCTTTATTTGTTCTTTTTCAAGAATGCAGCAGCCCCACATTAATGAAGATTAAACATGTTGCTAATTTTGTAAAAAAGTGTAAGTTTTTATCTAGTTTGATCTTTGTCAATGATATATTTTTATGATGCCAAAACTGCACCCTGGTTTTTTTGGGAAGGTTGTTCCCTGAAACGTCATAAATAAATTCACAGATGAAGAGTGAGTGTGGGGTCTACTGTATTTATTATTATTATTAGTAAATATATATATGTGTGTGTATGTATATGTGTGTGTGTGTGTGTATATATATATATATATATATATATATATATATATATACACACACGTCTAATGTATTCCATGATCATAAGTGCATAGGAAAAAGTTGGACTGGGGGGAAGTCTAAGCTGCTAAGAGCCAGATTACAAGTGGAGGGCTAATTTATTCGTCGCCCGCAAGAAAGTTAACTAGAGATCAGACCTCTGGTTCATTTTTTTTTTAAAAAGTGCCCCAATTGGCTCCAAATTGAAGCATAGTTAATTTTTTTTTATTACAAAATGTGCAGTTTTTGGGGGCTAAAGTTGTCGGCTGTGGGGTGTTTGAAAAAAATAACTGGCAATGAAAAGTGCCTTTACATTGCAGTCTATGGGAACTGTGCATTCCCTGTAAATATATATATATATATATATATATATATATATATATATATATATATATATATATATATATATATATATATATATATATATATATGTACATGCTTTATAGAGCCTGTGTGAATATCTTTAGTAATAAACGGTAACATGTGGATTATTGCACAATATTATCGGCAGACAACAATATTGTTATATCAATACATTTATTTTTTGTAAGTTAACCTAATTTCTAAAATTAGCTCATCAGCTTTTTTCTATTAAGAAAAATACCAAGTTGGCTCATTGGCTGTAAATGTATGACATCCCTTTTTCAAGCTGTCCTATAAGAGATTAATAATTAAGTCTTCCAGCAAATGTATCCTTGGAATTGATTTACCATTATTTGTAAATCTTTTTACAATTTCTTACAATTCTCATGATCAGTGGCTTCTATAATTTTATATCTGACATCTAACAGTTTTTATGGAAGTCTATACAGATTTATATGCATTCACCATTTATTGGCTCAATACATCTGCATATAAGTCAAGCTTGCTACAAGTATGCAATAATTTTGTCAGCCCATACATTTATTTCTATAGTTTTATCTTTCTATTTACAGTATACCTTTCTCTTTGTATTTTTGATACTAATGTTTCTATAACATTTTGTTCAGATTCAGACACTGTTGCAGAATTAAAAGAGCTCCAGCCTACTGTAAAGGACTTTGAATTAAAGACTGTTGTTGGACGAGGTCATTTTGCTGAGGTCCATGTAGTGAGAGAGAAGCTGACAGGTGACACCTTTGCAATGAAAGTGATGAAGAAGAAATCACTTCTTGCTCAGGATCAGGTATGCCACCATTTCCATTTGTAGCAATTATATATATATATATATATATATATTTTTTTTTAATAATAAATGTTTCATACAGAATATCTTAAAGGGGTGGTCTAATGCAAAAATACATTTCTCTAAATTGTTCGAGAATGTTATTTTTTGCACTAGTGTTCATTGCTCAATATATGTTTAACCTTCATATCAGGGTTAAACATATAGATGCAGTACAGCGGCCATCTGCACATGCTCATTGGTGGTGGTTGCTTGGCATGCATAGGTCAAATACAGTTACTTTATAAGAAAGTCCACAGAATAGCACCAGCTCTTATGGCTAAAATATAAACGGTATGAATGCATCTTAAATTACGTATGAAAATCCCTTGACAGATGGGATATTAAGAACACAAGTCCATGATAGCTGATATGTTTATTATGTTTCGGCAATACAAGGCAGCAAGTTCATAAAACCAGTTTTAAAATATTACATTATATATATATATATATATATATTTTTTTTTTTTTACATAAATTGGGGTATTGTTCATTTAATAATAAATATCTTATGTAACATTTCTAAGGCTATATTTGGATTTTCTATAGGCTTCTTTTTTTGAAGAAGAAAGAAGTATACTGAGTAATCACAACAGTCCCTGGATCCCCCAGTTACACTATGCTTTTCAGGACAAAGATCATCTTTACCTGGTAAGTGTATACACACGGACAAAAATGTATCTTATCTATTGTAACCAGTTCTGTTTTTTGTTTTGTGCTGCTCTAAGGACCAGGAAGGCTGTTGACCTTGGGCCTTCCTCATCATTTTAACTAATATTTGTCTTTAATATTTCTCACAACCTGAGGCCAGGGATACATAGAGTTGTCATGCAACCCTGTAGACAATCAGGGATGACTGGTTTGTTATAAAATTACTACATAGTAAAACATTTGGTGAACCTTGAAGTAGAAAGACATTGTTCCATAGAACTGTCTCTCAAAATTTGCTGTCCCCTTAAATCCACTGCCCTAGGCACCTAATCCATGATTATTCAAACACAACAGATTTTTTTTTCTTTCTGCTTCTTCTTGATAAAATGTACAGTCATTCATCTTGCTGCTTGTTACAGGTTATGCAGTACGAGCCAGGAGGAGACCTACTGTCATTAATGAATCGTTATGATGAGCAATTTGATGAAACAATGGCCCAGTTTTATCTGGCAGAATTAGTTCTTGCAATTCACAGTGTTCATCAGATGGGCTATGTGCATAGGTAAGTGAAATGGCAAGTTTAATGTTTGCATTTCCTATGAAAAGGTCAATAAAACAGTTTCATCTTTAATTGTAAAGATAAAGACTTACACATTTATATATTATTTTACAGTCGCAAAATAAAAGAATGATTGTAAGCCTAATACTTGTATGTATCTTGCATTAGCTGATACAGAAATAATTGTTGAGGGAGGGTGAACTGTGAATACTACAGAATACAGGTCAAATTTCTAGATCCTTCATTTTTAAGATAGTTTTTTTTCTTAGAAGTAAAATTTATTGTTGTAAATGTGTGATAAGAATTTTATGAATTTAACGTGTGTTTGTGACAAATCCCCAAATCCAAAATTTAAAAATCCAGAGTTATTCAGAAATCCAAACCTTTTTGATTAATATTTTTTATTTTTTTATTTAAAAACTACAATTACTTTCTCTCATTCCTCAGTCAACAAAGTTCCACTAACACTAAGCTAAGACACTTATATAAGACACACTTCCATCTCCATCACATTGACACATAAAATGTAACTTTTATTATTGATTCTTATTAAAACAGATAGCAAAAATGATATAGGGTTTGCTGCCCTGCTTATAGTTAAAATCACTCCAATACTGGCTGCATAAATAAGGAAATTAACATGAGACATTTACAACAGGAAACAGTGTATAGGTAAATAAACTAGAATGAGGAAATAGAACCAGGTAATATTGAGCTGTTATAGTGTTAATCAGTTATATTATGTTATATGTTATATCAGGTAACATAAATTGACAAACTCCAGTGTGTTAAGTACTGAGTCAGCTACCCAATATATTGGTGTTTAAATAAACAACAGTTTAAAGGATAAGAGCATAGAGGCAGTTTAGTGTTGCACACACCGATTGTGTACAGCCTAAGATAATATCCCTGAACGTTTCTGAATAATTAGACCAAAATGTAGTTGAAATCGTTATAAGATATGAAGGTACAATGTACAGAGGTTCTGAAATAAAAGATTTTTACCTAATGGTATAACCGCTGAACCTAACTACCGCTCAGGCTTTGCACCAGGAATGCAGTAGTGTAAATAATTAAGTAAGAGTCAAATTATATATAATTATAAGCAACAAGTAGAGAGCTGGTTAAAATAACAAGGAATGCCCCTGACATGGTCGCGTTTCACTTACGCTTCCTCAGAGGGGTGCGCGGGGCTGCAATCTGAGAGATTATATGACGAGTAAAGTCCCTCCCTAAGAGTTTGATAGGCTGTGTGGCGATTGCTTTGAGATATCTGTATTGGTCTGTAGGCATGTCTATCAATGGTAACATGCTGTGATGTAATGTGATCGTCCATTTATACAAGCAACTATACGTATTACTATGGAAACCGTGATATTGTTGAAAAAACTTGTACGCTAATAGGTATGTTGAAATAACTGATCACACTTTATTTCTTAATGGGAAGATTACAATGTAGCATTCTTATTTCATGGCATATGCGCAATGGTATGATATTAAATAGAGTATTGACAGATCATGATGTAAAACAGCTTTCACATGCAGATACAGTGCTAAAATCAACATACTGGGATAATATCATGACAGCTGGATCAGATCATAAAAATAATAATAAAAGAATCCTGTTTTTAATATTTATAAAAATGTATATATAATATAACCAGAATTGGGAGATGACTTATAATGATAGAAAACTTGTCACATATGAGGGGATTGACAGTTGACTGTTAAAATACTGGGGAAGTGAATGTGACTCATGATGTATATAAACATGATTTCTCTTGTTAAGTGTATCCAGTCCACGGATCATCCATTACTTGTGGGATATTCTCCTTCCCAACAGGAAGTTGCAAGAGGATCACCCACAGCAGAGCTGCTATATAGCTCCTCCCCTCACTGCCATATCCAGTCATTCTCTTGCAACTCTCAACAAAGATGGACGTAGTAAGAGGAGAGTGGTGTATTATAGTTAGTTTTTTAACTTCAATCAAAAGTTTGTTATTTTTAAATGGTACCGGAGTGTACTGTTTCATCTCAGGCAGCATTAGAAGAAGAATCTGCCAGTGACTTCTATGATCTTAGCAGAAGTAACTAAGATCCATTGCTGTTCTCGAATATTCTGAGGAGTGAGGTAACTTCAGAGAGGGAATGGCGTACAGGTTTTCCTGCAATAAGGTATGTGCAGTTAATATTTTTCTAGGGATGGAATTTGCTAGAAAATGCTGCTGATACCGGATTAATGTAAGTAAAGCCTTAAATGCAGTGATAGCGACTGGTATCAGGCTTATTAATAGAGATACATACTCTTATAAAAGTGTAATATAAAACGTTTGCTGGCATGTTTAATCGTTTTTATATATGTTTGGTGACAAAACTTATTGGGGCCTAGTTTTTTTCCACATGGCTGGTTTGATTTTTGCCTAGAAACAGTTCCTGAGGCTTTCCACTGTTGCAATATAAGTGGGAAGGGCCTATTTTAGTGCTTTTCTGTGCAGATAAAAATACTGACAGACATTCAGCTTCTTCATGCATGATCCAGGCCATCTCTGAAGGGCTCAAAAGGCTTCAAAGTCGTGTTTGAGGAGGGTAACAATCACAGTAGACTGTGGCAGTTGTTGTGACTGTGTTTAAAAAACGTTTTTGTCATTTATTATTCTGTTTTTGTTATTAAGGGGTTAATCATCCATTTGCAAGTGGGTGCAATGCTCTGCTGACTTGTTACATACACTGTAAAAATTTTGTTAGTGTAACTGCCTTTTTTCACTGTTATTTCAAATTTTGTCAATTTGTTTCTCTTAAAGGCACAGTAAAGTTTTTTATATTGCTTGTTAACTTGCTTTAAAGTGTTTTCCAAGCTTGCTAGTCTCATTGCTAGTCTGTACAAACATGTCTGAAACAGAGGATACTTGTTCATTATGTTTAAAAGCCATGGTGGAGCCCCATAGGAGAATGTGTACTAAATGTATTAATTTCACCTTAAACAATAAAGATCAGTCTTTATCTATAAAAGAATTGTCACCAGAGGGGTCTGTCGAGGGGGAAGTTATGTCGACTAACTCTCCCCACGTGTCGGACCCTTCGCCTCCCGCGCAAGGGACGCACGCTAATATGGCGCCAAGTACATCAGGGACGCCCATAGCGATTACTTTGCAGGACATGGCTGCAATCATGAATAATACCCTGTCAGAGGTATTATCCAGATTGCCTGAATTGAGAGGCAAGCGCGATAGCTCTGGGGTTAGACGAGATACAGAGCGCGTAGATGCTGTAATAGCCATGTCTGATACTGCGTCACAATATGCAGAACCTGAGGACGGAGAGCTTCAGTCTGTGGGTGACGTCTCTGAATCGGGGAGACCTGATTCAGAGATTTCTAATTTTAAATTTAAGCTTGAGAACCTCCGTGTATTGCTTGGGGAGGTATTAGCTGCTCTGAATGACTGTGACACAATTGCAGTGCCAGAGAAATTGTGTAGGCTGGATAAATACTATGCAGTGCCGGTGAGTACTGATGTTTTTCCAATACCTAAAAGGCTTACAGAAATTATTAGTAAGGAGTGGGATAGGCCCGGTGTGCCCTTTTCCCCACCTCCTATATTTAGAAAAATGTTTCCAATAGATGCCACTACACGGGACTTATGGCAGACTGTCCCTAAGGTGGAGGGAGCAGTTTCTACTTTAGCAAAGCGTACCACTATCCCGGTTGAGGACAGTTGTGCTTTTTCAGATCCAATGGATAAAAAAATTAGAGGGTTACGTTTATTCAACAAGGTTTTATTTTACAGCCCCTTGCATGCATTGCGCCTGTCACTGCTGCGGCGGCATTCTGGTTTGAGGCCCTGGAAGAGGCCATCCATACAGCTCCATTGACTGAAATTGTTGACAAGCTTAGAACTCTTAAGCTAGCTAACTCATTTGTTTCTGATGCCATTGTTCATTTGACTAAACTAACGGCTAAGAATTCCGGATTCGCCATCCAGGCGCGTAGGGCGCTATGGCTCAAATCCTGGTCAGCTGATGTGACTTCAAAGTCTAAATTACTCAACATTCCTTTCAAGGGGCAGACCTTATTCAGGCCTGGTTTGAAAGAAATTATTGCTGACATTACTGGAGGTAAGGGTCATACCCTTCCTCAGGACAGGGCCAAATCAAAGGCCAAACAGTCTAATTTTCGTGCCTTTCGAAATTTCAAGGCAGGTGCAGCATCAACTTCCTCTGCTTCAAAACAAGTGGGAACTTTTGCTCAATCCAAGCAGGCCTGGAAACCTAACCAGTCCTGGAACAAGGGCAAGCAGGCCAGAAAGCCTGCTGCTGCCTCTAAGACAGCATGAAGGAGCGGCCCCCTATCCGGCAACGGATCTAGTAGGGGGCAGACTCTCTCTCTTCGCCCAGGCGTGGGCAAGAGATGTTTAGGATCCCTGGGCGTTGGAGATCATATCTCAGGGATATCTTCTGGACTTCAAAGCTTCTCCTCCACAAGGGAGATTTCACCTTTCAAGATTATCTGCAAACCAGATAAAGAAAGAGGCATTCCTAAGCTGCGTACAAGATCTCCTTGTAATGGGAGTGATCCATCCAGTTCCGCGGACGGAACAAGGACAGGGGTTTTATTCAAATCTGTTTGTGGTTCCCTAAAAAGAGGGAACCTTCAGACCAATTTTGGATTTAAAGATCCTAAACAAATTCCTCAGAGTTCCGTCATTCAAGATGGAAACTATTCGAACCATTTTACCCATGATCCAAGAGGGTCAGTACATGACCACAGTGGACTTAAAGGATGCCTACCTTCACATTCCGATTCACAAGAATCATCATCAGTTCCTGAGGTTTGCCTTTCTAGACAGGCATTACCAATTTGTAGCTCTTCCATTCGGGTTGGCTACAGCCCCAAGAATTTTTACAAAGGTTCTGGGCTCACTTCTGGCGGTCCTAAGACCGCGAGGCCTAGCGGTGGCTCCTTACCTGGACGATATCCTGATACAGGCGTCAAGCTTTCAAATTGCCAAATCTCATACAGAGATAGTTCTGGCATTCCTGAGGTTGCATGGGTGGAAAGTGAACGAAGAAAAGAGTTCTCTATCTCCTCTCACGAGGGTTTCCTTCCTAGGGACTCTAATAGATTCTGTAGAAATGAAAATTTACCTGACGGAGTCCAGGTTATCAAAACTTCTAAATGCTTGCCGTGTTCTTCACTCCATTCCGCGCCCCACGGTGGCTCAGTGCATGGAAGTAATCGGCTTAATGGTAGCGGCGATGGACATAGTGCTATTTGCGCGCCTGCATCTCAGACCGCTGCAATTATGCATGCTCAGTCAGTGGAATGGGGATTACACAGATTTGTCCCCTCTACTAAATCTGGATCAGGAAACCAGAGATTCTCTTCTCTGGTGGTTATCTCGGGCCCATCTGTCCAAGGGTATGACCTTTCGTAGACCAGATTGGACAATTGTAACAACAGATGCCAGCCTTCTAGGTTGGGGTGCAGTCTGGAACTCCCTGAAGGCTCAGGGTTCATGGACTCAGGAGGAGAAACTCCTCCCAATAAATATTCTGGAGTTAAGAGCAATATTCAATGCTCTTCTGGCTTGGCCTCAGCTAGCAACACTGAGGTTCATCAGATTTCAGTCGGACAACATCACGACTGTGGCTTACATCAACCATCAAGGGGGAACCAGGAGTTCCCTAGCGATGTCAGTCTCCAAGATAATTCGCTGGGCAGAGACTCACTCTTGCCACCTGTCAGCGATCCATATCCCAGGTGTAGAGAACTGGGAGGCGGATTTTCTAAGTCTTCAGACTTTTCATCCAGGGAATGGGAACTCCATCCGGAGGTGTTTGCTCAATTGGTTCTCCATTGGGGCAAACCAGAATTGGATCTCATGGCGTCTCGCCAGAACGCCAAGCTTCCTTGTTACGGATCCAGGTCCAGGGACCCAGAAGCGGCACTGATAGATGCTCTAGCAGCGCCTTGGTTCTTCAACCTGGCTTATGTGTTTCCACCGTTTCCTCTGCTCCCTCGTCTGATTGCCAAAATCAAACAGGAAAGAGCATCGGTGATATTGATAGCGCCTGCGTGGCCACGCAGGACCTGGTATGCAGACCTAGTGGACATGTCATCCTTTCCACCGTGGACTCTGCCTCTGAGACAAGACCTTCTAATACAAGGTCCTTTCAATCATCCGAATCTACTTTCTCTGAGACTGACTGCATGGAGATTGAACGCTTGATCCTATCAAAGCGTGGCTTCTCCGAGTCAGTAATTGATACCTTAATACAGGCACGAAAGCCTGTCACCAGGAAAATTTACCACAAGATATGGCGTAAATATCTTCATTGGTGTGAATCCAAGAATTACTCATGGAGTAGGGTTAGGATTCCTAGGATATTGTCCTTCCTCCAAGAGGGTTTGGACAAAGGATTATCAGCTAGTTCTTTAAAGGGACAGATTTCTGCTCTGTCTATTCTTTTACACAAGCGTCTGGCAGAAGTTCCAGACGTTCAGGCATTTTGTCAGGCTTTAGTTAGAATTAAGCCTGTGTTTAAACCTGTTGCTCCTCCATGGAGCTTAAACTTGGTTCTTAAAGTTCTTCAAGGGGTTCCGTTTGAACCCCTTCATTCTATTGATATCAAACTTCTTTCATGGAAAGTTCTGTTTCTGATGGCTATTTCCTCGGCTCGAAGAGTCTCAGAGTTATCTGCCTTACATTGTGATTCTGATCTTTCATTCAGATAAAGTTGTTCTGCATACAAAACCTGGGTTTTTACCTAAGGTGGTTTCTAACAAGAATATCAATCAAGAGATTGTTGTTCCATCATTATGTCCTAATCCTTCTTCAAAGAAGGAACGTCTTTTGCATAATCTAGACGTAGTCCGTGCCTTGAAGTTTTACTTACAGGCTACTAAAGATTTTCGCCAAACATCTAACCTGTTTGTTGTTTACTCTGGACAGTGGAGAGGTCAGAAGGCCTCGGCAACCTCTCTTTCTTTTTGGCTTCGGAGTATAATCCTGGATCTCATGGCATCATCTATAAGATATGGCGTAAATATCTGTATTGGTGTGAATCCAGGGGCTACTCTTGGAGTAGAGTTAGGATTCCTAGGATTTTGTCTTTTTTCTCTCCAGGAGTGTCTGGAGAAGGGTTTATCTGCAAGTACCTTGAAGGGGCAAATTCCTGCTTTATCTGTTTTGTTGCACAAGCGTCTAGCGGGTGTGCCAGATGTTCAGTCTTTTTGTCAGGCCCTGGTTAGAATCCGGCCTTTGTTTAAGTTTGCTACTCCTTAGAGTTATTCAACAGGCTCCGTTTGAGCCTATTCATTCTTTGGATATTAAGTTGTTATCCTGGAAAGTTTTGTTTTTGGTTGCTATCTCTTCGACTCGAAGAGTTTTGGCGCTTTCAGCGTTGCAGTGTGAATCTCCTTTCCTTATTTTTCATTCTGATAAGGTAGTACTGCGTACTGCCTTAGGTTTCCTTCCCAAGGTGGTTTCCGATTGGAATATTAATCAAGAGATTGTTGTTCCTTCTTTGTGTCCTAATCCTTCTCATAAGGAGCGTTTGTTGCACAATCTGGATGTGGTTCATGCATTGAAATATTATTTACAGGCGACTTCTACTTTATTTGTTGTTTTTTCTGGGAAACGTAAGGGTCAGAAAGCTACGGCCACTTCTCTTTCTTTTTGGTTGAGAAGTGTTATACGCTTGGCGTTTGAGACTGCTGGACAGCAGCCTCCTGAGAAAATCACGGCTCATTCCACAAGGACTGTTTCTTCTTTTGGGCCTTTAAAATTGAGCTTCTGTAGAACAGATTTGCAAGGCTGCCACTTGGTCATCTTTGCACACTTTTTCTAAATTTTACAAATTTGATACTTTTGCTTTGGCTGAGGCTTCTTTTGGGAGAAAGGTTCTTCAAGCAGTGGTGTCTTCTGTTTAGGTTAACTGTCTTGTCCCTCCCTTATCATCCGTGTCCTCTGGCTTGGGTATTGGTTCCCAACAGTAATTATGATGATCCGTGGACTCACTGTGTCATTAGAAAGAAAACAACATTTATGCTTACCTGATAAATTTATTTCTTTCTTGACACGGTGAGTCCACTGCCCGCCCTAAACTTTTCAGAGAAGTTTATTTTTTCATAAACCTCAGGCACCCCTGCACCTTATATTACTTCATTTCTCCTTTCCCTTTGGTCGAATGACTGGGGTTTGTGGGTAGGGGAGTGGTATTTAACAGCTTTGCTGTGGTGCTCTTTGCCTCCTCCTGCTGTTCAGGAGTGATATTCCCAACAGTAATTATGATGAGCCGTGGACTCGCTGTGTCAAGAAAGAAATACATTTATCAGGTAAGCATACATTTTGTTAATTATTCAAATTATTTATATTGTTAACACATTTGCAAATATGTCTAATGTAACGTATCTAAAAGCATTCAAACATTTTTTAGCCATTTTGTTTCAATATGTATCATAATGGTGTTAAAATCAAGTATCTATCTTATAACTGTGGAATTTGGTGCATTGTATTAGTAATTTTTTAGTATTTAATATGATTAACATTGAAAGTTGGGAGAGTGATATATTTTCAATTTATGAAAAGGATGGTTTGAAAGAATGGTAATTCTTAACATAAAATACAGGTAACAAAATGTCATAGATATAATGTATAGTTATCATTCATGCCGTGTGTCTTGATGCTGTTAAGCAAATGGATCCATATCCACTTGTAATAGGGTTCTTTCTATATTTCCACCTCTTATTCCTAAAGAGGCTTGTTGGATAACAGAAAACTTTAGGGTGGCATCATTGCCATTGTGTTTATAATGGAAGTGTCTGGCTACACTGGTGATTATTTTGCCTTTTTCTAGCTCTTTTTTTTGGCATTGCGGATGTTTCTGCAATGTTCAAGTATACGGTTCTGACCTGTCTGGTCGTCACGCCCACTTAAAATAAATCACATGGGCATTTAAGGACATAGATCACCCCTGTAGTAGTGCATGAGAAATAAGTGGTCAAGTTGTGAATTTGATCACATTTGTTTTTTATCGATTGTAATTTTCAAACTTTGGGACATGTACTGCATGTTCCACAAGGGAACATTCCCTTGTTTTGTGTATCTTTTTTAGGTTTATGAATGTAATGGCTCTTGACTAACATGTCTCTCTTAATTTGTTTGGTCTTTTGTATCCAACAGATACTCTTTCGCCTCTATGACTTGAGAGGAGAGGATCATTGTGTAATGCCAGTGTATGATGTATGCCAGTTACTATTGAAAAGTAGTGATTAATCTTATTTTGTTTTCAATTGGTTTGATTTTGGTTTGTAGAAGGGTTTCATGTTTAGTTTTTAATGCCTGATAGTGGGCTTTTTTTTTTATAGATCTATTACTATAGCCTCGCTCACGGAGTCTATTAGAGAGATACACAGATTCTTGTTTGAATTCTTGATGGACTTAGAGAAATAAAACAAGTTGGGATAGAGACAAAATACATCAATATGTACTTTAAAGGGACATTAAACCCAAACATTTTCTTCCATGATTCAGACAAAGAATACAATTTTAAATAACATTCCAATTTACTTCTATTATCTAATTTGCTTCATTCTTTAGATATCCTTTGTTAAAGAAATAGCAATGCACATGGCTGAGCCAATCACATGTTGCAAATATGTGCAGCCACCAATCAGAAGCTACTGAGCCTATCTAAATATGCTTTTCAGGGAGGAATATCAAGAGAATGAAGCAAATTAGATAACAGAAGTAAATTAGAAAGTTGTTTAAAATAGTATTCTCTATCTGAATCATGAAAGAAAAAAATTGTGTTTAATGTCCCTTTAATTACTTTACCTGCAAATTTATACTGCAGTGCCTCGCCCTTATCCCTTTCATTTTAGTTTCTGAATTGTAAAGCTTTAACTCCCCCCCCACACATTTCCTTCTATGACTGTATCTATATCTATTGTTGTTCTTGTAGAATACAAAGGGCATAGGGATTATCTGCTGGAGCATGCCTAGAAGCTGTGAACTCGGTTGAAATACAATGCCTGTGTCTAAACACTGATAAGGGTGGGGGGTGGAGTTGGCTGCTCAAGGCAGCTTAGCTATGTAATTCATTTTGCTTATTTTTGAAAATTATTTGAAAATACTTGCCAGCAGTTTTTAAACATTTTTTTCATGCAAACTACTTTTAAGTAATTATCCCTTTTACGATATGCACAGATCTCAAACTGTTTTATGTCCCTTTAACTTATGTGTCTGTTGAAATGCATGCTCTATATGCAATAAGCTCACTTCTCTTCATGACCTATTCATTTCATGATCGCTTAAACTGTTAGCCAATAACTACTGTGGCCTACCTATACTATGGTGGCCTATACTACATCTTTCTCCAACATTGAAAAGTAAAAAGATATACAGAGGGCGACTCCTAGTGTGGAATTAGTAAGCAGAGTGTGAACCCACCAGCTTTACCCTTCAGAGATATACTCACAAAGTATAGAGCACACTGTAGTGCTAATGAAGCAAGCTGGGTATATTAAAAGTGGCCCAGCGCACATACCACTCCGGTGAAAGATGGTCCAATGTATTAAAAATGTTCAGATAAAAAATCCAGGAGACTCCAGATATATATAAAAAAACACTTTATATGAAGATATAACAGTGTACAATAAAAATCAGTAGAATTCGCTACGCGTTTCTCAGAGCTACCACTCTGTTTCCTCAGGCAAGTTATACTGATCTAAAACTGAAGTCTCCTATTTATACATCCTCAAATAAATTAAAACATTGGTCACACCCAATTTACCAATTACTTATGCAAATGTTGCTATGGTGACCTTCACAATACAAACTGACTTTTCTTGATACCAGTATGTGAATATATAACCCATTGTATGCATAGATCTACTTTAACATATACAGCTAGTATCAAAACAAGTATGTGGCAGATATTTCAATATATCTCATAAACATTTCGGAAGAAAACATATACAGTATGCACAATAGTGTTTAAAAAAAAAAATACAGCGCTCATATAGTTGGTTCATTAAATTTTCAGCAATCTCTCTTTATGAAAGTGAATGCACTATTTATTTATATTTTATATGGTTAATAACTTCTAACCATATAAGTTATTAACCATATAAAATATAAATAAATAGTGCATTCACTTTCATAAAGAGAGATTGCTGAAAATTTAATGAACCAACTATATGAGCGCTGTATTTTTTTTTTTTTTTAAACACTATTGTGCATACTGTATATGTTTTCTTCCGAAATGTTTATGAGATATATTGAAATATCTGCCACATACTTGTTTTGATACTAGCTGTATATGTTAAAGTAGATCTATGCATACAATGGGTTATATATTCACATACTGGTATCAAGAAAAGTCAGTTTGTATTGTGAAGGTCACCATAGCAACATTTGCATAAGTAATTGGTAAATTGGGTGTGACCAATGTTTTAATTTATTTGAGGATGTATAAATAGGAGACTTCAGTTTTAGATCAGTATAACTTGCCTGAGGAAACAGAGTGGTAGCTCTGAGAAACGCGTAGCGAATTCTACTGATTTTTATTGTACACTGTTATATCTTCATATAAAGTGTTTTTTTATATATATCTGGAGTCTCCTGGATTTTTTATCTGAACATTTTTAATACATTGGACCATCTTTCACCGGAGTGGTATGTGCGCTGGGCCACTTTTAATATACCCAGCTTGCTTCATTAGCACTACAGTGTGCTCTATACTTTGTGAGTATATCTCTGAAGGGTAAAGCTGGTGGGTTCACACTCTGCTTACTAATTCCACACTAGGAGTCGCCCTCTGTATATCTTTTTACTTTTCAGATGATTTTGGAAATCTACTAAGAGGAGCTGCCCTAGCATTCTTATGCACAGTCAACTGGGACACTGATAAGTTTCCAGACTGCTCATCTAGGCATTATCTTTGCCTTCACTACATGTGAGTACAAAATCTATATCTCATTCTATTTATCCTTATATATACTGGCTACACTAGGAGGCGCCCTTTCTTTTTTGTTTAATTTCTCCAACATTGGTGTGTCCGGTCCACGGCGTCATCCTTACTTGTGGGATATTCTCTTCCCCAACAGGAAATGGCAAAGAGTCCCAGCAAAGCTGGTCACATGATCCCGCCTAGGCTCCGCCCACCCCAGTCATTCTCTTTGCCGTTGCACAGGCAACATCTCCACGGAGATGGTTAAGAGTTTTTTGGTGTTTAAATGTAGTTTTTATTCTTCTATCAAGTGTTTGTTATTTTAAAATAGTGCTGGTATGTACTATTTACTCTGAAACAGAAAAGGATGAAGATTTCTGTTTGTAAGAGGAAGATGATTTTAGCAGACAGTAACTAAAATCGGTTGCTATTTCCACATAGGACTGTTGAGATGAAGTAACTTCAGTTGGGGGAAACAGTTAGCAGACTTTTCTGCTTAAGGTATGACTAGCCATATTTCTAACAAGACTGTGTAATGCTGGAAGGCTGTCATTTCCCCTCATGGGGACCGGTAAGCCATTTTCTTAGTCAAAAACAAACAGAATAAAGGGCTTATTATGGGCTAAAAAACTGGTAGACATTTCTCCAACATAGGTGTGTCCGGTCCACGGCGTCATCCTTACTTGTGGGATATTCTCTTCCCCAACAGGAAATGGCAAAGAGCCCAGCAAAGCTGGTCACATGATCCCTCCTAGGCTCCGCCTACCCCAGTCATTCTCTTTGCCGTTGTACAGGCAACATCTCCACGGAGATGGCTTAGAGTTTTTTAGTGTTTAACTGTAGTTTTTCATTATTCAATCAAGAGTTTGTTATTTTCAAATAGTGCTGGTACGTACTATTTACTCAGAAACAGAAAAGAGATGAAGAATTCTGTTTGTATGAGGAAAATGATTTTAGCAACCGTAACTAAAATCCATGGCTGTTCCACACAGGACTGTTGAGAGCAATTAACTTCAGTTGGGGGAACAGTTTGCAGTCCCTTGCTGCTTGAGGTATGACACATTCTAACAAGACGATGTAATGCTGGAAGCTGTCATTTTCCCTATGGGATCCGGTAAGCCATGTTTATTACGATTGTAAATAAGGGCTTCACAAGGGCTTATTTAAACTGTAGACTTTTTCTGGGCTAAATCGATTGATTATTAACACATATTTAGCCTTGAGGAATCATTTTATCTGGGTATTTTGATATAATAATATCGGCAGGCAGACATTGCATCCGGGGGAGTGGGAACTCCATCCGGAAATCTTTGCCCAAGTCACTCACCTGTGGGGCATTCCAGACATGGATCTGATGGCCTCTCGTCAGAACTTCAAAGTTCCTTGCTACGGGGCCAGATCCAGGGATCCCAAGGCGGCTCTAGTGGATGCACTAGTAGCACCTTGGACCTTCAAACTAGCTTATGTGTTCCCGCCATTTCCTCTCATCCCCAGGCTGATAGCCAGGATCAAGCAGGAGAGGGCGTCGGTGATCTTGATAGCTCCTGCGTGGCCACGCAGGACTTGGTATGCAGATCTGGTGAATATGTCATCGGCTCCACCTTGGAAGCTACCTTTGAGACGAGACCTTCTTGTTCAGGGTCCGTTCGAACATCCGAATCTGGTTTCACTCCAGCTGACTGCTTGGAGATTGAACGCTTGATTTTATCGAAGCGAGGATTCTCAGATTCTGTTATCGATACTCTTGTTCAGGCCAGAAAGCCTGTGACTAGAAAGATTTACCACAAAATTTGGAAAAAATATATCTGTTGGTGTGAATCTAAAGGATTCCCTTGGGACAAGGTTAAGATTCCTAGGATTCTATCCTTCCTTCAAGAAGGATTGGAAAAAGGATTATCTGCAAGTTCCCTGAAGGGACAGATTTCTGCCTTGTCGGTATTACTTCACAAAAAGCTGGCAGCTGTGCCAGATGTTCAAGCCTTTGTTCAGGCTCTGGTTAGAATCAAGCCTGTTTACAAACCTTTGACTCCTCCTTGGAGTCTCAATTTAGTTCTTTCAGTTCTTCAGGGGGTTCCGTTTGAACCCTTACATTCCGTTGATATTAAGTTATTATCTTGGAAAGTTTTGTTTTTAGTTGCGATTTCTTCTGCTAGAAGAGTCTCAGAATTATCTGCTCTGCAGTGTTCTCCTCCTTATCTGGTGTTCCATGCAGATAAGGTGGTTTTACGTACTAAACCTGGTTTTCTTCCAAAAGTTGTTTCTAACAAAAACATTAACCAGGAGATTATCGTACCTTCTCTGTGTCCAAAACCAGTTTCAAAGAAGGAACGTTTGTTGCACAATTTGGATGTTGTTCGCGCTCTAAAATTCTATTTAGATGCTACAAAGGATTTTAGACAAACATCTTCCTTGTTTGTTGTTTATTCAGGTAAAAGGAGAGGTCAAAAAGCAACTTCTACCTCTCTCTCTTTTTGGATTAAAAGCATCATCAGATTGGCTTACGAGACTGCCGGACGGCAGCCTCCCGAAAGAATCACAGCTCATTCCACTAGGGCTGTGGCTTCCACATGGGCCTTCAAGAACGAGGCTTCTGTTGATCAGATATGTAGGGCAGCGACTTGGTCTTCACTGCACACTTTTACCAAATTTTACAAGTTTGATACTTTTGCTTCTTCTGAGGCTATTTTTGGGAGAAAGGTTTTGCAAGCCGTGGTGCCTTCCATTTAGGTGACCTGATTTGCTCCCTCCCTTCATCCGTGTCCTAAAGCTTTGGTATTGGTTCCCACAAGTAAGGATGACGCCGTGGACCGGACACACCTATGTTGGAGAAAACAGAATTTATGTTTACCTGATAAATTTCTTTCTCCAACGGTGTGTCCGGTCCACGGCCCGCCCTGGTTTTTTTAATCAGGTCTGATATTTTATTTTCTTTAACTACAGTCACCACGGTACCATATGGTTTCTCCTATGCAAATATTCCTCCTTAACGTCGGTCGAATGACTGGGGTAGGCGGAGCCTAGGAGGGATCATGTGACCAGCTTTGCTGGGCTCTTTGCCATTTCCTGTTGGGGAAGAGAATATCCCACAAGTAAGGATGACGCCGTGGACCGGACACACCGTTGGAGAAAGAAATTTATCAGGTAAACATAAATTCTGTTTTTTATGGGCTAAATCGATTGCTTTATTTGTGCATATTATTCAGATTTAGGCTAATAATTGGCATTTATAATCTTGGGGAACGTTATAAAACGGCAGGCACTGTATTGGACACCTTTTTCAGTCAGGGGGCCTTTCTAGTCATAGACTGAGCCTCATTTTCGCGCCATTAATGCGCAGTTGTTTTTTGAGAGCAGGGCATGCAGATGCATGTGTGAGGATCTAAGAATCTCTGAAAAAGCTTTTAGAAGGCGTCATTTGGTATCGTATTCCCCTCAGGGCTTGGTTGGGTCTTAGCAAAGACTATATCTGGGACTGTATAGGGGTTAAATTGAAAAACGGCTCCGGTTCCGTTATTTTAAGGGTTAAAGCTCTGAAATTTGGTGTGCAATACTTTTAAGGCTTTAAGACACTGTGGTGAAATTTTGGTAATTTTTGAACAATTCCTTCATACTTTTTCACATATTCAGTAATAAAGTGTTTTCTGTTTGAAATTTAAAGTGACAGTAACGGTTTTATTTTAAAACTTTTTTTGTGCTTTGTTGACAAGTTTAAGCCTGTTTAACATGTCTGTACCTTCAGATAAGCTATGTTCTATATGTATGAAAGCCAATGTGTCTCCCCATTTAAATTTTTGTGATAATTGTGCCATAGCGTCCAAACAAAGTAAGGACAGTACTGCCACAAATAATGATATTGCCCAAGATGATTCCTCAAATGAGGGGAGTAAACATGATAGTACATCATCTCCTACTGTGTCTACACCAGTTTTGCCCATGCAGGAGGCCCCCTAGTACATCTAGTGCGCCAATACTTATTACCATGCAACAATTAACGGCTGTAATGGATAACTCCATAGCAAATCTTTTATCCAAAATGCCTACTTATCAGAGAAAGCGCGATTGCTCTGTTTTAAACACTGAAGAGCAAGAGGACGCTGATGATAATTGTTCTGTCATACCCTCACACCAATCTGAAGGGGCCATGAGGGAGGTTTTGTCTGAGGGAGAAATTTCAGATTCAGGAAAAATTTCTCATCAAGCTGAACCTGATGTTGTGACATTTAAATTTAAATTAGAACATCTCCGCGCACTGCTTAAGGAGGTGTTATCTACTCTGGATGATTGTGACAATTTGGTCATTCCAGAGAAATTATGCAAGATGGACAGGTTCCTAGAGGTTCCGGTGCCCCCCGACGCTTTTCCTATACCCAAGCGGGTGGCGGACATAGTAAATAAAGAGTGGGAAAAGCCCGGCATACCTTTTGTTCCTCCCCCTATATTTAAGAAATTATTTCCTATGGTCGACCCCAGAAAGGACTTATGGCAGACAGTCCCCAAGGTCGAGGGGGCAGTTTCTACTCTAAACAAACGCACTACTATTCCTATCGAAGATAGTTGTGCTTTCAAAGATCCTATGGATAAAAAATTGGAAGGTTTGCTTAAAAAGATTTTTGTACAGCAAGGCTACCTTCTACAACCAATTTCATGCATTGTTCCTGTCACTACGGCAGCGTGGTTCTGGTTCGAGGAACTAGAAAAGTCGCTCAGTAGAGAAACTCCATATGAGGAGGTTATGGACAGAGTTCACGCACTTAAATTGGCTAACTCTTTTATTTTAGATGCCGCTTTGCAATTAGCAAAATTAGCGGCGAAAAATTCAGGGTTTGCTATCGTGGCGCGCAGAGCGCTTTGGCTAAAGTCTTGGTCAGCGGATGTGTCATCCAAGACAAAATTGCTTAACATTCCTTTCAAAGGTAAAACTTTATTTGGACCTGATTTGAAAGAGATTATTTCAGACATCACTGGGGGAAAGGGCCACGCCCTTCCACAGGATAGGTCTTTTAAGGCTAAAAATAAACCTAATTTCTCCAACATAGGTGTGTCCGGTCCACGGCGTCATCCTTACTTGTGGGATATTCTCTTCCCCAACAGGAAATGGCAAAGAGCCCAGCAAAGCTGGTCACATGATCCCTCCTAGGCTCCGCCTACCCCAGTCATTCTCTTTGCCGTTGTACAGGCAACATCTCCACGGAGATGGCTTAGAGTTTTTTAGTGTTTAACTGTAGTTTTTATTATCCACTCTGGATGATTGTGACAATTTGGTCATCCCAGAGAAACTATGTAAAATGGACAAGTTCCTAGAGGTCCCGGGGCTCCCAGAAGCTTTTCCTATACCCAAGCGGGTGGCGGACATTGTAAATAAAGAATGGGAAAGGCCCGGTATACCTTTCGTCCCTCCCCCCATATTTAAAAAATTGTTTCCTATGGTCGACCCCAGAAAGGACTTATGGCAGACAGTCCCCAAGGTCGAGGGAGCGGTTTCCACTTTAAACAAACGCACCACTATACCCATAGAAGATAGTTGTGCTTTCAAAGATCCTATGGATAAAAAATTAGAAGGTTTACTTAAAAAGATGTTTGTTCAGCAGGGTTACCTTCTACAACCAATTTCATGCATTGTCCCTGTCGCTACAGCCGCGTGTTTCTGGTTCGATGAGCTGGTAAAGGCGGTCGATAGTGATTCTCCTCCTTATGAGGAGATTATGGACAGAATCAGTGCTCTCAAATTGGCTAATTCTTTCACCCTAGACGCCACTTTGCAATTGGCTAGGTTAGCGGCTAAGAATTCTGGGTTTGCTATTGTGGCGCGCAGAGCGCTTTGGTTGAAATCTTGGTCAGCTGATGCGTCTTCCAAGAACAAACTACTTAACATTCCTTTCAAGGGGAAAACGCTGTTTGGCCCTGACTTGAAAGAGATTATCTCTGATATCACTGGGGGTAAGGGCCACGCCCTTCCTCAGGATCGGCCTTTCAAGGCCAAAAATAAACCTAATTTTCGTCCCTTTCGTAGAAAACGGACCAGCCCAAAGTGCTACGTCCTCTAAGCAAGAGGGTAATACTTCTCAAGCCAAGCAAGCTTGGAGACCAATGCAAGGCTGGAACAAGGGAAAGCAGGCCAAGAAACCTGCCACTGCTACCAAGACAGCATGAAATGTTGGCCCCCGATCCGGGACCGGATCTGTTGGGGGGCAGACTCTCTCTCTTCGCTCAGGCTTGGGCAAGAGATGTTCTGGATCCTTGGGCACTAGAAATAGTCTCCCAAGGTTATCTTCTGGAATTCAAGGGGCTTCCCCCAAGGGGGAGGTTCCACAGGTCTCAGTTGTCTTCAGACCACATAAAAAGACAGGCATTCTTACATTGTGTAGAAGACCTGTTAAAAATGGGAGTGATTCATCCTGTTCCATTAGGAGAACAAGGGATGGGGTTCTACTCCAATCTGTTCATAGTTCCCAAAAAAAGAGGGAACGTTCAGACCAATCTTAGATCTCAAGATCTTAAACAAGTTTCTCAAGGTTCCATCGTTCAAAATGGAAACCATTCGAACAATTCTTCCTTCCATCCAGGAAGGTCAATTCATGACCATGGTGGATTTAAAGGATGCGTATCTACATATTCCTATCCACAAGGAACATCATCGGTTCCTAAGGTTCGCATTCCTGGACAAGCATTACCAGTTCGTGGCGCTTCCTTTCGGATTAGCCACTGCTCCAAGGATTTTCACAAAGGTACTAGGGTCCCTTCTAGCGGTGCTAAGACCAAGGGGCATTGCTGTAGTACCTTACTTGGACGACATTCTGATTCAAGCGTCGTCCCTTCCTCAAGCAAAGGCTCACACGGACATCGTCCTGGCCTTTCTCAGATCTCACGGATGGAAAGTGAACGTGGAAAAGAGTTCTCTATCTCCGTCAACAAGGGTTCCCTTCTTGGGAACAATAATAGACTCCTTAGAAATGAGGATTTTTCTGACAGAGGCCAGAAAAACAAAACTTCTAGACTCTTGTCGGATACTTCATTCCGTTCCTCTTCCTTCCATAGCGCAGTGCATGGAAGTGATAGGTTTGATGGTAGCGGCAATGGACATAGTTCCTTTTGCGCGCATTCATCTAAGACCATTACAACTGTGCATGCTCAGTCAGTGGAATGGGGACTATACAGACTTGTCTCCGAAGATACAAGTAAATCAGAGGACCAGAGACTCACTCCGTTGGTGGCTGTCCCTGGACAACCTGTCACAAGGGATGACCTTCCGCAGACCAGAGTGGGTCATTGTCACGACCGACGCCAGTCTGATGGGCTGGGGCGCGGTCTGGGGATCCCTGAAAGCTCAGGGTCTTTGGTCTCGGGAAGAATCTCTTCTACCGATAAATATTCTGGAACTGAGAGCGATATTCAATGCTCTCAAGGCTTGGCCTCAGCTAGCGAGGGCCAAGTTCATACGGTTTCAATCAGACAACATGACGACTGTTGCGTACATCAACCATCAGGGGGGAACAAGGAGTTCCCTGGCGATGGAAGAAGTGACCAAAATCATTCAATGGGCGGAGACTCACTCCTGCCACCTGTCTGCAATCCACATCCCAGGAGTGGAAAATTGGGAAGCGGATTTTCTGAGTCGTCAGACATTGCATCCGGGGGAGTGGGAACTCCATCCGGAAATCTTTGCCCAAATCACTCAACTGTGGGGCATTCCAGACATGGATCTGATGGCCTCTCGTCAGAACTTCAAAGTTCCTTGCTACGGGTCCAGATCCAGGGATCCCAAGGCGACTCTAGTAGATGCACTAGTAGCACCTTGGACCTTCAAACTAGCTTATGTATTCCCGCCGTTTCCTCTCATCCCCAGGCTGGTAGCCAGGATCAATCAGGAGAGGGCGTCGGTGATCTTGATAGCTCCTGCGTGGCCACGCAGGACTTGGTATGCAGATCTGGTGAATATGTCATCGGCTCCACCATGGAAGCTACCTTTGAGACGAGACCTTCTTGTTCAAGGTCCGTTCGAACATCCGAATCTGGTCTCACTCCAGCTGACTGCTTGGAGATTGAACGCTTGATCTTATCGAAGCGAGGGTTCTCAGATTCTGTTATTGATACTCTTGTTCAGGCCAGAAAGCCTGTAACTAGAAAAATTTACCACAAAATTTGGAAAAAATATATCTGTTGGTGTGAATCTAAAGGATTCCCTTGGGACAAGGTTAAGATTCCTAAGATTCTATCCTTCCTTCAAGAAGGATTGGAAAAAGGATTATCTGCAAGTTCCTTGAAGGGACAGATTTCTGCCTTGTCTGTGTTACTTCACAAAAAGCTGGCAGCTGTGCCAGATGTTCAAGCCTTTGTTCAGGCTCTGGTTAGAATCAAGCCTGTTTACAAACCTTTGACTCCTCCTTGGAGTCTCAATTTAGTTCTTTCAGTTCTTCAGGGGGTTCCGTTTGAACCCTTACATTCCGTTGATATTAAGTTATTATCTTGGAAAGTTTTGTTTTTGGTTGCAATTTCTTCTGCTAGAAGAGTTTCAGAATTATCTGCTCTGCAGTGTTCTCCACCTTATCTGGTGTTCCATGCAGATAAGGTGGTTTTACGTACTAAACCTGGTTTTCTTCCAAAAGTTGTTTCTAACAAAAACATTAACCAGGAGATTATCGTACCTTCTCTGTGTCCGAAACCAGTTTCAAAGAAGGAACGTTTGTTGCACAATTTGGATGTTGTTCGCACTCTGAAATTCTATTTAGATGCTACAAAGGATTTTAGACAAACATCTTCCTTGTTTGTTGTTTATTCCGGTAAAAGGAGAGGTCAAAAAGCAACTTCTACCTCTCTCTCTTTTTGGATTAAAAGCATCATCAGATTGGCTTACGAGACTGCCGGACGGCAGCCTCCCGAAAGAATCACAGCTCATTCCACTAGGGCTGTGGCTTCCACATGGGCCTTCAAGAACGAGGCTTCTGTTGATCAGATATGTAGGGCAGCGACTTGGTCTTCACTGCACACTTTTACCAAATTTTACAAGTTTGATACTTTTGCTTCTTCTGAGGCTATTTTTGGGAGAAAGGTTTTGCAAGCCGTGGTGCCTTCCATCTAGGTGACCTGATTTGCTCCCTCCCATCATCCGTGTCCTAAAGCTTTGGTATTGGTTCCCACAAGTAAGGATGACGCCGTGGACCGGACACACCTATGTTGGAGAAAACAGAATTTATGTTTACCTGATAAATTACTTTCTCCAACGGTGTGTCCGGTCCACGGCCCGCCCTGGTTTTTTAATCAGGTCTGATAATTTATTTTCTTTAACTACAGTCACCACGGTATCATATGGTTTCTCCTATGCAAATATTCCTCCTTAACGTCGGTCGACTGACTGGGGTAGGCGGAGCCTAGGAGGGATCATGTGACCAGCTTTGCTGGGCTCTTTGCCATTTCCTGTTGGGGAAGAGAATATCCCACAAGTAAGGATGACGCCGTGGACCGGACACACCGTTGGAGAAAGTAATTTATCAGGTAAACATAAATTCTGTTTTTCGTCCCTTTCGCAGAAATGGACCAGCCTCTAATTCTGCATCCTCTAAGCAAGAGGGTAATGCCTCACAACCCAAACCAGCCTGGAAACCAATGCAAGGCTGGAACAAGGGTAAGCAGGCCAAGAAGCCTGCCACTGCTAACAAAACAGCATGAAGGAGTAGCCCCCGATCCGGGACCGGATCTGGTGGGGGGCAGACTTTCTCTCTTTGCTCAGGCTTGGGCAAGAGATGTTCAGGATCCTTGGGCGCTAGAAATAGTTTCTCAAGGTTATCTCCTGGAATTCAAGGAACTACCCCCAAGGGGAAGGTTCCACAAGTCTCACTTATCCTCAAACCAAATAAAGAGACAGGCATTCTTACATTGTGTAGAAGACCTGTTAAAGATGGGAGTGATACACCCAGTTCCAATAAAGGAACAAGGAATGGGATTTTATTCCAATCTGTTCGTAGTTCCCAAAAAAGAGGGAACGTTCAGACCAATTTTGGATTTGAAGATCCTAAACAAATTTCTCAGGGTACCATCGTTCAAAATGGAAACCATTCGAACGATTCTACCCACCATCCAGGAAAGTCAATTTATGACTACCGTGGATCTAAAGGATGCGTACCTACATATCCCTATCCACAAGGAACATCATCAGTTCCTAAGGTTCGCTTTTCTGGACAAACATTACCAGTTTGTGGCTCTTCCATTCGGATTAGCCACTGCTCCAAGGATTTTCACAAAGGTGCTAGGGTCCCTTCTAGCGGTTCTAAGACCAAGGGGCATTGCAGTAGTACCTTACTTGGACGACATTTTAATACAAGCGTCGTCCCTGTCAAAGGCAAAGGCTCATACGGACATCATTCTAGCCTTTCTCACATCTCACGGATGGAAGGTGAACAAAGAAAAGAGTTCTCTGTCCCCGTCAACAAGAGTTCCCTTCTTGGGAACAATAATAGATTCCTTAGAAATGAGGATTTTTCTGACAGAGGTCAGAAAATCAAAACTTCTAAGCTCTTGTCAAGTGCTTCATTCTGTTCCTCGTCCTTCCATAGCGCAGTGCATGGAAGTAATAGGATTGATGGTTGCAACAATGGACATAGTTCCCTTTGCACGAATTCATCTAAGACCATTACAACTGTGCATGCTCAAACAGTGGAATGGGGATTATACAGACTTGTCTCCAATGATTCAAGTAGATCAAAAGACCAGAGATTCACTCCGTTGGTGGCTGACCCTGGACCATCTGTCTCAGGGAATGAGCTTCCGCCTGCCAGAGTGGGTCATTGTCACGACCGACGCCAGTTTAGTGGGCTGGGGTGCGGTCTGTGAATCCCTGAAAGCTCAGGGTCTATGGTCTCGGGAGGAGTCTCTTCTCCCGATAAACATTCTGGAACTGAGAGCGATATTCAATGCTCTCAGAGCTTGGCCTCAACTAGCAAAGGCCAAATTCATAAGGTTCCAATCAGACAACATGACGACTGTTGCTTATATCAATCATCAAGGGGGAACAAAGAGTTCCCTGGCGATGAAAGAAGTGACCAAAATAATTCAATGGGCGGAGGATCACTCCTACCACTTGTCTGCGATCCACATCCCAGGAGTGGAAAATTGGGAAGCGTATTTTCTGAGTCGTCAGACATTTCATCCGGGGGAGTGGGAACTCCATCCGGAAATCTTTGCCCAAATAACTCAATTATGGGGCATTCCAGACATGGATCTGATGGCGTCTTGTCAGAACTTCAAGGTTCCTTGCTACGGGTCCAGATCCAGGGATCCCAAGGCGACTCTAGTAGATGCACTAGTAGCACCTTGGACTTTCAACCTAGCTTACGTATTCCCACCGTTTCCTCTCATTCCCAGGCTGATAGCCAGGATCAATCAGGAGAGGGCCTCGGTGATCTTGATAGCTCCTGCGTGGCCACGCAGGACTTGGTATGCAGACCTGGTGAATATATCATTGGCTCCACATGGAAGCTACCTTTGAGACAGGACCTTCTTGTTCAAGGTCCATTCGAACACCCAAATCTGGTCTCCCTCCAACTGACGGCTTGGAGATTGAACGCTTGATTCTATCAAAGCGTGGGTTTTCAGATTCGGTGATAGATACTCTGGTTCAGGCCAGAAAACGTGTAACTAGAAAAATTTACCATAATATATGGAAAAAATATATCTGTTGGTGTGAATCCAAAGGATTCCCATGGAATAAGATAAAAAATCCTAAGATTCTCTCCTTTCTTCAAGAAGGTTTGGAGAAAGGATTATCTGCAAGTTCTCTAAAGGGACAGATCTCTGCTTTATCGGTCTTACTACACAAAAGACTGGCAGCTGTGCCAGATGTTCAAGCTTTTGTTCAGGCTCTGGTTAGGATCAAGCCTGTTTACAGACCTTTGACTCCTCCCTGGAGTCTATATCTAGTTCTTTCAGTTCTTCAAGGGGTTCCGTTTGAACCCTTACATTCCATAGATATTAAGTTACTATCTTGGAAAGTTTGTTTTTGGTTGCAATTTCTTCTGCTAGAAGAGTTTCAGAGTTATCTGCTCTGCAGTGTTCTCCTCCTTATCTGGTGTTCCATGCAGATAAGGTGGTTTTGTGTACTAAGCCTGGTTTTCTTCCTAAAGTTGTTTCTAACAAAAATATTAACCAGGAGATAGTTGTACCTTCTTTGTGTCCGAATCCAGTTTCAAAGAAGGAACGTTTGTTACACAATTTGGACGTTGTCCGTGCTCTAAAGTTCTATTTAGAGGCTACTAAAGATTTCAGACAAACATCTTCCTTGTTTGTTGTTTATTCTGGTAAAAGGAGAGGTCTAAAAGCGACTTCTACCTCTCTTTCCTTTTGGCTTAAAAGCATTATCCGATTGGCTTATGAGACTGCCGGACGGCAGCCTCCTGAAAGAATCACAGCTCACTCCACTAGGGCTGTGGCTTCCACATGGGCCTTCAAGAACGAGGCTTCTGTTGACCAGATATGTAAGGCAGCGACTTGGTCTTCACTGCACACTTTTGCCAAATTTTACAAATTTGATACTTTTGCTTCTTCGGAGGCTATTTTGGGAGAAAGGTTTGCAAGCTGTAGTGCCTTCCGTTTAGGTGACCTGATTTGCTCCCTCCCTTCATCCGTGTCCTAAAGCTTTGGTATTGGTTCCCACAAGTAAGGATGACGCCGTGGACCGGACACACCAATGTTGGAGAAAACAGAATTTATGCTTACCTGATAAATTACTTTCTCCAACGGTGTGTCCGGTCCACGGCCCGCCCTGGTTTTTTAATCAGGTCTGATGAATTATTTTCTCTAACTACAGTCACCACGGTACCATATGGTTTCTCCTATATATATTTCCTCCTGTCCCGTTCGGTCGAATGACTGGGGTGGGCGGAGCCTAGGCGGGATCATGTGACCAGGTTTGCTGGGACTCTTTGCCATTTCCTGTTGGGGTAGAGAATATCCACAAGTAAGGATGACGCCGTGGACCGGACACACCGTTGGAGAAAGTAATTTATCAGGTAAGCATAAATTCTGTTTTTACTGCATTTCTTCACCCCATCTTTTGCTTTCTCATCATCTTTTTTTTTAAATAATTTTTTATTGAGGTTGAAAATCAAAAACAGTACAGGATTGTCGTAAATAAAGCCAAAGTACAACGGAAAATAGCAATTAACAAGATTGTTGTTACACATAAATAAATTGGTGTTGAGAAATACATTGATATAATGTACTATAATGCTGCATATAAACCTCAGTTTTTCTTATATGTGAGAGTAAGTATCCCTTAAACATTTTTAACTAAGAATCAAATACAAATACCCCAAATAATAAACATGGGCCTCTCTTGGACCAACAGGTATAGAAACTGTACAGTAAAGGGGAAGCTTTGGGGGGAAACAGTAGAATTGGTCCCTCTTTGGCCCTAGTGGATGATTTATTTAGATAGTAACCATAAATATTAGATAAATTAGCCACTTATGTACAGTATAATTGTATTGGGGAGCACAACCTTGGTATATAAATGGTATTATGGCAGGGTGGCAATATAGAGAGGCCAATCAGGGACATAGGTGGATCTATCTTAATATACGTGAGAGCATATATTTGCAGGTATAGGTGAAGGCTGATACTATGTACCTGACTATTAGGGAATAGGGAAGGCCCACTTATAGACCACAGCACAGCTCAGCCCTGTAAATTATATGCTTTTGGTCACCATTCTGCCTAGCGTGATAGGTCACTTTTAGGTCTATAAACCCAAGTATATTTTATAAGAGGAATATTTGTTATTAGCACTCTATGGAGCAGACAACATTTGAGAATATAACTATGCGTCCTCCTAGCAAGTGCAGACCCACTTAATATGTGTCTTGTAGGCGTAGGGAGACCTCTATGGTGTAGTACTAAATACTCTATGTGGAGATGAATACCCAATGCCTATAGACTATGAACTGCTTGCATGGAAGGACACTATGCCTTGAGCAATACTTATCAAATATCAAATAGTCCCCCCTTGGTAGTAGCACAGTTGTATGGACATATACATACATTTAGTTAAATAGGGAGACACATTTATATGCATGTGTGTTGACCAGACTATGGAGAGGCATATATATTTTACCTTGGTTGTTAACTCAAAGTGCTCAGCGTGTACATATTGCTACTGTGAAACCAATATAAGGACTGAGGTAGAACATGGCTGTGTATTGACTTAAACCCTCTGGGTTCTCATAGGAGAGCAGCTGGGGGGATACATAAGTCAGGTGGGCCCTAAGAACCTCGTTAAGGGGTATCATTAGCAGAAAAGCTTCCTATTTATTATTTACTTGTAAGGGCAAAGGGGTTTATATGTCTACTAGTTGATGATGTATCGGGTCATCTAGGCAGTGTTTAGCAATATCTGGACGTCAATAGATCCACTGTTACCCCTAACAAACAGAGAAACAATAATAAGGCAGATAGGAGTATATATGTACAATCTCCATTAAGCTAATACATCTGCCTGGCAACTTATGAAGCTATGCGTAAACCAACTTAGTTAGACTTAGTGAAACAAGGAAATAGGTCCGTTGGGGCTTGAGACAGAGCATTGAAACAGGAAATAATCAAATCCAGTGATATAGAAAAGTGAGTAACCGTATACCCCGTATTTAAGCTGTAACACAATCACCCGTTTAGCCAACGCCAGTCTTCTGATCTTTTCTATTGCCACAATGAATAAATCTGTATCCTGCGACTAAAAGGGAAGGCAGAACCTTAACGGCGTTAGTGAGCCACAATACCAACTGGTCTAGCTGCATTCTTAACACTTTCTCTTCAAGCTCAGTCGACCATCCATGATATAAAGGATTCATCTCCCGGCGGGAAATGCCTCACTGCAGGATTCAGATTCATGGTTGCTAGCAAGAAAGTTCCCATCAAACAAGAAACACAGACATCGGGCAGCTGCTGTCTCAAAGGTAAGTCTGGACCTCTCAACTACGGTTTTCATTGGCCTGACTATTCTTTCTCTCGGTTGCACAGCTTTTTCTCTGCAGTTTCCACAACACATCGCCCGGTTCTGCCATTATGGCTTCAGGATTTAGGATAGGGCAGGGCTGGATCTTTGATAAAGCGACACTAAGCTCCTTTATCGTTGTTCTAGTCGGGTGGCCGTATCCTGCTGTTCAGGAGAAGTAATTGCTTCCATGGACTGGATGTCTTTTTCGTTAGCTTCCCAGATAGCTTCCTTCCATGTTGTTGGTGGTCATGTTTGTCAGTCGAATCGCCTTTTATACCAGGAACCAAGGCGTCCACCCCTTCTGCTCGATCCTTCTGAGCAGAGGGAAAGGGTTGCCACAAATCTTTCCTCCAGCCTCTGTGCATGTTCCTGTAACAGCAATTGCCAGTTGTAAGATCAGGTAGGTATCCTCCATGTTCAGTGCTGTCGTTTGCATGTTAGAGGTCGGTACAAATATATGGTATCAAGGCTCAGGCCGATGCGTGAATTTAGCACACTAAATAACAGGTGCAGTGCTTAGTAGGAAAAGACACCAGAGTAAATTGACCGGTGTTGGTGGCTCAGGAACTGAAGTGCTCTTCAAATTTAGACCTGCACACTCAAGGCACAGCTAGTTGTGGGGACAGGCTGAGGCTTCTATTATAGTGGAAGGCCTCAAAATGGAAAGTCCAGTACTGAGGGCAGTGAGGCCCAGTCACTATCCAAAACCCTATATATTAAATGCGGACCTCTTCAGCCAGACCTCTCCACTATTTTAAGCAGGGTATTGCAAACAATGTAACATTAAATAGGATAACAATGGAGAAAGCTTGAGGAGCTGAAGATCAGTGCGACCTGCAAGATGGCCGCCGCCCGGGTGTCCCCCCTGCTTTCTCATCTTTTGAAGTTCATGCTATTCGCTTCTCTCCTGTAGCTCTCTGTTTTGTAGTTTTTTTATTGCCCTCCACCATCAACATTTCTAGACTGTTTTGAAGCTTGGCTCCCATATTTCCTGTCTTGTAATGTCCAATATAACCATTGACAATCCTAACATGCCTTCTGTCTCTTCTATCTCTTACCACCTCATTTGGCCTGTCCCAGTGGACCACATCTACAACCCTCTGTGAAGGCAACTCGATTGTTATGGTCTTCACTAATCTCTGTGCCATTTCCCTTTCTCCAACATAGGTGTGTCCGGTCCACGGCGTCATCCTTACTTGTGGGGATATTCTCTTCCCCAACAGGAAATGGCAAAGAGCCCAGCAAAGCTGGTCACATGATCCCTCCTAGGCTCCGCCTTCCCCAGTCATTCTCTTTGCCGTTGCACAGGCAACATCTCCACGGAGATGGCTCAGAGTTTTTTGGTGTTTAAATGTAGTTTTTATTCTTCAATCAAGAGTTTGTTATTTTAAAATAGTGCTGGTATGTACTATTTACTCTGAAACAGAAAAGAGATGAAGATTTCTGTTTGTAAGAGGAAAATGATTTTAGCAACCGTTACTAAAATCGATGGCTGTTTCCACACAGGACTGTTGAGAGGAATTAACTTCAGTTGGGGGAAACAGTGAGCAGACTTTGGCTGCTTGAGGTATGACACATTTCTAACAAGACTTGGTAATGCTGGAAGCTGTCATTTTCCCTATGGGATCCGGTAAGCCATTTTCTTAATTTTCAATATAAGAATAAAAGGGCTTCACAAGGGCTTTAAAGACTGGTAGACATTTTTCTGGGCCAAAACGATTACTATATAAGCATTTTTAATGGTTTATAACTTTGGAGAGTTATTTCAATCTTGGCAATTTTGTTAAAAAAACGGACAGGCACTGTATTGGACACCTTTTTCACTGGGGGCCTTTTCTAGTCATAGGCAGAGCCTCATTTTCGCGCCACTAATGCGCAGTTGTTTTTGAGAAGCTAGGCATGCAGATGCATGTGTGAGGAGCTCAGATCCACTGAAAAAGCTTATTGAAGGCGTCATTTGGGCTTGGTTGGGTCTCAGCAAAGCAGATACCAGGGACTGTATAGGGGTTAAATGTAAAAACGGCTCCGGTTCCGTTATTTTAAGAGTTAAAGCTTTCAAATTTGGTGTGCAATACTTTTAAGGCTTTATGAAACTGTGGTGAAATTTTGGTGAATTTTGAACATTTCCTTCATACTTTTGCGTATATTCAGTAAAAAAGTGTGTTCAGTTTAAAATTTAAAGAGACAGTAACGGTTTTATTTTAAAACGTTTTTTGTGCTTTGTTATCAAGTTTATGCCTATTAACATGTCTGAACTATCAGATAGACGATGTTCTGTATGTTCGAAAGCCAAGGTTCCTATCCATTTAAATATATGTGATGAATGTGACAAACAAAGTAGGGACAATGATGCCACTGATAATAATGTTGCCCAAAATGATTCCTTAAGTGAGGGGAGTAAGCATGGTACTGCATCATCCCCTTCTATGTCTACACCAGTCTTGCCCACTCAGGAGGCCCCTAGTGCATCTAGTGCGCCAATCCTCCTTACTATGCAACAATTAACGGCTGTAATGGATAATTCTATTAAAAACATTTTAGCCAAAATGCCCACTTATCAGCGAAAGCGCGACTGCTCTGTTTTAGATACTGAAGAGCATGAGGACGCTGATGATAATGGTTCTGACATGCCCTTACACCAGTCTGAAGGGGCTAGGGAGGTTTTGTCTGAGGGAGAAATTTCAGATTCAGGAAAAATTTCTCAACAAGCTGAACCTGACGTTATTACATTTAAATTTAAATTGGAACATCTCCGCGCTCTGCTTAAGGAGGTGTTATCTACTCTGGATGATTGTGACAATTTGGTCATTCCAGAGAAATTATGTAAGATGGACAGGTTCCTAGAGGTCCCGGTGCCCCCCGAAGCTTTTCCTATACCCAAGCGGGTGGCGGACATTGTAAATAAAGAATGGGAAAGGCCCGGCATACCTTTTGTCCCTCCCCCTATATTTAAGAAATTATTTCCTATGGTCGACCCCAGGAAGGACTTATGGCAGACAGTCCCCAAGGTCGAGGGGCGGTTTCTACTCTAAACAAACGCACCACTATCCCTATAGAAGATAGTTGTGCTTTTAAAGATCCTATGGATAAAAAAATTAGAGGGTTTGCTTAAAAAGATGTTTGTTCAGCAAGGTTACCTTCTACAACCAATTTCATGCATTGTTCCTGTCACTACAGCAGCGTGTTTCTGGTTCGAGGAACTAGAAAAGTCGCTCAATCAAGCATCCTCTTATGAGGAGGTTATGGACAGAGTTCAAGCACTTAAGTTGGCTAACTCTTTTACCTTAGACGCCACTTTGCAATTAGCTAGATTAGCGGCGAAAAATTCAGGTTTTGCTATTGTGGCGCGCAGAGCGCTTTGGCTGAAGTCTTGGTCAGCGGATGTGTCCTCCAAGAACAGATTGCTTAACATCCCTTTCAAGGGGAAAACGCTGTTTGGCCCTGACTTGAAAGAGATTATTTCAGACATCACTGGGGGAAAGGGCCACGCCCTTCCTCAGGATAGGTCTTTTAAGGCTAAAAATAAAACAAATTTTCGTCCCTTTCGCAGAAACGGACCAGCCTCAAATTCTACATCCTCTAAGCAAGAGGGTAATTCTTCTCAAACCAAGCCAGCCTGGAGACCGATGCAAGGCTGGAACAAAGGTAAGCAGGCCAAGAAGCCCGCTACCGCTACCAAGACAGCATGAGATGCTGGCCCCCGATCCGGGACCGGATCTGGTGGGGGGCAGACTCTCTCTCTTCGCTCAGGCTTGGGCAAGAGATGTTCAGGATCCTTGGGCGCTAGAAATAGTTTCTCAAGGTTATCTCCTGGAATTCTAGGAACTACCCCCAAGGGGAAGGTTCCACAGGTCTCAATTGTCTTCAGACCAAATAAAAAGACAGGCATTCTTACATTGTGTAGAAGACCTGTTAAAGATGGGAGTGATTCATCCTGTTCCATTAGGAGAACAAGGGATGGGGTTTTACTCCAATCTGTTCATAGTTCCCAAAAAAGAGGGAACATTCAGGCCAATTTTGGATCTCAAGATCCTAAACAAATTTCTCAAGGTCCCATCGTTCAAGATGGAAACCATTCGGACAATTCTTCCTACCATCCAGGAAGGTCAATTCATGACCACGGTGGATTTAAAGGATGCGTATCTACATATTCCTATCCACAAGGAACATCATCGGTTCCTAAGATTCGCCTTTCTGGACAAGCATTTCCAGTTTGTGGCACTTCCATTCGGACTAGCCACTGCTCCAAGAATTTTCACAAAGGTACTAGGGTCCCTTCTAGCGGTGCTAAGGCCAAGGGGCATTGCAGTAGTACCCTACTTGGACGACATACTGATTCAAGCGTCGTCTCTACCTCAAGCAAAGGCTCATACGGACATTGTCCTAGCCTTTCTCAGATCTCACGGGTGGAAAGTGAACGTAGAAAAAAGTTCTCTATTCCCGTCAACAAGAGTTCCCTTCTTGGGAACAATAATAGACTCCTTGGAAATGAAGATTTTTCTGACAGAAGCCAGAAAATCAAAACTTCTAAGTTCTTGTCAAGTACTTCATTCTGTTCTTCTTCCTTCCATAGCGCAGTGCATGGAAGTAATAGGTTTGATGGTTGCGGCAATGGACATAGTTCCTTTTGCGCGAATTCATCTAAGACCATTACAACTGTGCATGCTCAGACAGTGGAATGGGGATTATACAGATTTGTCCCCGACGATCCAAGTAGATCAGAGGACCAGAGATTCACTCCGTTGGTGGCTGACCCTGGACAACCTGTCCCAGGGGATGAGCTTCAGAAGACCAGAGTGGGTCATTGTAACGACCGACGCCAGCCTGGTGGGCTGGGGCGCGGTCTGGAAACACCTGAAAGCTCAGGGTCTATGGTCTCGGGAAGAATCTCTTCTCCCGATAAACATTCTGGAACTGAGAGCGATATTCAATGCTCTCAAGGCATGGCCTCAACTAGCAAAGGCCAAATTCATAAGGTTTCAATCAGACAACATGACGACTGTTGCATATATCAACCATCAGGGGGGAACAAGGAGTTCCCTGGCGATGGAAGAAGTGACCAAAGTAATTCAATGGGCGGAGCTTCACTCCTGCCACTTGTCTGCAATCCACATCCCAGGAGTGGAAAATTGGGAAGCGTATTTTCTGAGTCGTCAGACATTTCATCCGGGGGAGTGGGAACTCCATCCGGAAATCTTTGCCCAAATAACTCAATTATGGGGCTTTCCAGACATGGATCTGATGGCGTCTCGTCAGAACTTCAAGGTTCCTTGCTACGGGTCCAGATCCAGGGATCCCAAGGCGACTCTAGTAGATGCACTAGTAGCGCCCTGGACCTTCAACCTAGCTTATGTGTTCCCACCGTTTCCTCTCATTCCCAGGCTGGTAGCCAGGATCAATCAGGAGAGGGCTTCGGTGATCTTGATAACTCCTGCGTGGCCACGCAGAACTTGGTATGCAGACCTGGTGAATATGTCATCGGCTCCACCATGGAAGCTACCGTTGAGACGGGACCTTCTTGTTCAAGGTCAGTTCGAACATCCGAATCTGGCATCACTCCAACTGACTGCTTGGAGATTGAACGCTTGATTTTATCAAAGCGGGGGTTCTCAGATTCTGTCATTGATACTCTTATTCAGGCTAGAAAGCCTGTAACTAGAAAAATTTACCACAAAATATGGAAAAAATATATCTGTTGGTGCGAATCAAAAGGATTCCCATGGAACAGGGTAAAAATTCCTAAGATTCTATCCTTTCTACAAGAGGGTTTGGAGAAAGGATTATCTGCAAGTTCTTTGAAGGGACAGATTTCTGCTTTATCTGTTTTACTTCACAAGAAGCTGGCGGCTGTGCCAGATGTTCAGGCTTTTGTTCAGGCTCTGGTTAGAATCAAGCCTGTCTACAAACCTTTGACTCCTCCTTGGAGTCTCAATTTAGTTCTTTCAGTTCTTCAAGGGGTTCCGTTTGAACCCTTACATTCCGTAGATATCAAGTTATTATCTTGGAAAGTTTTGTTTTTGGTTGCAATTTCTTCTGCTAGAAGAGTTTCAGAGTTATCTGCTCTGCAGTGTTCTCCTCCTTATCTGGTGTTCCATGCAGATAAGGTGGTTTTGCGTACTAAACCTGGTTTTCTTCCGAAAGTTGTTTCTAACAAAAATATTAACCAGGAGATAGTTGTGCCTTCTTTGTGTCCGAATCCAGTTTCAAAGAAGGAACGTTTGTTGCACAATTTGGATGTAGTTCGTGCTCTAAAGTTCTATTTAGAGGCTACAAAGGATTTCAGACAAACATCTTCCTTGTTTGTTGTTTATTCTGGTAAAAGGAGAGGTCAAAAAGCAACTTCTACCTCTCTCTCTTTTTGGCTTAAAAGCATCATCAGATTGGCTTATGAGACTGCCGGACGGCAGCCTCCTGAAAGAATCACAGCTCATTCCACTAGGGCTGTGGCTTCCACATGGGCCTTCAAGAACGAGGCTTCTGTTGATCAGATATGTAAGGCAGCGACTTGGTCTTCACTGCACACTTTTTCCAAATTTTACAAATTTGATACTTTTGCTTCTTCTGAGGCTATTTTTGGGAGAAAGGTTTTGCAAGCCGTGGTGCCTTCCATCTAGGTGACCTGATTTGCTCCCTCCCATCATCCGTGTCCTAAAGCTTTGGTATTGGTTCCCACAAGTAAGGATGACGCCGTGGACCGGACACACCTATGTTGGAGAAAACAGAATTTATGTTTACCTGATAAATTACTTTCTCCAACGGTGTGTCCGGTCCACGGCCCGCCCTGGTTTTTTAATCAGGTCTGATGATTTATTTTCTCTAACTACAGTCACCACGGTATCATATGATTTCTCCTGTGCAAATATTCCTCCTTTACGTCGGTCGAATGACTGGGGAAGGCGGAGCCTAGGAGGGATCATGTGACCAGCTTTGCTGGGCTCTTTGCCATTTCCTGTTGGGGAAGAGAATATCCCCACAAGTAAGGATGACGCCGTGGACCGGACACACCGTTGGAGAAAGTAATTTATCAGGTAAACATAAATTCTGTTTTTTTCTAACTTCACCCTTCATCTCTCTGACCACCATCTACTAACCTTCACTCTTACTCTAACTGCAGCATCCTCATCAGCTCCCAAAAATGCTATCTTACAGGAACTTAATTTGTTTGGATTTCCTAGACTTTTCTTCTAAACTGAAACTTCTACTCTCCAATATTTCATCCCTCTCTTGCACAGACCTTGTTGACTTTCAATACAATTCTGCACTAAAATCAACACTTGACAAGACTGCACCTGCCACAGTTTGCTGTGCATCATGCAATCTGACCTTTATGGCTCACTAAACATCTTCAGAGAAGTTCACGGACTGGTGAACGCCATTGGAGAAAATCACGCACCAGTGCTGATATGCTCCATTATAAATTTATCCTCAGATAATACAACTTTGCCAAAAAACTCTCTTTTTCTCCTTCCTTATGTTAACTCTTTCATCCAACCCCAGAAGACCTTCAACCTTCTCCTACATGAGCCTGCATATCAACCCACTACCAAACTTATTGCAGATCACTTTAAAAATAAAATTGACACTGTTAGAAATAACATCTCCACCTCCCACCCCTCAAAGCCAGCCCCTCTACCTACCCCTTCTATTAAAGAAAATGTAAGTTTTGATGCAAAAGTGCCCGGTTTTAAAAAAAATTGAATAAAAACAGGGGCACTTTAATTCATCAAAAGTTAACCTTTTAAACTTGACAGCCGCTCCAGCTTCCTCCGGTCGTCGCAAGCAATTTTTGACGTCAGAAATGATGGATGGGTCATCCTCCAATCATGGCTTCCCCCCCAGAGGAATCAGTGTCTCATTCAACGCCGTGATTGGAGGAAGCCGGATCCTAATTTTAGACCCAAGAATAGGCTTTGCGATAGGCAGAGGAAGCTGGAGCGACTGTCAAGATTGAAAAGATAAGTATTTTTTCACAACACAAGTGAAATGTAAATTTTGATGAATTAAAGTGCCCCTGTTTTTTATCGAATTTTTAAAACTGGGCACTTTAGCATCAACATTTACATTCACTTTAAGGAAACTGTTAGCTCTCTCCTGTAAGGGAAAAGATATTCACACTCTTCTCATCTTGCAAAATGTTCACTCAACTCCATTCCTTCACAATTTCTTCCCTCTCCCTGCTTTTTTAACCCCTCTTTATATTACACACAAAATAATTGTCATATCTCGTGATTTTTTATTTTTTTTTGTGATACAGAAAGATGTTTTTATTTTTGTGATAGTTATTTTTTGTTTTATATGAGTATGTGAAATCTTTAAGAAACCTCTAAAATTACAGCAAAATATAAGCATAAACTAGGAGTTTGTAAATTGACTGTTCACTACACAGCATAACTAACACATGCAAAATATGGGCCAGATTACGAGTGGAGCGCTGTCTTAACATTTGCCTGTAATGCGCATGAAAACCCCAAATTTTTCTTTCATGATTCAGATTGAGACTACAATTTAAAACAACTTTCCAATCTACTTCTATTATTAATTTGCCTCCTTCTCTTGTTATCCTTTGCTGAAAGGTTTATCTAGGAAAGTTCAGGAGCAGTAAAGAACCTAGGTTCTAGCGGCTGATTGGTGGTTGCATATATATATATACCGATTGTTATTGGCTCACCCATGTGTTCAGCCATCAACCAGTAGTGCATTGCAGCTCATTCAACAAAGCATACCAAGAGAACGAAGAAAAATTAAAAATAGAAGTAAAATAGAAAGTTGCTTAACCCCTTAATGACAACTGACGTACCAGGTACGTCATGCATTAACAACCAGTTAATGACAATAGACGTACCTGGTACGTCAGTTGTCTAAGAGAGTGCTGGAAGCGATCGCAATCGCTTCCAGCAGCTCTCAGGGTATTGCAGTGATGCCTCCATATAGAGGCATCCTGCAATACCTTTTTAGAAGACTCCGATGCAGAGCGAGCCACTCTGTGGCCCTCTCTGCACCGGTAGCGATGGTGCCGGTTCGTTGGTGGGTGGGAGCATAACAGGGAGGCGGGTGGGCGGCCCATCGCTACCCGGCATCCGGTTCCTGTAAGTGCAATGTGCACGCCGGGTGCCGGGAGCGCCCGTGCGCGCGCGATTAGCTGGCCACTGACACCAATGAGGAGGGAAGAGGGGGGAAAAAAGAATTAAAAAAAATAAATATATAAGGATCTGGGAGGGGGAGGGGGTTGGGGTATTGTGGGGGGCTGCTACACTACAGAAAACATTAATAATTGCAAAAAAGATAAAAAAACACTTGTTTTTGGGGCAAATTGGGTACTGGCAGACAGCTGCCAGTACCCAAGATGGCGGCAATTAGGTAGGGGAGAGGGTTAGAGAGCTGGGGGGGATCATGGAGGTTGGGGCTAAGGCAGGGGTCCATCACAGCTAAAACATTTTATTTTTTTTTTATTAAAAAAAAGAAAAACTCCTTTTATTTAGTACTGGCAGACTTTCTGCCAGTACTTAAGATGGCGGGGACAATTGTGGGGTGGGGGAGGTAAGAGAACTGTTTGGGAGGGATCAGGGGGTGGGATGTGTCAGGTGGGAGGCTGATCTCTACCCTAAAGCTAAAATTAACCCTGCAAGCTCCCTACAACCTACCTAATTAACCCCTTCACTGCTGGGCATAATTTACGTGTGGTGCGCAGCAGCATTTAGTGGCCTTCTAATTACCAAAAAGCAATGCCAAAGCCATATATGTCTGCTATGTCTGAACAAAGGGGATCCCAAAGAAGCTTTTACAACAATTTGTGCCATAATAGCACAAGCTGTTTGTAAATACTTTCAGTGAGAAACCTAAAATTGTGAAAAATGAATTTTTTTTTTAATTGTTTGCTCGCATTTGGCGGTGAAATAGTGGCATCAAATATATCAAAATGGGCCTAGATCAATACTTGGGGTTGTCTACTACACTAAAGCTAAAATTAACCATGCAAGCTCCCTACAACCTACCTAATTAACCCCTTAACTGCTGGGCATAATTTACGTGTGGTGCGCAGCAGCATTTAGCGGCCTTCTACTTACCAAAAAGCAACCCCAAAGCCATATAAGTCTGCTATTTCTGAACAAAGGGGATCCCAAAGAAGCATTTACAACCATTTGTGCCTTAATTGCAGAAGCTGTTTGTAAATAATTTCAGTGGGAAACCTAAAGTTTGTGACAAAATTTGTGAAAAAGTGAACTTTTTTTTTTATTTGATGACATTTGGCGGTGAAATGGTGGCATGAAATATACCAAAATGGGCCTAGATCAATACTTTGGGTTGTCTTCTAAAAAAAATATATACATGTCAAGGGATATTCAGGTATTCCTGACAGATATCAGGGTTCCAATGTAACTAGCGCTAATTTTGAAAAAAAGTTGTTTGGAAATAGCAAAGTGCTACTTGTATTTATGGCCCTATAACTTGCAAAAAAAGTAAAGAACATGTAAACATTGGGTATTTCTAAACTCAGGACAAAATTTAGAAACTATTTAGCATAGGTGTTTTTTGGTGATTGTAGATGTGTAACAGATTTTGGGGGTCAAAGTTAGAAAAAGTGTGTTTTTTTCAATTTTTCCTCATATTTTATATTTTTTTTATAGTAAATTATAAGATATGATGAAAATAATGGTATATTTAGAAAGTCCATTTAATGGCGAGAAAAACGGTATATAATATGTGTGGGTACAGTAAATGAGTAAGAGGGAAATTACAGCTAAACACAAACACTGCAGAAATGTAAAAATAGCCATTGTCATTAAGGGTAAGAAAATTGAAAAATGGTCCGGCCATTAAGGGGTTAAAATTGCATGCTCTATCTGAATCATGAAATAAAAAAAAATAGGTTTTATATCCCTTTAAATTACCAGCCATTACAAGTGGATGGTTAATGCTACCGCTAGCTCGCAGTTTCACTTTGCGCTGAGCGCAATTAACCAGAAGTCAGACCTCTGGTTAAAAATAAATAGGACAGTACATGAACATAAAATATAAATATAAGCATCTTTATTTAAAAAACAAACGGGACAAAGCAGTTATAAGGGGTGAGGGAATGTTGGTTGTTTAGAAAAAAAATGGCGCCTAAAGTGCCTTTACATGGAGGTCAATGGGGGACTGTTTTCTCTATAAATATATATGTATATGCTTATATACATATATATTTATGTGTTAATATATATATATATATTTATTTCTGCCCAACAATGCACAATTTGCCTGCTGCACTAGGTGGTTTGCCATGGCTACCGGCATGAAAACATTTGTTGGGTAAATACCCCCTCAAGTAAATATTGTAATTTATTTAATTTATTAGTAGAATGCTAACATATTCTACAGAATCAGGACATGGGTTCATTACGCTTTGGTGCAATTTGCGAAAAGGCAACTAAAAAAATGACAGTGGTAGAGGGCCCTGTCTGTAAGCTTCCACATTGTAAAAAAGTGCTATACAAGACAAGTGGGCTCCATGAGCGTTCATGCTAAAGCAATATTTAGTAGAATCACCTTTGGCTGCATTTATATTTGTCTTTTAGGATTTACACAACTGGAGCCCTACAATTCTTGACCATTCTTCTAAGCAACATTTACAGATTATCATTCAGGTTCTTGTATTTAAACCATTGCAGTGTAGCTTTGGCTAGGTTTTTCCTCTAGAACGGCTATATATATCTCCATATGTCTTGTTTTAAACCCTGTGTCAGCTGATGAAAAGCATCCTCAGAAAATGATTTTACCACCATGCTTCACTGTGGAGATGATGTTTTCGGACGATGGGCAGTGTCGGCTTTGCATCTCACAAACTGTTTTGCTCAAAGGCCAAAAAGTTCAGTTGCTCTCAAACTAGGGGTAAACCTATTTTTTTGATGTTTGTTCCATATGCGTATTGGCAAACTCCAGCAATGCCTTTCTTTTTACTATACCCCCATATGCCCCAGCTTTGTGAAGCATTCTGTTGTTATTGTTTCCCCCATCTCCGCTTTAGACTTCTCCAGCTCTTTCAGAGTTATAATTGGCTTCTTTAGTTGCCATTTTGACCAATACCCTTTCATTAGAAAAAGGTAACCACATTAACAAATTTGTTGTGGATTTTTTTTTTAAAGCCAGTGTTCTCCACAGAAAAGTTTGCCAGCCAGGTGGCATTATAAAGTAGCCGAGTTGAGCAGTATAATATTCTCTAATATTAAAACATTATCTGCTATCCAAAGCACAAATGAATTGCATAATATTTTGGCTAAAATGTTAGCTGTGTGGTGCACCCGTTAAAGGGACACTCAAGTTAAAATTATTTTTTTATGATTCAGATAGAGCATGCAGTTTTAAGACACTTTACTTACATTATCAAATTTTGCAGTGTCTTTTTTTATATTCACACTTTCTGGGGAACAAGATCCTACTGAGCATGTGCACAAACTGAAAGGGTATACGTATACTAGTCTGTGATTGGCTGATGTCTGTCATATGATACAAGGGGCCAGAAAATGGGAGAAAAAATTAATTTGTCAAAAAAAAATTAAAAAAAATCTACTGCTTATTTGAAATTCAGAGTAGGTGTTAAAGGAATAGTATCTTCAAAATTAAACTTTCATTATTCAGATAGAGCAGGCAATTTTAATCAACTTTCTAATTTACTGCTATTATCAATTTTTCTTTGTTCTCTTAGTTTCTTTATTTGAAAAAGCAAGGATAAAAGCATAGGAACCGATCCATTTTTGGTTTTGCACCTGGGTAGTACTTTCTGATTGGTGTCTAAATGTTGCCACCAATCAGCAAGAGCTACCCAGGTGCTGAACCAAAAATTGGCCAGTTGCTTAAAATTCCCTGCTCTATCTAAATAATGAACGTTTATTTTTGTTGACTATTCCTCTAAGTGAATGTTTTTTTTATTATGCATTTATTAATTATGCAGTTCTACTGCATTGAGTGGTCCTTTTTAAAGTGATTGTAATGTCTGGCACTTTAAGACATAGTATATAAAATTAATCTTAAAAACAGGGGCAGTTTCATTCATTAACATTTTTAAAGATCGCTCCTTTGTTAAATAATTATCGTTTATTTATGGCAAACACCCAGTCGTTCTTCTGCCCACATCTAATACTGTATTTAGTTGATCAATAAACTGATTGTGACAGGTTTTCTTAACAAATTGGTCTTAAAGGGACAGTTTACTCAAAAAATGTTCTTCCCATTAATTTGTTCCCAATGATCCATTTCACCTGCTGGAGTGTGTTAAATATTTTACAAGTATTTCCTTTACTCTTATATTGGCTTTTGAAATAGTTGATTTAGCCTGTGGTATCCCCACCTATTCTGAAAGTTTCTGGCCTTAGGTCCAAGCTATAGATAAGCCCAGTGGGGTATAGAAGAGGTAAGGTAATAAAATGTTAATTTTTCATTGTTCTCTCCAAGTATTGGTCTTTGGTTTATGGACAGATATACAATAAAGAAGCATGTATATGTACACAATGTGATAAAGTAATGAGATCTAATTATACATACAAGCACCACCCATTTTATTAGTTTGTGGCTTCAAAACACAAAATTGGCTATTTCATATACACAAATAAACCATAAAAGCTAATTCTCATAAATTTTATACTCTGCAGTTGGTAAAAAAAGTAATTGGAAACACATTAAGGGAAAAACAATTTTACAGTATATTGTTCCTGATGCTGTGTATTAGCACATGCTCTCTAACAAACTTGGCGAAAGTTAATTGGTTACTTGGGCACTCGTAAAATACCTCAGTCATCTGTGTGCTTTTATAATTAATTTAATACACATACTGCATAAGACCTCGCCCATTAACATCTTTTATTTCCACAAACTGTATAAAAGGTGTATGTTTCCAAAGTCTGATCCCAAACGTAAAATAGTACCTTATATTAAACAGAAATGCTCTGTAAACAGTTTACCCAAAGCTAGTGGAGCTCCAGAATTTCGGAAAGCCGCTGTATCAATCTGGTCCGCTCGGAGTGCTTTCGCACAGCAGAATCCACTTCAGCGATGACTTTATTTCCACCTTGGGTCCAATTCTAATGCAACGTGATTTTTAAACTTTCAGGTTATAATGCTACAAAATGTGAAAAGCTCAATGTGGTGAAAATTGAGGCACTTTAAAGGGACAGTAAAAACACTGATATTTTTATATAAAATGTTTAGTTATGTGTTATGTAATAACTTTGCAGTATATTTTCATTATTTATTTTGTCCACTTTCTGTGTAATTTAGCTAATTGTGCTATATATCTATCCCTAATTGGCATTATCAGGTAACTGCAAAACATTGTACATAATACTAACTTTATGACAGTGTGTAGCCTTGTTGTCTGTGAATTAAAGCCCAGATTAGCAATTCCAAATAAGGGAAATTGTGGTTGGAGTTTTAGCTATTAAAAAAAAATTGCAGTCAAAAGAATGTTGTTTTTGTTTTAAAAATTGAGACTTGACCGATTTGATTTTCTATAGCAACACAACAGAAATGTCTTGTAATTAGGAGGTGTTTACTGTCCCAATAATAATAATAATTTATACATTCATGTTTTCTTATAATATTTTTATATTATTTATGTTCCAAGCAATTCTTTTATTTTTTTCTGTAAATTGACGTATGACAGATGTACTGTCAGTGTTGAGTAATTAATTACACATTTTTGGATTTCTTTCACAGAGATATTAAACCGGAGAATATACTTATTGATCGCACTGGACACATTAAGCTTGTGGACTTTGGATCAGCTGCAAGACTGACTGCAAATAAAACTGTAAGTGTGAGGATTACATCTGTATACTGAAATGGGCTTAAAGGGTTCCTAGGGAAAAATTCTGTACCATTCATGAACCCATAAATCTGGGTTGGCGTGAGTAGTGCAGTTTTTTTAATTGTAACCAATATTAGGCACTACAATTTAGGTTGGTCTCTTCAGACTTGACCAATAAACTCCAGGACAGCACTGTTTAAAAATAAATATTCCTTTCATTTTAACAGCAAATAGGGCATAATTCACAAACAGCAACATTTCAGGGCTCTTGACCTTTCTTTAAATTTGTATGGTTGTATCTAAACAGTGCCTGAAATACCATATGACCAAACGATGATATGTAATTAATTGATATATTGTCACTTTCCAAATTTAAAGGGACATGAAAGTAAAAAAAACAACTTTCATAATTCAGATAGAACACACAATTTTAAGCAACTTTTTAATTTACTCCTATTATCAATTTTTCTTCGTTCTCTTACTATCTTTATTTGAATAAGAAAGCATCTAAGCTAAGGAGCCAGCTTCTAAACTACATTCTTGCTTTTTAAATAAAGATAGCAAGAGAATGAAGAAAAATTGATAATAGGAGTAAATTAGAAAGTTGCTTAAAATTGCATGCCCTATCTCTGAATTATGAAAGAAAACATTTGGGTTCAGTGTCCCTTTAACCTTAAACTAATACATTCCATTTGACATAATTAGATTTTGAAAGTAGGGTGTTTTTATGGGAATCTAAAGTCAAAATTAAACTTTAATGATTCAGACAGAGCATGCAATTTATAAGAGACTTTCCAATTTACCAATATCAAATTGTACACAATTCTTAAATGCACATTTTTTTAAGCACCAGCTGTTACTGAGCCATGTGTAAGTGTTCACATTGTATATGTATGTGAGCCTGTGATTGGCTGGTGACTGTCACATGATATAGGGGGCGGAAATTTGAAGTATATTTTGAAATTTGTCAATTTTTTTTACTGCTTCATTCAGAGTGTTTTTGCATTGTGTTATTATTATGCAATTTTACTGTATTTAATAAATAGTCCTATAAGTCATATGTGTAACTATTACTTTTACGAACAAATGCTTCCCCTCTGTGTATGTAACACCTCTATGAAACTATGTCATTACAGGTAAATGCGCGGCTGCCCATTGGCACCCCTGATTATATGGCTCCAGAAGTTCTTATGGTGATGAATGGGGATGGAAAGTCCACATATGGCCCTGAATGTGATTGGTGGTCTCTAGGAATAATTGCATATGAAATTATTTATGGAAGATCTCCATTCACAGAAGGGACTTCAACAAAAACCTTTAATAACATAATGAATTTTCAGGTAACCAGATTTCTGTTTATACACCTTTCTAATTTTTTTAAAGGTATATGAAACCCAACATGTTTCTTTCATGAATCAGATAGAGCAATTGATTTTAAACAACGTTCTAATTTACTTCTGCTATCAATTTTTCTTGTTTTTTTTGTTGAAAAGCAGTGACATATGCTTAGGAGCACCACTTTTATTGTAATTATTTTTGTTACACAGCGGTTCCTGAAGTTTCCAGAAGACCCAAAAATTAGTGGAAATTTTCTTGATCTGATACAGGGTTTGTTATGTGGGCAAAATGAGAGATTGAATTACCAGGATCTATGTTGCCATCCATTTTTTTCTAAAACAGACTGGAGTAATATTCGAAATAGTAAGTAAACAAGAAATATACATTTTAAGGTTTCAAACAGTTTAACCCCTTTACCCAATATGACGTGTATATATAAGTCATGTGGTATGAAGCCCATTGTACCACATAACTTATATATATGTCGCAGCTTCAGGAAGCTCCAGCAGCCTCGGCTGTAAAGTGACAGCCAAGACTTCAGGCAATCTGTCCTCATATTTTAACTGTGCATGATCAGTGCTCGGTTACCATATGAGTACAGATTGCCATATCATTGCAGATTGTGTCTCTGTAACAATCTCATTTAGTGCCGTTGGGAGGTTCAAAAGGGAAGGAGGGAGAGGTAGGGCGTTGGCGGGGCCCTACATTACAGAAAATAAAGTATGGAAGGGAGAGAGAGAGGGAAGTGGGGGAGGCTACACAACAGAAAAAAATAAATTGGGATGGGGGAACCCTATAATCTCGATCGCAGGGAGTGGGGTGGTTGGGGGACAATTACACCACAGAAAAAATAAATAAAATTAGTAACTAAACTGGATACTGGCAGACAGTACTGCCAGTACCTAAGATGGTGGACACCATTAAGAGGGGGAGGGCTAGAGAGCTTTTTGGAGGGATCAGGTAGGTGGAATGGTAAGGAGGGATCATACACTGCAGAAAATAAATAAATTAAAATTAATTTATAAAAATAAATAAAGCCCTAAAACTTAATACTGGCAGGCTGTCTGCTAGTGCCTAAGATGGTGATGAGGAATGTGGGTGGTGGGGAGAAAGAGCTGTTTGGGAGAGATCAGGCAGGTGTCAGGTGGCAGTGTTATACTTACACTAGAATACTATAACCCTTGCTAGCTAACTAATTAACCCATTTACTGACAGAAATGTTAGCAATATGGTGCGCAGCTGCTATTAGCGTCCTTCTAATTACCAAAAAGCATTGGCAAAGCCATGTATATCTTATATGTATGTGTGTGTACTGTACATATGTATTTGTGTTTGTGTGTATATGTCTTTAAATACATATATAGTATACACAAATACATATGTACACACACACACACACACACATATACAGTGTGTGTGTGTGTGTGTATATATATATATATATATATATATATATACACACATACATACATACATACATACATACATACACATCTTTAGATATGTTTATGTATGTTAAAGCCCTTTAGCTTCCTTTTTTGTTTCCTAACACCTGAAACCTCATATGTTTGAGCCTTTATAACATTAGTATGCAATATTCTTTTGAATAATTTTTATTAGATATTGTTATTATGGGTATGTATTTTTGTTGTGTTTTGTTAGATTATGAAGTAGCTGGGTGGGCGCAGTGTATTAGTTTATATTATATAATTGTCTTCTATTCAAAGCACACATTAATTGCATAATTTAAAATAAATGTATTTAATGATAATTTATGCAATAAAAATTGAACATTTTCAATATTAGTTAATTTTGCCTTTGATATTGGCTAAAATTTTAGCCTAGTGGTCAGTAAAATCAGCCAGGTAGTGCACCCGCTAAAAAGGTTCTGGGGAGAACACTGCCCTTAGTTGAATCATAAAACCTCACACTTTTAAACGAGGGGTATTATAATATATTATTTGTGCGGTAATAAAGGCTTCTTAAAAAGTTGAGGTTTGTCATTTTAATGACAGCTGATGGAGGGCAGACTCAGGACGACTAATTTGATAGAGCATTTTCGCTTTGAAAATAAGGGGTCTCAAGTTTTTGTGTGTATTGTGGGGGCATCATAGGGGATACCCCCCAATGTTTTTTTGCTGCTAACACAGTTGTCAGCATATAACCACCTAGGCATGTAGCCCCTCTCTTGAAAGACGAGCTTTGCCTATTTAAAAAGAGGGGTTACTGACCCAGTTGTATATTTTGGGGTTTAAGGGTTGCTTTTATAGCTCAGATGACTGTAAAAGGGACCAGGTATACAGGTGATTATCATATTTATGGCAATCACCTGCTATTTAAGGTGGCATGAGACTACCCATTTGATTATGGGCAATTATGTCTTTCATGTGAGAGGTTTTGTATGTATGTGTGTTGTATGCTGTCTTTAGGAGTCAGGAGCAACTTTGGGGCCACTGCCCCCCATACAGTAATTACATTAGTAGATGACTGGCATAAAAATGTAATTCACCTACTAAAGATAAGGTTATGATTTCCCACACTGCATCATGGGGCTCACCACTTTCCTTCTTAATACAGGGAGAGTCCACAGCTGCATTCATTACTTGTGGGAAATACAGAAACTGGCCACCAGGAGGAGGCAAAGACACCCCAGCCAAAGGCTTAAATACCTCCCCCACTTCCCTCATCCCCCAGTCATTCTTTGCCTTTCATCACAGGAGGATGGCAGAGTGTCGGAAGATTCGTAGTAGTCTCTTATGGAGATTAGTACTCTTCGAGATGGGACTGGAGTTTTAAGTAGTCTTGTCAGCCTCTCAGTGAGAGCATTGACGAAAGTTAGAGTCTGGAGATGTAGGGAGAGTCTTTCTGCGAACCCATCCAGACTCATATTAACAGCTCCTTAAGCAATTGGCGTTGACAAGTTTCGCTGCCTGCTTTCTTCACTCAAGTACATGTCAGAAGCGCTGCTACAATCTGTCAAACTTGAAGGACCGTGTCACTGTTCCACGGCATAGAAGACAGGGTCACAGTGTGGCTCATTTTATCTATATGGAATCAAGGGTTAATATCTCCTGAGGGGGATTATGAACAGTTGGGTTTAATCATATATACTTTATTTAATGTTATGCTGCTTTATGTGTGAGATGTTTATGGTCTCATAGGCTGAGATGGAACATACAGGTTTGACTTTCACTTTGAAGGTTGCACAGCTTAAAAGCTTGGTGTGCTTTTTTTTTTCCATAGCAGGGACTATCCTGCATTGCGCACCATGTGACCGGAATGGTCGAGGCTTCCATTTTCTTTCTCTTAACCGAGTTACGGAGAGGAGTTTTATCTCTGTTCTGTCTGAGTCATAGGAGGCGGTGAGTGCCCCAGCCATTGGGGGTATAAAGGTGCTGTTTTTTATTTAAAAATAAAGTAATGCCTATTTATATTGTGAGGGCGCTCTGACCGCCCTCTCAATTATGTTCCATATGCCTTGATAAGGGGAGTATATCAAATAAGGTTGAGATATTTGATACCACTGAGCCACGCACCTCTAAAGAGTCCTCGTCCAGTGAGGTGCACACCCTACATGCATCTTTTTATACACATGCAGCTTTCCATTGCACTGCTAATCCTCCATTTGGAGAGGGCCTTTTTTCACCAGACGTTACTGCGCAGTTTCTGCGGCCATCAGTGCTTTCCCTCGCTCTGCTAAGCGCAAGCAAAAGGTTAAATCTTGCACTCCTGCCCAGGTGGCATCATGTAATTTGTTGGATATATCTGATCAGTTATCTGAGGATGAGGTTCTCTCTGAAGCTTCAGAGTATGAACTTTCAGGGTTAGTGTCTGCTGCCTATAATCCTCCGCCTGTGGAGGATCCAGTTTTTAGATTTAGGACAGAACGTTTACGCTTTCTTCTAAAGGAGGTTTTGACTACATTAGAGGTTCCGAAAGCTGAGCTGCCAGACAAACTTCTGGGTGCTAAATTTGATGGCAATCATTATTAAGGACGAGTGGGGCAGGATAAGATTCCTCTCCCCCGTCGTCTGCCTTTAAAGGATACCGGTTCTGGGCTCTCTATGAGGATGTGTTTTTTTTCCCCACCATCCCTACTTGATTGGCGCTATTTCTTCTGTTATGTGTGATCAGTCCACGGGTCATCATTACTTCTGGGATATAACTCCTCCCCAACAGGAAATGCAAGAGGATTCACCCAGCAGAGCTGCACATAGCTCCTCCCCTCTACGTCAGTCCCAGTCATTCTCTTGCACCCAACGACTAGATAGGATGTGTGAGAGGACTATGGTGATTATACTTAGTTTTTATGACTTCAATCAAAAGTTTGTTATTTTAAAATAGCACCGGAGCGTGTTATTACTTCTCTGGCAGAGTTTGAGGAAGAATCTGTCAGAGTTTTTTTTTACTATGATTTTAACCGGAGTAGTTAAGATCATATTGCTGTTCTCGGCCATCTGAGGGAGGTAAAGGCTTCAGATCAGGGGACAGCGGGCAGATGAATCTGCATTGAGGTATGTAGCAGTTTTTATTTTCTGAATGGAATTGATGAGAAAATCCTGCCATACCGTTAAAATGACATGTATGTATACACTTCAGTATTCTGGGGATGGTATTTCACCGGAACTACTCTGTTAAAGGTCACTAATCCTTTTTAATAACTATTTATCATGTTAAACGTTTTTGCTGGAATGTAGAATCGTTTACATTGCTGAGGTACTGTGTGAATAAATATTGGGGCATTATTTTCCACTTGGCAGTTTTTTTGCTTTAATTGTGACAGTTTCGTTTCTCTTCACTGCTGTGTGGGAGAGGGAGGGGCCGTTTTTGGCGCTCTTTGCTACGCATCAAAAAATACCAGTCAGTTACTTTTATATTTCCTGCATGATCCGGTTCATCTCTGATAGATCTCAGGGGTCTTCAAACTTCTTTGAAGGGAGGTAAATTCTCTCAGCAGAGCTGTGAGAATTCTTATAGTGACTGTGAATAAAAACGTTGCTTTGTATTTTTTATGTCAAATTTAATTATTATTATTTTACTAATGGGAACAAACCTTTGCTAAAAGTTTTGTTGTTTTAAAGTTTGATGCTATAACTGTTTTTCAGTTCATTATTTCAACTGTCATTTAATCGTTAGTACCTCTTTGAGGCACAGTACGTTTTTTGCTAAAAAAAAAAAAAAAAAAGATTATAACCAAGTTGTAAGTTTTTTGCTAGTGTGTTAAACATGTCTGACTCAGAGGAAGATATCTGTGTCATTTGTTCCAATGCCAAGGTGGAGCCCAATAGAAATTTATGTACTAACTGTATTGATGCTACTTTAAATAAAAGTCAATCTGTACAATGTGAACAAATTTCACCAAACAGCGAGGGGAGAGTTATGCCGACTAACTCGCCTCACGCGGCAGTACCTGCATCTCCCGCCCGGGAGGTGCGTGATATTTTGGCGCCTAGTACATCTGGGCGGCCATTACAGATAACATTACAAGATATGGCTACTGTTATGACTGAAGTTTTGTCTAAATTACCAGAACTAAGAGGCAAGCGTGATCACTCTGGGGTGAGAACAGAGTGCGCTGACAATGCTAGGGCCATGTCTGATACTGCGTCACAGCTCGCAGAGCATGAGGACGGAGAGCTTCATTCTGTGGGTGACGGTTCTGATCCAAACAGATTGGACTCAGATATTTCAAATTTTAAATTTAAATTGGAGAACCTCCGTGTATTACTAGGGGAGGTCTTAGCAGCTCTCAACGATTGTAACACCGTTGCAATACCAGAGAAACTGTGTAGGTTGGATAAATACTTTGCGGTACCGGCGAGTACTGACGTTTTTCCTATACCTAAGAGACTAACTGAAATTGTTACTAAGGAGTGGGATAGACCCGGTGTGCCGTTCTCACCCCCTCCAATATTTAGAAAGATGTTTCCAATAGACGCCACCACTCGGGACTTATGGCAAACGGTCCCCAAGGTGGAGGGAGCAGTTTCTACTTTAGCTAAGCGTACCACTATCCCGGTGGAGGATAGCTGTGCTTTCTCAGATCCAATGGATAAAAAATTAGAGGGTTACCTTAAGAAAATGTTTGTTCAACAAGGTTTTATTTTACAACCCCTTGCATGTATCGCGCCGATTACGGCTGCGTCAGCATTTTGGATTGAGTCGCTTGAAGAGAACCTTAGTTCATCTACGCTAGACGACATTACGGACAGGCTTAGAGTCCTTAAACTAGCTAATTCCTTCATTTCGGAGGCCGTAGTACATTTAACCAAACTTACGGCTAAGAACTCAGGATTCGCCATACAGGCACGTAGGGCGCTGTGGCTAAAATCCTGGTCAGCTGATGTTACTTCTAAGTCCAAATTACTTAATATACCTTTCAAGGGGCAGTCTTTATTTGGGCCCGGTTTGAAAGAGATTATCGCTGACATTACAGGAGGTAAGGGCCACGCCCTACCTCAAGACAAAGCCAAAGCTAAGGCTAGACAGTCTAATTTTCGTCCCTTTCGGAACTTCAAAACAGGAGCAGCATCAAACTCCACTGCACCAAAACAGGAAGGAGCTGTTGCTCGTTACAGGCAAGGCTGGAAGCCTAACCAGTCCTGGAACAAGAGCAAGCAGGCCAGGAAACCTGCTGCTGCCCCAAAGACAGCATGAACCGAGAGCCCCCGATCCGGGACCGGATCTAGTGGGGGGCAGACTCTCTCTCTTCGCCCAGGCCTGGGCAAGAGATGTTCAGGATCCCTGGGCACTAGAGATCATATCTCAGGGATACCTTCTAGACTTCAAATTATCTCCCCCAAGAGGGAGATTTCATCTGTCAAGGTTGTCAACAAACCAGATAAAGAAAGAAGCGTTTCTACGCTGCGTACAAGATCTGTTAATAATGGGAGTGATCCATCCGGTTCCGCGGTCGGAACAAGGACAAGGGTTCTACTCAAACCTGTTTGTGGTTCCCAAAAAAGAGGGAACTTTCAGGCCAATCTTAGATTTAAAGATTCTAAACAAATTCCTAAGAGTTCCATCGTTCAAAATGGAAACTATTCGGACAATCTTACCCATGATCCAAGAGGGTCAGTACATGACCACAGTGGATTTAAAGGATGCTTACCTTCACATACCGATCCACAAAGATCATCACCGGTATCTAAGGTTTGCCTTCTTAGACAGGCACTACCAGTTTGTAGCTCTTCCATTCGGATTGGCTACGGCTCCAAGAATCTTCACAAAGGTTCTGGGTGCCCTTCTGGCGGTACTAAGACCGCGAGGGATTTCGGTAGCTCCATACCTAGACGACATTCTAATACAAGCTTCAAGCTTTCAAACTGCCAAGTCTCATACAGAGTTAGTTCTGGCATTTCTAAGGTCGCATGGATGGAAAGTAAACGAAAAGAAGAGTTCTCTTTTTCCTCTCACAAGAGTTCCATTCTTGGGGACTCTTATAGATTCTGTAGAAATGAAGATTTACCTGACAGAGGACAGGTTAACAAAGCTTCAAAATGCATGCCGTGTCCTTCATTCCATTCAACACCCGTCAGTAGCTCAATGCATGGAGGTGATCGGCTTAATGGTAGCGGCAATGGACATAGTACCTTTTGCACGCCTACACCTCAGACCTCTGCAATTAGGCATGCTAAGTCAGTGGAATGGGGATTACTCAGATTTGTCCCCTACTCTGAATCTGAATCAAGAGACCAGAAATTCTCTTCTATGGTGGCTTCATCGGCCACACCTGTCCAGGGGGATGCCATTCAGCAGGCCAGACTGGACAATTGTAACAACAGACGCCAGCCTACTAGGTTGGGGCGCTGTCTGGAATTCTCTGAAGGCTCAGGGACTATGGAATCAGGAGGAGAGTCTCCTTCCAATAAACATTCTGGAATTGAGAGCAGTTCTCAATGCCCTTCTAGCTTGGCCCCAATTAACAACTCGGGGGTTCATCAGGTTTCAGTCGGACAACATCACGACTGTAGCTTACATCAACCATCAGGGAGGGACAAGAAGCTCCCTAGCAATGGTGGAAGTATCAAAGATAATTCGCTGGGCAGAGTCTCACTCTTGCCACCTGTCAGCAATCCACATCCCGGGAGTGGAGAACTGGGAGGCGGATTTCTTGAGTCGCCAGACTTTTCATCCGGGGGAGTGGGAACTTCATCCGGAGGTCTTTGCCCAAATACTTCGACGTTGGGGCAAACCAGAGATAGATCTCATGGCGTCTCGCCAGAACGCCAAACTTCCTCGCTACGGGTCCAGATCCAGGGATCCGGGAGCGGTTCTGATAGATGCTTTGACAGCACCTTGGAACTTCGGGATGGCTTATGTGTTTCCACCCTTTCCGCTGCTTCCTCGATTGATTGCCAAAATCAAACAGGAGAGAGCATCAGTGATTCTAATAGCGCCTGCATGGCCACGCAGGACTTGGTATGCAGATCTAGTGGACATGTCATCCTGTCCGCCTTGGTCTCTACCTCTAAGACAGGACCTTCTGATACAGGGTCCATTCAAACATCAAAATCTAACTTCTCTGAAGCTGACTGCTTGGAAATTGAACGTTTGATTTTATCAAAACGTGGTTTTTCTGAGTCGGTTATTGATACCCTGATACAGGCTAGGAAGCCTGTTACCAGAAAGATTTACCATAAAATATGGCGTAAATACCTATACTGGTGCGAATCCAAACATTACTCCTGGAGTAAGGTTAGGATCTCTAGGATATTGTCTTTTCTACAAGAAGGGTTAGAAAAGGGTTTATCAGCTAGTTCATTAAAGGGACAGATTTCAGCTCTGTCCATCTTGTTACACAGGCGTCTGTCAGAAAATCCAGACGTCCAGGCTTTTTGTCAGGCTTTAGCTAGGATCAAGCCTGTATTTAAAGCTGTTGCTCCGCCATGGAGTTTAAACTTAGTTCTTAACGTTTTACAGGGTGTTCCTTTTGAACCCCTTCATTCCATTGATATAAAATTGTTATCTTGGAAAGTTCTGTTTTTAATGGCTATTTCCTCGGCTCGAAGAGTCTCTGAGTTATCAGCCTTACATTGTGATTCTCCTTATCTGATTTTTCACTCAGACAAGGTAGTTCTGCGTACTAAACCTGGGTTCTTACCTAAGGTGGTCACTAACAGGAATATCAATCAAGAGATTGTTGTTCCATCCTTGTGTCCAAATCCTTCTTCAAAGAAGGAACGTCTTCTACACAATCTGGATGTAGTTCGTGCCCTCAAGTTCTACTTGCAGGCAACTAAAGATTTTCGCCAAACTTCTTCCCTGTTTGTCGTTTATTCTGGACAGAGGAGAGGTCAAAAAGCTTCTGCTACCTCTCTCTCTTTTTGGCTTCGTAGCATAATACGTTTAGCCTATGAGACTGCTGGTCAGCAGCCTCCTGAAAGAATTACAGCTCACTCCACTAGAGCTGTGGCTTCCACTTGGGCCTTTAAGAATGAGGCCTCTGTTGAACAGATTTGCAAGGCTGCAACTTGGTCTTCGCTTCATACTTTTTCCAAATTTTACAAATTTGACACTTTTGCTTCTTCGGAGGCTATTTTTGGGAGAAAGGTTCTTCAGGCAGTGGTTCCTTCTATATAATGAGCCTGCCTATCCCTCCCGTCATCCGTGTACTTTTGCTTTGGTATTGGTATCCCAGAAGTAATGATGACCCGTGGACTGATCACACATAACAGAAGAAAACATAATTTATGCTTACCTGATAAATTCCTTTCTTCTGTTGTGTGATCAGTCCACGGCCCGCCCTGTTTTAAGGCAGGTAAATATCTTTTAAATTATACTCCAGTCACCACTTCACCCTTGGTTACTCCTTTCTCGTTGATTCTTGGTCGAATGACTGGGACTGACGTAGAGGGGAGGAGCTATGTGCAGCTCTGCTGGGTGAATCCTCTTGCATTTCCTGTTGGGGAGGAGTTATATCCCAGAAGTAATGATGACCCGTGGACTGATCACACAACAGAAGAAAGGAATTTATCAGGTAAGCATAAATTATGTTTTTTAAGTTTGCCACACGTAATACTAGCCGTGTGAGGATAGTTCGTCGTTCATAGAGCCTCTGGATATAAGGATGCAAACTCTGTTAAAGAGGATGTTTCAACCTATGGGATATTTGCTTTGCTTGTCGCCACAGTTGCTGGAGCGGCTACCTTTTTTGTGCGTCTCCTTCGCGAAAATGATCGAGGTGGAGGGTTTCCTCAAAATTTTTCAGGAAAGAATTACGGACTTCAGGGTTCCTGTTCAGGTCCATAAGGCGCTCTGGTAGATTTAACTTTTAAGTCTAGTCTCTTTCCCCCTCCTTTATGGGAAGTAGTTTGTTTGACTATCTCCACGGTTTCAGGGACCAAGGATGCCTTTAGATTTATTCTTATCTTACGGTATAAAGGACAAAATTCGTATTTTTGTTCCTTTAGTTCGGATAAAAGCCCAGCGTCAGAGGACTCCGCTAAGCCTGAACAAACCAAGAGTTCTTGGAAGCCGGCTCAGTCCTGGGATAGATCCAAGCAGAGCAGGAAGCCCGTTGAGTCTAAGTCCGCATGAAGAGGCGGCCCTCGGTCCTATTTTGGATCGTGCAGGGGGCAGAATGTCGCTCTTTCAGAGGCTTTGTTCAGGGATGTGCAGTATCCTCGAGTCCTGGAGGTCATAGCTCAGGGTTACAAGATAGGTTTCAAATCTCATCCACTCAGGGGCAGATTCATCCACTCAAACTGTTTTCAAGACTAGGAAAGAGGGAAGCCTTTCTGGAGTGCATAAGGGATCTGTCCTCCTTTGGAGTCATTCTCCCAGTGCCTTTCGCAGAGAGAGGTTTGAGATACTATTCAATCTTTTTCGTGGTCCCAAAGAAGGAGGGAACTTTCCGTCCAGTTCTGGCCTAAAGTGCTTAAACAAATTTTTAAATGTCCCCTCGTCAAGATGGAGACAATAAGGTCCATCCTTCCTTCATTCATTCAGGGCAGTTTATGACAACTATAGATCTGAAGGAGGCATTCCTTCACCTTCCAGCTACTGCTCCAAGAATTTTTTCGAAGGTTTTAGGGGCTCTTCTAGCAGTTGCCAGAACCCGGGGTGTAGCAGTAGCTCCCTACTTAGACGATACTCTGGTCCAAGGACCATTGTTTCGTCTGGTGGAAGACCATTCGGAATCTCTCCTCTGTCTTTTGCGATTCCTTGGAGGGAAGATACATAGAGAAATGAGTTCTCTTATTCCAAGCACCAGGGTAGAATTCCTGGGCATGATAATAGATTCCATAGACATGAGATTATTTCTAACAGACCAGAGAGGTTGCAAGCTAGCTTCAACTTGTCTTGCCCTCTAGACCTCCTTAAGGCCATCTCTAGCTCAGTGTATTGAGGTGATTGGTCTCATGGTGTCCAGCATGGACATCGTTCTCTTTGCCAATTTCCACCTTAGGCTGTTGCGACTGTGCATGCTGAGACAGTGGAACGGCGATCATTTGGATCTGTCTCAACAGATTTCTCTGGACAACCGGTTGAGAGAATCGCTCTCTTGGTGGCTCTGTCCGGATCACCTGTCCCGAGGGACATCCTTTTTAAGACAATCCTGGGTGACTGTGACTACGGACGCGAGTCTGTCAGGATGGGGAGCTGTTTGGTGAGCCAAGAAGGCGCAGGGCCTGTGGACGCAGGAGGAGAACCCCCTCCCGTTCAACACTCTAGTCCTTTGGGCAATATTCAATGCTCTGAAGGCTTGGCCCCTACTGGGTTCAACCCAATTTTTCTGATTCCAATCAGACAAAATAACCTTGGTGGCTTACATCAACCATCAGGGGGAACAAGAAGCTCCCTAGCAATGAGGGAAGTATCTCGGAGACCCAAAACTGTCCGCTGTCAGCGATCCACATTCCGGTTGTGGACATCTGGGAAGCGAATTTTGTCAGCAGACAATCCTTTTATGCGGGGGAATGGTCTCTCCATCCCGAAGTCTTTGCGGAGATATGCAACAGGTGGGGAACGTTGGAGATAGATCTCATGGCGTCCCTTCTCAATACCAAGCTACCTAGATATGGGTCGAGGTCCAGGGATCCTCAGGGGGAGCTAATAGATGTATTAGCGGTGCCTTGGAGGTTCATTCTAATTTCTCTTTTTCCTGCCATTACCACTCCTTCCTTGAGTGGTAGCTCGAATCATACAGGAGCAGGCGTCGGTGATACTGATTGCTCCATCGTGGCCGCGAAGGATACGGTTCGCGGATCTAGTGGGGATGTCATCATCTCCTCCTTGGAGGTCTGCTGGAACAAGGCCCCTTCATCAAAATCTAGATTCTCTGAGGCTGACTGCGTGGAGATTGACACTTAGTCTTAGCCAAGAGAGGGTTTTCTCAGAGTGTTATTGATACTTTCTTTCAAGCTCGTAAGCCGGTTACTCATTGCATCTATCATAATGTGTGGAGGACCTACTTAATCTGGTGTGAAGAGCGTGGTTTGTCCTGGCACAAAGTAAAGGCTGCCAGGATTCTTTCTTTTCTCCAGGATGTACTGGAGAAGGACCTATCCCTGAGCTCCGGATGTACAGTCTTTGTTAAGGTTCTGACTAGGCTCAGACTGGTGTTTAGATATAATGCTCCTCCTTGGAGTTTAACTCTTGTTCTTTAAGTTTTGCAACGGGCTCCATTTGAGCCTATGCATGAGGTTGACATTAAGTTGTTGTCTTGGAAGGTTCTTTTTCTACTAGCTATTGCTTCTACACGCAGAGTCTCTGAGATTGCTGCCTTGCAATGTGACCCTTCTTATCTGGTGTTCCATGCTGATAAGGCTGTTCTACGATCAATCAAGAAATTGTGGTTCCTTTCTTATGTCCTAATCCTTCTTCATCGAAGGAACGTTTACTGCATAATCTGGATATGGTTTGTGCCTTGAAGTTCTATCTTCATGCTACGAAGAAATTTAGAAAAACTTTTTCTCTGTTTGTTATCTATTCTGGGAAGCGTAGGGGTCAGAGGGCCTCTTCGACCTCCTTATCTTTTTGGTTGAGGAGTATCATCCGCTTAGCATATGAGACAGCGGGACTTGAGCCTCCTCAGAGGATTACGGCTCATTCTACGAGAGCAGTGGCTTCTTCTTGGGCCTTCAAAAATGAGGTCTCTATGGATCAGATTTGTAAGGCGACTACCTGGTCCTCCTTACATACATTTGCCAAATTTTTCAAGTTTGAAAGTTTTGTTTCTCCTGAAGCAGCCTTCGGGAGAAAGGTTTTGCAGGCTGTGGTGCCCTCAGATTAGGCGCCGCCTCTCTTTTTTGCCCTCCCGTTAGCATTTAGTGTCCTCTGGAGCTTGGGTATTGTTTCCCACAAGTAATGAATGCAGCTGTGGACTCTCCCTGTATTAAGAAGGAAAACATAAATTATGTCTTACCAGATAATTTCCTTTCCTTCAATACAGGGAGAGTCCACAGCTCCCGCCCGTGTTCTCCGATGGGCGGCCCTAAATTTATTTTGTTTTCTTCTTGCACCTTTTTCACCCTGATATTTCTCCTACTGTTTCCTTGTTCCCACGGCAGAATGACTGGGGGAGGTATTTAAGCTTTTGGCTAGGGTGTGTTTGCCTCCTCCTGGTGGCCAGTTTCTGTATTTCCCACAAGTAATGAATGCAGCTGTGGACTCTCCCTTTATCGTAGGAAAGGAAAATATCTGGTAAGTCATAATTTGTTTTATACTTTGGGGGATCGCATACCCCTTTGTGTTTTATGGGGGAAAAAGGGTCTCTAGAAGTGCCCCCTTCCCCGTCTTAAATGCAGTACTTCTATCTTCTTAAGGCAGGTGTTTACCATTACCATGGCAATTACCCTCCTCTTTCAAATGAGGTAGCACTTGTCCCTGTAAGTGGCCTGGAGGCTGACATATGGGCTTCCAAAGCCCTCTCCCTCAGCTGACTGTCTTCCTGTCTTCAACTACCTTCTTCAGCAGGTAGTCCCAACTTGTCACCATGGGCACTGGTGGTGACAACACATGGCCTGAAGGACAAAGACAGGGATGGACTGCCATCTCTTTTCCCTATTTGCAGTTGGGGGTTTTCAGGATCCAGATTAGAACGGGGACCCACAGGATGATGAATCTTTTCTCGTCAATATAAAATAAAAACGAGTGTCACAACCCTGTGTATAACTCGCAAAGTAACAGTGAAAATACTAAAATATGTGATAAAAATAAATGCTTAATATACTTTAAAACTTTTCTTCACAACGCAATTTATTGAAAACACACTTAAAAACATAGGAGATATTGACACTCTGGTACAAAAGTGACGGCAGCACACACAAGAACTCATTATTTGTATGCGTCTCTTACAAGCTACAAATTACTTGACGAGAACACTCAGTACCACTATGTAGCTTTCAGATTTCCGGCTGAAGCCCTTCCTTGTGATATCACTTTCCTTGGATGGTCCACCATCTGTTTTTCCGCCCTCCAGTGTCTTTTTTTTAAGGACATCCCTTTTTTCCTGATTCTCTTTAAATACTCTTCCAGTTCATCGGATTGGATAAATTCTTTAACTGTTTAAACGCAATCCTTGATCAATAAAAATTGAAATAAATAGTGGGTAAAATTAATCTGCGTTCACAACCTATTATAACATTTAATATGACTAGTTTTCCTCTATGAATCACTAATTTTAAAGCAAAATCATACCCATATATTTTACCAAACATTTATTCTCAGTGAATTCCAGGTGGCATTGTAAGTGGTTAAAACCATTGAACTAAATCCATGCTCATTTGTGCTATTTAATTTCCTTAATAATTCTTAATTTAAAAATGTAATACAAATCTTAACCAATAAAATTATTCTCTAAATAGAGAAATAGAAATCTGTTTTAAAAATTAAAATATTTCTATTTCACCTCAGTAAACCATTAACTTAACCATTCACCCATTCTGGGATGTACTATACATCATGTTCAACTGCCTAAAATATTATTTCTCTTGTAAGGTGTATCCAGTCCACGGATCATCCATTACTTGTGGGATATTCTCCTTCCCAACAGGAAGTTGCAAGAGGATCACCTACAGCAGAGCTGCTATATAGTTCCTCCCCTAACTGCCATATCCAGTCATTCTCTTGCAACTCTCAACATAGCTGGAGGTAGTAAGAGGAAAGTGGTGTAATATAGTTAGTTTTTTCTTCAATCAAAAGTTTATTGTTTTTAAATAGTACCGGAGTTGTACTATTTTATCTCAGGCAGCATTTAGAAGAAGAATCTGCCTGCGTTTTTCTATGATCTTAGCAGAAGTAACTAAGATCCACTGCTGTTCTCACATATGTCTGAGGAGTGAGGTAACTTCAGAGGGAGAATGGCGTGCAGGGTATCCTGCAATAAGGTATGTGCAGTTTTAAGTTTTTCTAGGGAGGGAATTTGTTAGAAAATGCTGCTGATACCGGATTAATGTAAGTTTAAGCCTAAATACAGTGATTTAATAACGACTAGTATCAGGCTTGCTATCAGAGGTATATACTCTGATTAATGTGCAATATAAAACGTTTGCTGGCATGTTTAATCGTTTTTATATATGCTTTGGTGATAAAACTTATTGGGGCCTAGTTTTTTCCACATGGCTGGCTTGATTTTTGCCTAGAAACAGTTTCCTGAGGCTTTCCACTGTTGTAATATGAGTGGGAGGGGCCTATTTTAGCGCTTTTTTGCGCAGTTAAAATTACAGACAGAGACATTCATCTTCCCTCAGCAGTCCCCTGCATGCTGTAGGACATCTCTGAAGGGCTCAAAAGGCTTCAAAAGTCGTGTATTGAGGAAGGTAAAGCCACAGTGGAGCTGTGGCAGTTGTTGTGACTGTTTAAAAAGTTTTTTTCATTTTGTTAATCCGTTTTTTGTATTAAGGGGTTAATCATCCATTTGCAAGTGGGTGCAATGCTCTGGTAACTTGTTACATACACTGTAAAAATTTAGTTAGTTTAACTGCCTTTTTTCACTGTTATTTCAAATTTTAGCAAAATTTGTTTCTCTTAAAGGCACAGTAACGTTTTTTATATTGCTTGTTTAACTTGATTTAAAGTGTTTTCCAAGCTTGCTAGTCTCATTGCTAGTCTGTATAAACATGTCTGACATAGAGGAAACTCCTTGTTCATTATGTTTAAAAGCCATGGTGGAACCCCATATGAGAATGTGTACTAAATGTATTGATTTCACTTTAAACAATAAAGATCAGCTTTTGTCTTTAAAAAATTTATCACCAGAGGATTCTGGCGAGGGGGAAGTTATGCCGACTAACTCTCCCCACGTGTCAGACCCTTTGAATCCCGCTCAAGGGACTCACGCTAAAATGGCGCCAAGTACATCAAAGACGCCCATAGCGATTACTTTGCAGGACATGGCGGCAATCATGGATAATACCCTGTCAGCGGTATTAGCCAGACTGCCTGAATTCAGAGGAAAGCGCGATAGCTCTGGGGTTAGACGTAGTACAGAGCGCGCAGATGCTTTAAGGCCCATGTCTGATACTGCGTCACAATATGCAGAAGCTGAGGAAGGAGAGCTTCAGTCTGTGGGTGACATTTCTGATTCGGGGAAACCTGATTCAGATATTTCTACTTTTAAATTTAAGCTTGAGAACCTCCGTGTATTGCTTGGGGAGGTGTTAGCTGCTCTGAATGACTGTGACACAATTGCAGTGCCAGAGAAATTGTGTAGACTAGATAAATACTATGCAGTGCCGGTGTGTACTGATGTTTTTCCAATACCTAAAAGGTTTACAGACATTATTAATAAGGAGTGGAATAGACCCGGTGTGCCGTTTCCCCCCCCCCCCCTCCTATTTTTAGAAAAATGTTTCCAATAGACGCCACCACACGGGACTTATGGCAGACGGTCCCTAAGGTGGAGGGAGCAGTTTCTACTTTAGCAAAGCGTACCACTATCCCTGTCGAGGACAGTTGTGCTTTTTCAGATCCAATGGATAAAAAATTAGAATGTTACCTTAAGAAAATGTTTATTCAACAAGGTTTTATCCTGCAGCCCCTTGCATGCATTGCGCCTGTCACTGCTGCTGCGGCGTTCTGGTTTGAGTCTCTGGAAGAGGCCTTTCAGACAGCTACTCCATTGACTGAAATACTTGACAAGCTTAGAACACTTAAGCTAGCTAATTCTTTTGTTTCTGATGCCATTGTTCATTTGACTAAACTAACGGCTAAGAATTCTGGATTCGCCATCCAGGCGCGTAGGGCGCTATGGCTTAAATCTTGGTCAGCTGACGTGACTTCAAAGTCTAAATTACTCAACATTCCCTTCAAGGGGCAGACCCTATTCGGGCCTGGTTTGAAGGAAATTATTGCTGACATTACTGGAGGTAAGGGTCATGCCCTTCCTCAGGACAGGGCCAAATCAAAGGCCAAACAGTCTAATTTTCGTGCCTTTCGAAACTTCAAGGCAGGTGCAGCATCAACTTCCTCTGCTACAAGACAAGAGGGAAATTTTGCTCAATCCAAGCCGGGCTGGAAACCTAACCAGTCCTGGAACAAGGGCAAGCAGGCCAGAAAGCCTGCTGCTGCCTCTAAGACAGCATGAAGGAACGGCCCCCTATCCGGTAACGGATCTAGTAGGGGGCAGACTTTCTCTCTTCGCCCAGGCGTGGGCAAGAGATGTTCAGGATCCCTGGGCGTTGGAGATCATATCCTAGGGATATCTTTTGGACTTCAAAGCTTCCCCCCCTCAAGGGAGATTTCACCTTTCGAGATTATCTGTAAACCAGATAAAGAAAGAGGCATTCTTACGCTGTGTGCAAGACCTCCTAATTATGGGAGTGATCTGTCCAGTTCCACAGACGGGACAGGGTTTTTATTCAAATCTGTTTGTGGTTCCCAAAAAAGAGGGAACCTTCAGACCCATTCTGGACAGGCATTACCAATTTGTGGCTTTTTCCCTTCGGGTTAGCTACAGCTCCAAGAATCTTTACAAAGGTTCTGGGATCGCTTCTGGCGGTTCTAAGACCGCGAGGTATATCAGTGGCCCCTTATCTGGACGACATCCTGATACAGGCGTCAAACTTTCAGATTGCCAAGTCACATACGGACATAGTTCTGGCATTTCTCAGGTCACATGGGTGGAAGGTGAACAAGGAAAAGAGTTCTCTATCCCCACTCACAAGAGTCTCCATCCTAGGGACTCTGATAGATTCTGTAGAAATGAAAATTTACCTGACAGAGTCCAGGTTATCAAAGCTTCTAAAATCTTGCTGTGTTCTTCATTCTATTCCGCGCCCTTCGGTGGCTCAGTGTATGGAAGTAATCGGCTTAATGGTAGCGGCGATGGACATAGTGCCATTTGAGCGCCTACATCTCAGACTGCTGCAACTATGCATGCTCAGTCAGTGGAATGGGGATTACACAGATTTGTCCCCTCTGCTAAATCTGGATCAAGAGACCAGAGATTCTCTTCTCTGGTGGCTATCTCAGGTCCATCTGTCCAAAGGTATGACCTTTTGCAGGCCAGATTGGACAATTGTAACAACAGATGCCAGCCTCCTAGGTTGGGGTGCAGTCTGGAATTCCCTGAAGGCTCAGGGATCGTGGACTCAGGAGGAGAAACTCCTCCCAATAAATATTCTGGAGTTAAGAGCAATATTCAATGCTCTTCTAGCTTGGCCTCAGTTAGCAACCCTGAGGTTCATCAGATTTCAGTCGGACAACATCACGACTGTGGCTTACATCAACCATCAAGGGGGAACCAGGAGTTCCCTAGCGATGCTGGAAGTCTCCAAGATAATTCGCTGGGCAGAGACTCACTCTTGCCACCTATCAGCAATCCATATCCCAGGTGTAGAGAACTGGGAGGCGGATTTTCTAAGTCGTCAGACTTTTTATCCGGGGGAGTGGGAACTCCATCCGGAGGTGTTTGCTCAATTGGTTCATCGTTGGGGCAAACCAGAACTGGATCTCATGGCGTCTCGCCAGAACGCCAAACTTCCTTGTTACGGATCCAGGTCCAGGGACCCAGAAACGGCACTGATAGATGCTCTAGCAGCGCCTTGCTTCTTCAACCTGGCTTATGTGTTTCCACCGTTTCCTCTGCCCCCTTGACTGATTGCCAAAATCAAACAGGAGAGAGCGTTGGTGATCTTGATAGCGCCTGCGTGGCCACGCAGGACCTGGTATGCAGGACCCTGCCTCTGAGACAAGACCTTCTACTACAAGGTCCTTTCAATCATCTGAATCTAATTTCTCTGAGACTGACTGCATGGAGATTGAACGCTTGATTTTATCAAAGCGTGGCTTCTCCGAGTAAGTCATTGATACCCTAATACAGGCACGAAAGCCTGTCACCAGGAAAATCTACCATAAGATATGGCGTAAATACCTTTATTGGTGTGAATCCAAGAATTACTCATGGAGTAAGGTTAGGATTCCTAGGATATTGTCCTTTCTCCAAGAGGGTTTGGAAAAAGGATTATCAGCTAGTTCTTTAAAGGGACAGATTTCTGCTCTGTCTATTCTTTTGCACAAGCGTCTGGCTGAAGTTCCAGACGTTCAAGCTTTTTGTCAGGCTTTGGTTAGAATCAAGCCTGTGTTTAAACCTGTTGCTCCCCCATGGAGCTTAAACTTGGTTCTTAAAGTTCTTCAAGGGGTTCCCTTCATTCCATTGATATTAAACTTTTGTCTTGGAAAGTTCTGTTTTTGATGGCTATTTCCTCGGCTCGGAGAGTCTCTGAGTTATCTGCCTTACAATGTGATTCTCCTTATCTGATTTTCCATTCAGATAAAGTAGTTCTGCGTACAAAACCTGGGTTTTTACCTAAGGTAGTTTCTAACAAGAATATCAATAAAGAGATTGTTGTTCCATCATTGTGTCTTAATCCTTCTTCAAAGAAGGAACGTCTTTTACATAATCTGGACGTGGTCCGTGCTTTGAAGTTTTACTTACAAGCTACTAAAGATTTTCGCCAAACATCTACACTGTTTGTTGTTTACTCTGGACAGAGGAGAGGTCAAAAAGCTTCGGCAACCTCTCTTTCTTTTTGGCTTCGGAGCGTAATACGCTTAGCCTATGAGACTGCTGGACAGCAGCCCCCTGAAAGGATTACAGCTCATTCTACTAGAGCTGTGGCTTCCACCTGGGCCTTTAAAAATGAGGCTTCTGTTGAACAGATTTGCAAGGCGGCGACTTGGTCTTCGCTTCATACCTTTTCAAAATTTTACAAATTTGATACTTTTGCTTCTTCGGAGGCTATTTTTGGGAGAAAGGTTCTACAGGCAGTGGTTCCTTCCATTTAAGCCTGCCTTGTCCCTCCCTTCATCCGTGTACTTTAGCTTTGGTATTGGTATCCCACAAGTAATGGATGATCCGTAGACTGGATACACCTTACAAGAGAAAACATAATTTATGCTTACCTGATAAATTTATTTCTCTTGTGGTGTATCCAGTCCACGGCCCGCCCTGTCCTTTTAAGGCAGGTCTAAATTTTAATTTAAACTACAGTCACCACTGCACCCTATAGTTTCTCCTTTCTCGGCTTGTTTCGGTCGAATGACTGGATATGGCAGTTAGGGGAGGAGCTATATAGCAGCTCTGCTGTGGGTGATCCTCTTGCAACTTCCTGTTGGGAAGGAGAATATCTCACAAGTAATGGATGATCCGTGGACTGGATACACCACAAGAGAAATAAATTTATCAGGTAAGCATAAATTATGTTTTATTCATGAAAGTGGAACCCCCTGTAACCTGGGTATTCTCCATTATTTGAGCAATTACCTTAGAGCTTTAGTAGCTCTCCAGAGTGTAAGTACGGTTTCTTACAACACATTTGATACATATTGGAAATTACGCTATGGAACTTTCTTTTATCTTTTCAAGGTCTCCCTGATATATTTACATTTTTCTGCAATAATTTATCACATTTGATTGGTGCACAATGTTGAGTATATTTAACTTTCCAATTCACTTCCATTATCCAATTTGCATCATTCTCTTAGTATTCTTTGTTGAAAAAGCAGCAATGCATTACGGAGCTAATTAACACATTGCTTGAGCCAATAGCATGAGGCATATTGTACAGCCACCAGCCAGGCATCCTTTCCAACAACGGATACCAAGACAACAAAACAAATTAGTTAAAGGGACACTCAGGTCAAATTAATTTTTAATGATTCAGATACAGCATGTAATTTTAAATAACTTCCCAATTTACTTCCATTTAAAACAATGTGTACATTCTTTTATATTTACACGTTTTGAGTCACCAGCTCCTACTGAGCATGTGCAAGAATTCACTGACTATACGTATATGCATTTGTGATTGGCTGATTGCTATCACATGTTACAGGGGGAGTTGAAATGTACATAACTTTGAAATTTGCTAGAATAAAATCTACTACTTATTTGAAATTCAGAGTAAATGCTATTGTATTGTCTTGTTATCCTGCATTTGTTGATTATGCAAATCTACTGTGTTGACTGGTCCTTTAATAGAAGTAAATTGGATCTGAATCGTGAAAAAAAAATCCAATCTGGGGGTGAGTGTGTGAGCTTTTTCTAATACACCACTTGTAAAGGTGTAGTAACCCTTAAAGGGACAGTTCACCCAAAAACTTTCTCCCCTTTAAATTATTCCCAATGATCCTTTTTGCCTGCTAGAGTGTATTAAATTGGTTGCAAGTAGCTCCTTTACTCATATTTCAGCATTTGAAATAGCTGATTTAGCTTGTGGTTTCCCAACCTATACTGAAAGTTTTGATACTGGCGTATATGCTATTGACAAGCCTAAGTAAACACAGCCAGCAGAAGAGATTACACCCTCAGTGGGTCATGATAGATAAGTAATAAAATGATAATTTGCCATTGTTCTCTCTAAGTATTGAGATTTGGTGTTCCAGACAAATATAAGATAAGGAAGCAAGTCTGTGTACATAAAAGTGATAACATAATTAGACATGGCATTACCTGAAGCTCAACCCATTGTAATAGGCTGTGGTTTCAAAGCACAAAACCAGCTACTTCAGATACACAAATAAACCCGAAAATGCAATTTCTCAAATATTTTATACTCTGCAGTTGGTATAACAAGTCATTTAAAATACATTTATGGAAAAACAATTTTACAGTGTACTGTCTCTTTAACTAATAAAAACAATAAGGTTTACTGTCTCTTTAATCATTTGTGACTTCTCCTGAAAATGACATGGCTGGTGAGCTTATCAAGAGCAGAAATAATTATATATTAGCTAATTACTTGCATGTGTTTAAAAGGACCATTCAACACAGTAGATTTGCATAATCAACAAATGCAAGATAACAAAACAATGCAATAACACTAAGTCTGAACTTCAAATGAGTAGTAGATTTTTTTCTGACAATTCTAAAAGTTATGTCTTTTTCCACTCCCTCTGTACCATGTGACAGCCATCAGCCAATCACAAATGCATACACGTACCATGTGACAGCCATCAGCCATTCACAAATGCATACACAGTTATTCTTGTATATGCTCAGTAGGAGCTGGTGACTCAAAACGTTTAAATATAAAAAGACTGGCAACATTTTGTTAATGGAAGTAAATTGGAAAGTTGTTTAAAATGGCATGTTCCATCTGAATAATGAAAGTTTCATTTTGATTGAGTGTCCCTTTAACCCGTTGGCAGGAGTTGTTGTTCTTACTCTTGAATTCAGATTTTGTGTTTTGTTTCTATATAAAGCTCAGCAGTTGACCAGGTAAGCAAGTCTAGGCCCATATGGCAATAACGTTTTAAATGAAGAGAATAGCGATTGAACTAGGAAGCTGTATGAGTATGAAATGGTTTGAACCACAACTTGTAGCGACAATGGAAAGAATCATGTTTTTAGAAGCACAGTAAGAAAGTCTAATCTTGGTTTAATACTATAGAATGTAGAGGAGCCAGATACAAACGTGTTTGCATATAGATATATTTACTATAAAATAAAGAAGCAGCAGCTCTATGGCTTAGCTGTTGGCCTTGATTCTCTGTATTTGACACAAAATACATTAGCAAGCATTTAAAAGGAGCTACTACGTGTACAATCTATAAACTTAAGGGAATATATTTATCTATGAACTGAATATTTTAGGCTCCAAATTTTTTTACTATATATTTTATATCCACTAGTTGTCAAACTGTTAAAGGGACACTTAAGTCAGAATTTAACTTTCAAGATTCAGATACAACCTGTATTTAAAAAATAAAAATAAAATAAAAAAAATAACTTCCATCAGCAATCTTTGCACAGTCTTTTTATATGTACACTTTTTGAGGCACCAGCTCCTACTGAACATGAGTTTTGTGTCTGTGATTTGTTGATGGCTGTCACATGGGACAGAACAGGGAAAAAGAAGGGGATTTTGAAATTTGTCAGAAAAAATATATACTGCTTTTTTGAAAGTGCTATCACTTTTCTTTCCTAAGATATGGAGAGTCCACTACGTCATCAATTACTAGTGAAAATATCACTTCTGGCCAGCAGGAGGAGGCAAAGAGCACCACAGCAAAGCTGTTGAGTGTCACTCCCCTACCCATAATCCCCAGCCATTCTCTTTGCCTCTGTTAAATGGAGGAGGTGAAGTTTTCTCCTACATTGGTGTGTCCGGTCCATGGCTTCATCCTTGTGGGAATATTCTCTTCCCTAACAGGAAATGGCAAAGAGAGCACAGCAAAAGCTGCCCATATAGCTCCCCCTCTGGCTCCGCCCCCCAGTCATTCTCTTTGCCGCTCTGAACAAGTAGCATCTCCACGGGGATGGTAAAGAGTATGTGGTGTTAGTTGTAGTTTTTTATTCTTCTATCAAGAGTTTGTTATTTTAAAATAGTGCCGGTTTGTACTATTTACTCTACAACAGAAAGTGATGAAGAGTTCTGTTTAAAGAGGTGTATGATTTTAGCAGCAGTAACTAAAATCCATCGCTGTTCCCACGCAGGACTGTTGAGCCCAGAGAACTTCAGTTGGGGGGAACAGTTTGCAGACTTTTCTGCTCAAGGTATGACTAGTCCATTTTCTAACAAGACATAGTAATGCTAGAAGACTGTCATTTTCCCTTTTTGGGATCGGTAAGCCATTTTCTTAGACTCATAACAGAATGAAGGCTTATTAATGGGCTATATACTGGTTGACACTATTGTAGGCTAAATCGGTTGATTTATACAAGATTTATATCACTTTTGGAGTGTTTTGGAACGTGAAAACACTTTGGGAAAGTTTTTTATTTGCCTGGCAGTCGTTTAGACACCTATCCTAGTCAGGAAGGGCCCTTCACTCTGGTATGCAGAGGGAGGAGGCCTAATTTTCGCGCCTTAATTGCGCAGTTACTTCTGGGAGCAGTGCATGCAGCTTCATGTGAGAAGGTCCTGTGGCTATAAAAAACGATTCTGGAAGGCTTAGTTTTGTGGCGAATAACCCCCCAGGAAAGGTAAAGCCGCAGCAAAGGCTGTGGCTGGGACTGTAGTGGGTTTAAACTGGGAAATTGAACAAATAGCTCCGGTTTGCTCATTTAAGGGGTTACAAGCTTGAAATTTGGTGTGCAATACTTTCAAAGCATTAAGACACTAGGTATTTCCTTCATAGTTGTTCACACATTCAGAAATAAAGTGTGCTCTGTTTAACATTTAAAGAGACAGTAACGGTTTTGTTTAAAAACTGTTTTCTTGCATTAATAGCCTGTATAAGCCTGTCTAACATGTCTGTACCTTCAGATAGAACATGTTCTGTATGCATGGAGGCCAAGGTGGTCCCCCCTTTAAATGTATGTGAAAATTGTGCCATGGCGTCCAAACAAAGTAAGGACAGTACTGTCACATTTAATAAGGTTGCCCAAGATGATTCTTCAAATGAAGGTAGTGGGGATAGTTCACCATCCTCTCCTTCTGTGTCAACTCCAGTTATGCCCGCGCAGGCAACACCTAGTACATCTAGCGCGCCAATGCTTGTTACTATGTAACAATTAACGGCAGTAATGGATAATTCTATAGCTAATATTTTATCCAAAATGCCAGCATTTCAAAGAAAGCGTGATTGCTCAGTTTTAAATACAGAGGATGAGCAAAGGTGCGCTGACGATAATTTATCTGTTATTCCCTCACACCAGTCAGAATTGGCAGTGAGGGAGGGTCTGTCGGAGGGAGAAATTTCTGATTCAGGAAAAATTTCTCAACAGGCAGAACCTGATATTGTGACGTTTAAATTTAAGTTAGAACATCTCCGCGCCCTGCTTAAGGAGGTGCTAACTACTCTGGACGATTGTGACTCTGGTCATTCCAGAAAAATTGTGCAAAATGGACAAATTCCATGAGGTCCCTGTGCACGCTGATGCCTTTCCGATACCCAAAAGGGTGGCGGACATAGTGAGTAAGGAGTGGGAGAAACCAGGTATACCCTTTGTCCCACCTCCTATATTTAAGAAAATGTTCCCCATTGTAGACCCCAGGAGGGACGCATGGCAAACAGTTCCTAAGGTTGAAGGGGCAATTTCTACGTTGGCCAAACGCACAACTATTCCCATTGAGGACAGTTGTGCTTTCAAAGATCCTTTGGATAAAAAATTGGAAGGTTTGCTTAAAAAGATATTTGTTCAGCAAGGTTTCCTCCTCCAACCAATTTCGTGCATTATTCCTGTCACAACGGCGGCGTCTTTTTGGTTCGAAGAACTAGAAAATTCGCTCAATAAGGAGACTCCATATGAGGAAGTCATGGACAGAATTTACGCACTAAAGTTGGCTAATTCCTTTATTTTAGATGCCGCTTTGCAATTGGCAAAATTAGCGGCGAAAAATTCAGGTTTTGCAATTGTGGCGCGCAGAGCGCTTTGGCTAAAATCTTGGTCAGCGGATGTGTCATTCAAGACAAAATTGCTTAATATTCCTTTCAATGGTAAGACCCTTTTTGGGCCAGAATTGAAGGAAATTATTTCAGACATCACTGGGGGAAAGGGCCATGCCCTCCCACAGGATAGGCCTTTCAAGGCTAAGAACAAATCTAATTTTCATTCCTTTCGCAACTTCAGGAACGGACCGTCTCCTAACTCTGCAGCCTCTAGACAAGAGGGTAACGCTTCCCAGGCTAAGCCAGCATGGAAACCAATGCAAGGGTAAACAGGCCAAGAAGCCTGCTGCTGCTACCAAGACAGCATGAAGGGGTAGCCCCCGATCCGGGACCGGATCTAGTAGGGGGCAGACTTTCTCTCTTTGCTCAGGCTTGGGCAAGAGATGTTCCGGACCCCTAGGCACTAGAAATAGTCTCTCAGGGTTATCTTCTAGAATTCAAGGAACTTCCTCCAAGGGGAAGGTTCCACATGTCTCGCTTATCTTCAGACCAGATAAAGAGACAGGCATTCTTACATTGCGTAGGAGATCTATTAAAGATGGGAGTGATACACCCAGTTCCAACAGTGGAACAAGGTCAGGGGTTTTACTCAAACCTGTTTGTAGTTCCCAAAAAAGAGGGAACTTTCAGACCAATTCTGGATTTAAAAATTCTAAACAAATTCCATTGTTCAAAATGGAAACCATTCGAACGATTTTACTAACAATCCAGGAGGGTCAATACATGACTACCGTGGACTTAAAGGATGCGTACCTACATATTCCTATCCACAAAGATCATCATCAGTTCCTAAGGTTCGCCTTTCTGGACAAACATTACCAGATCGTGGCTCTTCCGTTCGGTTTAGCCACTGCTCCCAGAATTTTCACAAAGGTGCTAGGGTCCCTTCTAGCGGTTCTAAGACCAAGGGGCATTGCAGTGGCACCTTACCTAGACGACATCCTAATGCAAGCGTTGTCCCTTTCCAGATCGAGGGCTCATACAGACATTGTATTAGCTTTTCTCAGGTCTCACGGGTGGAAGGTGAACATGGAAAAGAGTTCCCTGTCCCCGTCTACAAGAGTTCCCTTTCTGGGAACAATAATAGATTCTGTAGAAATGAAGATTTTTCTGACAGAGCTTCTAAAGACTTGTCAAGTTCTTCAATCTATTCCTCAGCCTTCCATAGCTCAATGCATGGAAGTAATAGGTCTAATAGTTGCAGCAATGGACGTGGTTCCTTTTGCTCGAATTCATCTAAGACCATTGCAACTGTGCATGCTCAGACAGTGGAATGGGGATTATGCAGACTTGTCTCCCCAGATTCAAGTAGACCAGTTAACCAGAGACTCATTTCGTTGGTGGTTGACTCAGGATAACCTGTCCCAGGGAATGAGTTTCCGCAGACCAGAGTGGGTCATTGTCACGACCGACGCCAGTCTATTAGGCTGGGGTGCGGTCTGGGACTCCCTGAAAGCTCAGGGTCTATGGTCTCGGGAAGAGTCTCTTCTCCCGATAAACATCCTGGAACTGAGAGCGATATTCAATGCACTTCCGGGCTTGGCATCAACTAGCGAAGGCCGGATTCATAAGATTTCAGTCGGACAAAATGACGACTGTAGCTTACATCAATCATCAGGGGGGAACAAAGAGTTCCTTGGCGATGAGAGAGGTATCCAAGATCATCAAATGGGCGGAGGATCACTCCTGCCATCTATCTGCAATTCACATCCCAGGAGTAGACAACTGGGAGGCGGATTATTTGAGTCGTCAGACTTTCCACCCGGGGGAGTGGGAACTCCACCCGGAGGTCTTTGCCCAGTTAACTCAATTATGGGGCATTCCAGACATGGATCTCATGGCATCTCGTCAGAACTTCAAGGTTCCTTGCTACGGGTCCAGATCCAGGGATCCCAAGGCGACACTAGTGGATGCATTAGTGGCGCCTTGGTCCTTCAACCTAGCTTATGTGTTTCCACCGTTTTCCTCTCCTTCCCAGGCTCGTAGCCAGGATCAAACAGGAGAAGGCCTCAGTGATTCTGATAGCTCCTGCGTGGCCACGCAGGACTTGGTATGCAGACCTGGTGAATATGTCATCGACTCCACCATGGAAGCTACCTTTGAGACAGGATCTTCTAGTACAAGGTCCATTCGAACATCCAAATCTAGTCTCTCTGCAGCTGACTGCTTGGAAATTGAACGCTTGATTTTATCTAAGCGTGGGTTTTCAGATTCAGTTATAGATACTCTGGTGCAAGCCAGAAAACCTGTGACTAGGAAAATTTACCATAAAATATGGAAAAAATATATCTGTTGGTGTGAATCCAAGGGATTCTCTTGGAGTAAAATTAAAATTCCTAGGATTCTCTCCTTTCTCCAAGAGGGTTTGGATAAAGGGTTGTCAGCGAGCTCTCTAAAAGGACAGCAGTGCCAGATGTACAAGCATTTGTACAGGCCTTAGTCAGAATCAAGCCTGTTTACAGACCCATGACTCCTCCATGGTGTCTAAATTTAGTTCTTTCAGTTCTTCAAGGGGTTCCGTTTGAACCTTTACATTCCATAGATATTAAGTTACTATCTTGGAAAGTTCTGTTTTTGGTTGCTATTTCTTCTGCTAGAAGAGTTTCTGAATTGTTTGCTCTGCAGTGTGATCCACCCTATCTGGTATTCCATGCAGATAAGGTTGTTTTGCGTACCAAACCTGGTTTTCTTCCAAAAGTGGTTTCCAACAGGAATATTAACCAGGAAATAGTTGTTCCTTCTCTGTGTCCGAATCCAGTTTCGAAGAAGGAACGTTTGTTACACAATTTGGATGTGGTCCGTGCTTTAAAATTCTATTTAGATGCAACAAAGGATTTCAGACAGACTTCATCTTTGTTTGTCATTTATTCTGGTAAGAGGAGAGGACAGAAAGCTACTGCTACCTCTCTTTCTTTTTGGCTGAAAAGCATCATCCGATTGGCTTATGAGACTGCCGGGCGGCAGCCTCCTGAACGAATTACAGCTCACTCTACTAGAGCTGTGGCTTCCACATGGGCCTTCAAGAACGAGGCTTCTGTTGATCAGATATGTAAGGCAGCGACTTGGTCTTCACTGCACACTTTTGCCAAATTTTACAAATTTGATACTTATGCTTCTTCGGAGGCTATTTTTGGGAGAAAGGTTTTGCAAGCCGTGGTGCCTTCCGTTTAGGTAACCTGACTTGTTCCCTCCCTTCATCCGTGTCCTAAAGCTTTGGTATTGGTTCCCACAAGTAAGGATGAAGCCGTGGACCGGACACACCAATGTAGGAGAAAACAGAATTTATGCTTACCTGATAAATTTCTTTCTCCTACGGTGTGTCTGGTCCACGGCCCGCCCTGGCTTTTTAGTCAGGTTTCAAATTTTTTCTTTCTATACACTACAGTCACCATGGCACCCTATTGTTTCTCCTTTTTCTCCTAACCGTCGGTCGAATGACTGGGGGGCGGAGCCAGAGGGGGAGCTATATGGGCAGCTTTTGCTGTGCTCTCTTTGCCATTTCCTGTTAGGGAAGAGAATATTCCCACAAGTAAGGATGAAGCCGTGGACTGGACACACCGTAGGAGAAAGACATTTATCAGGTAAGCATAAATTCTGTTTTGTGACTGAAGAAAATGTGATTTATTTTTGCTACTAGCAAGATTTTCGGTATAGCTGTAGTCCATGTCAATATCTTCAGTAGAGTTTTGGTGGCTTTAAAGCAGTTAGGAACTTCTAAGGTGGGCCTTGCTGCATTTTCCTAACATATTGCTTCTCTAGTTTAGAAAGCCAGATTAAGTTTACTCTGTTCTCTCTTTTTTCTACAGGTCTCTGTGAGGAGTATGTGTCCTCTCATACCTTGTGAGCTGTCTCCCTGCTGGACAGCCTGATTGCAGGTAAGTGCATTTTGTCTTCTAGGTAATGGAGTATTGCACTTAGCAACATTATAGCTGCAACTAATTTTGGGGACATATTTATCCTTTATCGATGATTACATTTGGCAGGATGCAGGCGCTAAAGTGACAGAGAATAAGGGGTTAATTTCCATCTAAAGGGGAGGAGAGTCCACGGCTTCATTCATTACTTGTGGGAATTAAGAACCTGGCCACCAGGAGGAGGCAAGGACACCCCAGCCAAAGACTTAAAAACCTCCCCCACTCCCCTAATCCCCCAGTCATTCTTTGCCTTTCGTCACAGGAGGTGGCAGAAAGGTGCCAGAAAATTTGGAGGCTTCTTATGAGGGGTTCTACCCTTCGCTATGGGACAGGAGTTTATGTAGCCCTTCAAGCTTTTCGGTTGAGGGCCTGGGTGAACGTTTGAGTCCGGAGATGCAAAGGGAGCTACCCTTTGCGACACTATCCCGACTCATAACAGCTCCTACAGCAATCGGTGTTGACGAGTTTCGCAGATTGCGTCGTTCTCTCAAGTCCATGTCAGAAGCGCAGCTACCACCAGTCACACTTGAAGGGCTGTGTTCCTGTTCCACGGCGTAGATTCTGGTAAGATCGTTTCATTTTGTATATCATGATAACGTAGAAGACAGGGCCACAGTGTGGCGCCTTTATCTTTATAGAATCAAGGGTTAATATTCCTATATGGGGATTATTGAACAGGGGGGTATGTACATGATAAGTTTATTGTGTGATGGCTGTGTTATGTGCAAGGACGCGGCTCTGGCATTTTTTGTGGAACTGACAGGTTCTCTTCCGGGAGTTTTTGCACAGTCTTTTTTGGCGCGTTTTCTCCTCGGCAGGGGCGGTCTTGCGTAGACATCCTTGTGACCGGGTGGGGCCTCTTCACTTCCGGTCTGATCTATGACGGAGAAGACGAACAGTTTCTGCAGTCCGGGTCATAGGAGGTGGTGAGTGCCCGGCCATTGGTGGTTATAAGGGTGCCTGTCTTAACTTTTTCTAAAAGTTATTGAGGATTCTGGGGCGTTAGAGGGTACTCCCTCTTTAACTAAGTCTTATACCTGTGTTTATTGGGAAGTTTTGGTAGACCAGCCTGCGGACTGTGTTCCACATGCCTTGAGAAGGCTACGACTTCCAAACATAAGATGTCTAGCACTACTGAGCCGTCCCCCTCTGAGGGGTCACCGTCCCGTGAGGTGCGTTCCCCAATGGCGTCCCCTATACCACATGCAGCTAGAAACGGCAGTTGCTAAGGTGATCCATGCTTTGCTTCGTTCTGCTAAGCGCAAGCGTAGAGCTTTTCATAGCGGCCTGTCCCAGAATTTGTCTCTGTCGGACGCCACGGAGGGGTGGTACGATAACAAGGCCCATTCCGACGCATCGGAAGGGGCCCTTTTGGGGTTGGAGTCCGTGTCATCTAAACCTCCTGTAGAGGAGGAGCCCGGTTTTAGATTTAAGATGAAGAATTGCGTTTCTTACTAAAGCAAGTACTGGCTACTTTAGAGGTTCCATAACCAAAAGCTTTCAGAAGAGCACTCCATTCCTAAATTAGATAAGGTCTATGAGGACAGGGTGGTTTCCCAGACTTTCCCAGTTCCTGTCAAGATGGCGAACATTATAAAGAACGAGTGGGAGCGGTTAGGTTCTTCCTTTTCCACCCTCTTCTCATTTTAAAAAGCTTTTCCCCGTCCCGGAGGCCCAGCTGGAGTTGTGGGGGACCATTCCCAAGGTTGATGGGGCCATCTCCATGCTCGCTAAGCGCATGACGATTCCTTTAGAGGATAGTTCTTCGTTCAAGGCGCCTATGGATAAAAAGTTGGAAAACATGTTACGAAAGATGTTTCAACACACAGGGTTTGTTTTTTTTAGCTGGCAGCGGCGGTCGCACCAATTTGTTTGTGGTCCCAAAGAAGGAGGGCACATTCCTCCTGATTCTGGACCTCAAATGTTTAAACAAGTTCCTGTCCGTTCCATTGTTCAAGAGGGGCAGCTAATTACCTCTATAGACTTGAAGGATGCCTACCTTCATGTTCCAATTCACAGGGACCATTTCAGGTTCCTCAGATTTGCTTTTCTGGATCAGCATTTCCAGTTCGTGGCTCTCCCCTTTGGTTTGGCGACGGCCCCGAAAGTCTTTACAAAGGTCCTGGGGGCCCTTCTAACAGTAGCCAGATCCCAGGGCATCGTGGTGGCGCCCTACCTGGACGACATCCTGGTTCAGACTCCATCATTCCATCTGGCAGAGACCCACACCAGGGTCCTGCTGCAGTTACTTCAATCTCACGGTTGGAAGGTCAACTTCGAGAAGAGTTCTCTGGTTCCCAGTTCCAGGGTGGACTTCTTGGGCACGATCATACACTCCGTGTCCATGAAGATCTTTCACACGGACAAGCAGCACCCAAAGATGGCGTCTACCTGTCTTGCCCTTCAGTCTACAGAGAGACCATCTGTAGCTCAGTGCATGGAAATAATTGGCTTCATGGTCTCCAGCATGGACGACATTCCATTTGCCAGGTTTCATCTCAGACCTCTTCAGTTGTGAATGTTGAGACAGTGGAACAGCGATCATTCCGATCTGTCACAGCCGATATACATAAATGCGCGGACTCGGATTTCCCTCTCCTGGTGGATCCGCCCGGATCACCTGTCCATGGGGACATCCTTCCTGAGATCGTCCTGGGAGATTGTGACCACGAACGCGAGTCTGGCGGGATGGGGAGCTGTTTGGGGTGCCAGGATGGCACAGGGTAAGTGGTCTTGCTTAGAGTCTCTTCTTCCAATAAATATTCTGGAACTTCGAGCGATCTGCAATGCTCTGAAGGTGTGGCCTCGTCTGGGGAACTTCAGCTTTATCAGGTTCCAGACGGACAACATTACCTCTGTGGCTTACATCAATCACCAGTGGGGCACGAGGAGCTCACTGGCAATGAGGGAGGTGTCTCGGATTCTGGAGTGGGCGGAGACCCACAGCTGTTCGCTCTCTGCGATCTACATTCCGGGTGTGGACAACTGGGAAGCGGATTTCTCCAACATTGGTGTGTCCGGTCCACGGCGTCATCCATAACTTGTGGGAATATTCTCTTCCCCAACAGGAAATGGCAAAGAGCACAGCAAAAGCTGTCCATATAGTCCCTCCCAGGCTCCGCCCCCCCAGTCATTCTCTTTGCCGCTCTGAACAAGTAGCATATCCACGGAGATGGTGAAGAGTATGTGGTGTTTAGTTGTAGTTTTTTATTCTTCTATCAAGAGTTTGTTATTTTAAAATAGTGCTGGTATGTACTATTTACTCTGAAACAGAAAGAGATGAAGAGTTCTGTTTATAAGAGGAGGAGGATTTTAGCAGCAGTAACTAAAATCGATTGCTGTTCCCACACAGGACTGTTGAGCTGAGAGAACTTCAGTTGGGGGGAACAGTTTGCAGATTTTTCTGCTTAAGGTATGACTAGCCATTTTTTCTAACAAGACTGTGTAATGCTGGAAGGCTGTCATTTTTCCCCTCATGGGGACCGGTAAGCCATTTTCTTAGTCTCAAACAGAATAAAGGGCTTATTATGGGCTATAAACTGGTAGACACTTTTATGGGCTAAATCGATTGCTTTATTTAGGTATTATATACAGTTTGAAGTTGAATTTCACACTTTTATAACTTTGGGGAACGTTTTTTACGCCAGGCACTTGTTTAGACACCTTCCCAGTCAGGAAGGGCCTTTCTCTGTAGTAGGCAGAGCCTCATTTTCGCGCCATTACTGCGCAGTTACTTTTGAGAGCAGTACATGCAGCTGCATGTGTGTGGGTCTGGAATTCACTGAAAAGGTTCCTAGAAGGCTTCATTTGGTATCGTATACCCCCTTGGGATTGGTGAAGTCGCAGCAAAGGCTGGGGCTGGGACTGTAAGGGGGTTAAAGTTGTAAACGGATCCAGTTTCCACATTTTAAGGGTTAACAGCCTGAAATTTGGGGTGCAATGCTTTGAATGCTTTAAGACACTGTGGTGATAATAAAGTGTGCACTGTTTAACATTTAAAGAGACAGTAACGGTTTTGTTTTAAAACGGTTTTTGTGCTTTATTAACCAGTTTAAGCCTGTTTAACATGTCTGTGCCTTCAGATAGATCATGTTCTGTATGTATGGAGGCCAATGTGATTCCCCCTTCTAATATGTGTGATAATTGTGCCATAGCGTCCAAACAAAGTAAGGACAGTACTGTCACAGATAATAAAGTTGCCCAAGATGATTCCTCAGATGAAGGAAGTAGACATAGTTCTACATCATCTCCTTCTGTGTCTACACCAGTTTTGCCCACGCAGGAGACCCCTAGTACTTCTAGCGCGACAATGCTTGTTACTATGCAACAATTGACGGCAGTAATGGATAACTCCATAGCAAATATTTTATCCAAAATGCCAGCATTTCAGAGAAAGCGTGATTGCTCTGTTTTAAACACTGTAGAGCAGGAGTGCGCTGATGATAATTTTTCTGTCATACCCTCACACCAATCTGAAGTGGCAATGAGGGAGGTTTTGTCAGATGGGGAAATTTCTGATACTGGAAGAATTTCTCAGCAGGCAGAACCTGATGTTGTGACATTTAAATTTAAATTAGAGCATCTCCGCGCATTGCTTAAAGAGGTGCTATCTACTTTGGATGATTGTGACAATCTGGTCATCCCAGAAAAATTGTGCAAGATGGACAAGTTCCTAGAGGTCCCGGTGCACCCTGACGCTTTTCCAATACCCAAGCGGGTGGCGGACATAGTGAATAAGGAGTGGGAGAAGCCAGGCATACCTTTTGTCCCTCCTCCTATATTTAAGAAATTATTCCCTATGGTCGACCCCAGAAAGGACTTATGGCAAACAGTCCCTAAGGTCGAGGGGGCGGTTTCTACACTAGCCAAACGCACGACCATTCCTATTGAGGACAATTGTGCTTTCAAAGATCCTATGGATAAAAAAATTGGAGGGTTTGCTTAAAAAGATTTTTGTACAGCAAGGTTACCTCCTTCAACCTATTTCGTGTATTATTCCTGTCACTACAGCAGCGTGGTTCTGGTTCGAAGAACTAGAAAAATCGCTCAGTAGGGAAACTCCGTATGAGGAAGTTATGGACAGAATTCACGCACTTAAGTTAGCTAATTCCTTTATTTTAGATGCCGCTTTGCAGTTAGCAAGATTAGCGGCGAAAAATTCAGGGTTTGCAATTGTGGCGCGCAGAGCGCTCTGGCTAAAGTCTTGGTCGGCAGATGTATCTTCCAAGACAAAATTACTTAATATCCCTTTCAAAGGTAAGACCCTTTTTGGGCCAGAATTGAAAGAAATTATTTCAGACATCACTGGGGGTAAGGGCCATGCCCTCCCACAAGATAGACCTTTCAAGGCTAAGAATAAGTCTAATTTTCGTTCCTTTCGCAATATCAGGAACGGACCGGCTTCCAACTCTGCAGCCTCTAGACAAGAGGGTAACTCTTCCCAGACTAAACCAGCTTGGAAACCGATGCAAGGCTGGAACAAGGGTAAACAGGCCAAGAAGCCTGCTGCTGCTACCAAGACAGCATGAAGGGGTAGCCCCTGATCCGGGACCAGATCTAGTAGGGGGCAGACTCTCTTTGCTCAGGCTTGGGCAAGAGATGTTCAGGATCCCTGGACACTAGAAATAGTCTCTCAGGGTTATCTTCTATAATTCAAGGAACTACCCCCAAGGGGAAGGTTCCACATGTCTCACTTATCTTCAAACCAAATAAAGAGACAGGCATTCTTACATTGTGTAGAAGACCTGTTAAAGATGGGAGTGATACACCCAGTTCCAAATGTGGAACAAGGTCAGGGGTTTTACTCAAATCTGTTTGTAGTTCCCAAAAAAGAGGGAACTTTCAGACCAATTCTGGATTTAAAGATTCTAAACAAATTTCTCAGAGTTCCATCGTTCAAAATGGAAACTATTCGAACGATTTTACCTACAATCCAGGAGGGTCAATATATGACTACCGTGGATTTAAAGGATGCGTACCTACATATTCCTATCCACAAAGATCATTTTCAGTTCCTAAGGTTTGCCTTTCTGGACAAGCATTACCAGTTCGTGGCTCTTCCATTCGGGCTAGCCACTGCTCCAAGGATTTTCACAAAGGTGCTCGCGTCCCTTCTAGCGGTTCTAAGACCAAGGGGTATTGCAGTAGCACCTTACCTGGACGACATCCTAATCCAAGCGTCGTCCCTTTCCAAAGCAAAGGCTCATACAGACATTGTTCTTGCCTTTCTCAGATCTCACGGGTGGAAGGTGAACGTAGAAAAGAGTTCCCTGTCTCCGTCGACAAGAGTTCCCTTCTTGGGAACAATAATAGATTCTTTAGAAATTAAGATTTTCCTGACAGATGTCAGAAAGTCAAAGCTTCTAAACGCTTGTCAAGTTCTTCACTCTATTCTGCAGCCTTCCATAGCTCAGTGCATGGAAGTAGTAGGGTTGATGGTTGCAGCAATGGACATAGTTCCTTTTGCTCGAATTCATCTAAGACCATTACAACTGTGCATGCTCAAGCAGTGGAATGGGGACTATACAGACTTGTCTCCAAGAATTCAAGTAGACCAGATGACCAGAGACTCACTCCGTTGGTGGCTGACCCAGGATCACCTGTCCCAGGGAATGAGCTTCCGCAGACCAGAGTGGGTCATCGTCACGACCGACGCCAGTCTATTAGGCTGGGGCGCGGTCTGGGATTCCCTGAAAGCTCAGGGTCTATGGTCTCGGGAAGAGTCTCTTCTCCCGATAAACATCCTGGAACTGAGAGCGATATTCAATGCTCTCTGGGCTTGGCCTCAACTAGCGAAGGCCAGATTCATAAGATTCCAGTCAGACAACATGACGACTGTTGCTTACATCAACCATCAGGGGGGAACAAGGAGTTCCCTGGCGATGAGAGAGGTGTCCAAAATCATCAAATGGGCGGAGGATTACTCCTGCCATCTATCTGCGATCCACATCCCAGGTGTAGACAACTGGGAGGCGGATTATCTGAGTCGTCAGACTTTCCATCCGGGGGAGTGGGAACTCCACCCGGAGGTCTTTGCCCAGTTAACTCAACTATGGGGCATTCCAGACATGGATCTGTTGGCGTCTCGTCAGAACTTCAAGGTTCTTTGCTACGGGTCCAGATCCAGGGATCCCAAGGCGACTCTAGTGGATGCATTAGTGGCGCCTTGGTCCTTCAACCTAGCTTATGCGTTTCCACCGTTCCCTCTCCTTCCCAGGCTGGTAGCCAGGATCAAACAGGAGAAGGCCTCGGTGATTCTGATAGCTCCTGCGTGGCCACGCAGGACTTGGTATGCAGACCTGGTGAATATGTCATCGGCTCCACCATGGAAGCTACCTTTGAGACAGGATCTTCTAGTGCAAGGTCCATTCGGACATCCAAATCTAATTTCTCTCCAGCTGACTGCTTGGAAATTGAACGCTTGATTTTATCCAAGCGCGGGTTTTCGGATTCAGTGACAGATACTTTGGTCCAAGCCAGAAAACCTGTGACTAGAAAGATTTACCTTAAAATATGGAAAAGATATATCTGTTGGTGTGAATCCAAGGGATTCTCATGGAGTAAGATTAAAATTCCCAGGATTCTCTCCTTTCTCCAAGAAGGTTTGGATAAGGGATTGTCAGCGAGTTCTCTAAAGGGACAGATTTCTGCTCTATCTGTCTTGTTACACAAACGACTGGCAGCTGTGCCAGATGTTCAAGCTTTTGTACAGGCTTTGGTCAGGATCAAGCCTGTTTACAGACCTTTGACTCCTCCCTGGAGTCTAAATTTAGTTCTGTCAGTTCTTCAAGGGGTTCCGTTTGAACCCTTACATTCCATAGATATCAAGTTATTATCTTGGAAAGTTCTGTTTTTGGTTGCTATTTCTTCTGCTAGAAGAGTTTCTGAATTATTTGCTTTGCAGTGTGACCCACCCTATCTGGTGTTCCATTCAGATAAGGTTGTTTTGCGTACCAAGCCTGGTTTTCTTCCAAAAGTTGTTTCCAACAAGAATATTAACCAGGAAATAGTTGTTCCTTCTCTGTGTCCGAAACCAGTTTCAAAGAAGGAACGTTTGTTACAGAATTTAGATGTAGTCCGTGCTTTGAAGTTCTATTTAGAAGCAACAAAGGATTTTAGACAAACCTCATCTTTGTTTGTCGTTTACTCTGGTAAGAGGAGAGGACAAAAAGCTACTGCTACCTCTCTTTCTTTCTGGCTGAAAAGCATTATCCGATTGGCTTATGAGACTGCCGGACGGCAGCCTCCTGAAAGAATCACAGCTCACTCTACTAGGGCTGTGGCTTCCACATGGGCCTTCAAGAACGAGGCTTCTGTTGATCAGATATGTAAGGCAGCGACTTGGTCTTCTCTGCACACTTTTGCCAAATTCTACAAATTTGATACTTTTGCTTCTTCGGAGGCTGTTTTTGGGAGAAAGGTTTTGCAAGCCGTGGTGCCTTCTGTTTAGGTAACCTGATTGGCTCCCTCCCTTCATCCGTGTCCTAAAGCTTTGGTATTGGTTCCCACAAGTTATGGATGACGCCGTGGACCGGACACACCAATGTTGGAGAAAACAGAATTTATGCTTACCTGATAAATTACTTTCTCCAACGGTGTGTCCGGTCCACGGCCCGCCCTGGTTTTTTAATCCGGTTTGAATTTTTTTCTTTCTTTATACACTACATTCACCACGGCACCCTATAGTTTCTCCTTTTTTTCTCCTATCCGTCGGTCGAATGACTGGGGGGGGGGGGCGGAGCCTGGGAGGGACTATATGGACAGCTTTTGCTGTGCTCTTTGCCATTTCATGTTGGGGAAGAGAATATTCCCACAAGTTATGGATGACGCCGTTGACCGGACACACTGTTGGAGAAAGTAATTTATCAGGTAAGCATAAATTCTGTTTTTCTCAGCAGGCAGACTTTTCATCAGGGGGAATGGTCTCTACACCCCGAAGAATTTGCGGAGATCTGTCTCAGATGGGGAATGCCGGAGATCAGTCTTATGGCTGCAAGGTTGAATTGCAAGCTTCCCCGATACGGATCGAGGTCGAGGGACCCCCAGACGGAGCTAATAGACGCATTGGCAATGCCTTGGGGGTTCGGTCTAGTATGCATATTTCCTCCATTACCGCTTCTTCCTCATGTAGTGGCTCGTATAAAGCGGGAGAGAGCCTCCTCCATTCTGATTGCTCCCTTGTGGCCAAGGAGGACGTGGTTTGCGGATCTGGTGAGGATGTCATCCTCTCCGCCGTGGAGGTTACCCTGTCGCAGGGATCTGCTGTAGCAGGGTCCTTTTCAGCATCAAAATCTAGATTCTCTGAGGCTGACTGCATGGAGATTGAACGCTTAGTCTTGGCAAAAAGGGGTTTTTCTGAGAAGGTGATTGACACTCTAGTTCCGGCAAGAAAGCCGGTCACTCGAAGCATCTATTATAAGATGTGGAGGACTTACTTGTCCTGATGTGTGAGTCATGGCTGCCCTTGGCACAAGGTGAGGGTATCCAGGTCTTTGTCCTTTCTCCAAGAGGGTTTGGAGAAGGGTCTCACCGCTAGTTCCCTAAGAGGACAAATTTTGTTCCGTTTGAGCCTATGCATTCTCTTGACATAAAGGATCTCTCATGGAAGGTTCTCTTTCTGTTGGCCATTGCTTTGGCACGCAGAGTCTCTGAGCTGGCGGCCTTGCAATGTGAGCCCCCTTATCTGGTGTTTCATGCTGATAAGGCTGTTCTTCGCACAGGCTTGGGGTTTCTCCCCAAGGTGATGTCTAACTGTAACATCAATCAGGATATAGTTGTTCCTTCTTTATGTCCAAGCCCTTCTTCTCCTAAGGAGAGGTTACTTTATAATCTGGATGTGGTTCGCGCTTTGAAGTTATATCTTCAGGCCACAAAGGATTTCAGACAATCTGAATCTCTTTTTGTCGTATATTCAGGGAAGAGCAGGGGTCAGAGGGCTTCTGCTACTTCTTTGTCTTTTTGGCTGAGGAGCTTGATTCGCTTGGCCTATGAGACAGCCGGACATAAGCCTCCTCAGAGGATTACGGCTCATTCCACTAGAGCGGTAGCTTCATCCTGGGCCTTCAAAAATGAGGCTTCTATGGAGCAGATTTGCAAGGTGGCTACCTGGTCCTCCTTGCATACCTTCACTAAGTTTTACAAATTTCTTCTATAAGGTACTTCGAGTCCACGGATTCATCCTTTACTTGTGGGATATTATCCTCCTGCTAACAGGAAGTGGCAAAGAGCACCACAGCAGAGCTGTCTATATAGCTCCTCCCTTAGCTCCTCCCCCCCAGTCATTCTCTTTGCCTACTCTAAGTACTAGGAAGTGAAAGAGGTGATAAAATATTAGTTTTTTATTTCTTCAAGCAAGAGTTTTTTATTTTAAATGGTACCGGTGTGTACTATTTACTCTCAGGCAGCAGATGGATGAAGACTTCTGCCTGGAGGCTGATGATCTTAGCATTTGTCACTAAGATCCAGAGCAGTTCCCACAGAATGGCTGAGGAGTACAAGAAACTTCAGTGTGAGGAACGTTTTCATGCTATATAGCAGTGAGGTATGTTCGGTCATTTTTTCTGGAGAGACTGTGTGATTTCAGAAAGGCTGACAGTATCCCCATGAGGGTAAGGGTAAGCAGTAATCCTAAAGAGAAGAGGGGTATTACTATGCTTGCATACAGGGGCTTATAAAAAATGGTTGACACTGAGTTTGAATGTTTGTGGGCAAACGTTTTTTTGAACTGGGAGTGTCTGATAACGTTTTTGGCAAATATCGTTTTGAGAGACTTTATTGAGGGTACACTTGGCTTTTTTTTTTTAGGGTTTCAGAACCCACATGGCTAGTTTGAAACCGCTCTGGTGCGGTTCATTTAGGCTGTAAAGACATCGAGTGAGATGGGCGGGGCCTATTTTCGCGCCTCAGTTGCGCAGTTGTAATTGCAAAGCAAGCTCCAACTCCGGTGGGCCCTTGTGGAAGTGTTGGGCCAAATCGAAGCTTTAACCCCGTTTTTCCAATCCCTGAGGGCAGGTAGTGTTTTGTCCGGATTTAGGCCTTATTAACTATCCAGTTTTGCACAGTAAAGGGTTAACTGTTCCTTTCTTTTTGGGGCAATCTCAGCTGCATTATTTGTATATTATATCAAAAAATTTAAACGATTGGTGTGTTTTTTTTTAAAGCAGTTTTGCAAAACATATGTATGCTTTTTTTCTCTTAAAGGCACAGTACCGTTTTTTAAGATTGTTACTTTTCACTAAATAAAGTGTTTTTCAAGCTTGTTTATGGTCATTACTAGCCTGTTCAACATGTCTGACATTGAGGAAAGCCAATGTTCAATGTGTTTGGAAGCCATTGTGGAACCCCCACTTAAAATGTGTCCCTCATGTACTGAAAGGGCAATAAATTGTAAAGAACATATTTTAGCTGATAAAAGTATGTCGCAGGATGATTCTCAGTCAGAAGGGAATCAGGTTATGCCATCTAATTCTCCCCAAGTGTCACAACCATTAATGCCCGCACAAGCGACGCCAAGTACTTCTAGTGCGTCTAATTCTTTCACCCTGCAAGATATGGCCGCAGTTATGAATACTACCCTCACAGAGGTTTTATCTAAGCTGCCTGGGTTGCAGGGGAAGCGCAGTAGGTCTGGTGTGAGAGTAAATGCTGAGCCCTGTTACGCTTTACTAGCCATATCCGATGTACCCTCACAATGTTCTGAGTTAGGGGTGAGGGATTTGCTGTCTGAGGGAGAGATTTCTGATTCAGGAAAGATGTTCCCTCAGACAGACTCAGATATGACGGCTAATAAATTTAAACTAGAACACCTCTGCTTGTTACTCAGGGAGGTTTTAGTGACTCTGGATGATTGTGACCCTATTGTAGTTCCAGAGAAATTGTGTAAAATGGACAGATATCTTGAGGTTCCTGCCTACACTAATGTTTTTCCGGTCCCTAAGAGGATTTCGGACATTGTTGCTAAGTAGTGGGATAGACCAGGTATTCCCTTTTCTCCCCCTCCTACTTTTTAAGAAAATGTTTCCCATATCAGACACCATGCGGGATTCGTGGCAGACGGTCCCTAAGGTAGAGGGAGCTATTTCTACCCTGGCTAAGCGTACAACTATACCTATTGAGGACAGTTGTGCTTTCAAAGATCCTATGGATAAAAAATTAGAGGGTCTCTTAAAGAAAATATTTATTCATCAGAGTTTTCTTCTACAACCTATAGCGTGCATTGTTACTGTAACTACTGCAGCTGCTTTTTGGTTTGAGGCTCTAGAGGAGGCTCTTCAGGTTGAGACCCCATTAGATGATATTCTTGATAGAATTAGGGCTCTCAAGTTAGCTAATTCTTTCATTACAGATGCCGCTTTTCAACTGGCTAAATTAGCGGCAAAGAATGCAGGTTTTGCCATTTTAGCGCGTAGAGCGTTATGGCTTAAGTCCTGGTCTGCTGACGTGTCATCAAAATCTAAGCTTTTAGCCATCCCTTTCAAGGGTAAGACCCTATTCGGGCCTGAACTGAAAGAGATCATTTCAGATATCACTGGAGGAAAAGGCCATGCCCTTCCTCAGGATAAGACAAGTAAGATGAGAACTAAACAAAATAATTTTCGTTCTTTTAGAAACTTCAAAGGTGCTCCCTCTTCCTCCTCCCCTGCTGCAAAGCAAGAGGGGAATTTTGCTCAATCCAAGTCAGTCTAGAGACCTAACCAGACTTGGAATAAAGGTAAACAGGCCAAGAAGCCCGCTGCTGCCACCAAGACAGCATGAAGGGGCAGCCCCCGATCCGGGACCGGATCTAGTAGGGGGCAAACTTTCTCTCTTTGCTCAGGCTTGGGCAAGAGACATTCAAGACTCCTGGGCTTTAGACATTGTGACCCGGGGTATCTTCTAGACTTCAAAGATTCCCCTCCAAGGGGGAGATTCCATCTTTCTCGATTATCTGTAAACCAGAAAAAAAGAGAGGCGTTCTTACGCTGTGTAGAAGACCTATATACCATGGGAGTAATCTTCCCATTTCCAAAAATAGAACAGGGGCAGGGGTTTTACTCCAATCTGTTCGTGGTTCCCAAAAAAGAGGGAACTTTCAGACCAATTTTAGATCTCAAGATCCTAAACAGATTCCTCAGAGCCCCATCCTTCAAGATGGCGACCATTCGGACTATTTTACCAATGATCCAGGAGGGTCAATATATGACCACCGTGGATTTAAAGGATGCGTATCTGCACATCCCTATCCACAAAGATCATCATCAGTTTCTCAGGTTCGCCTTTCTGGACATGCATTACTATTTTGGGGCTCTTCCCTTTGGGTTGGCCACAGCTCCGAGAATTTTCACAAAGGTGCTAGGGTCCCTTCTGGCGGTCCTAAGGCCGCGGGGCATAGCAGTGGCGCCTTATCTGGACGATATCTTAATTCAGGCGTCAACTTACCAACTAGCCAAATCTCACACGGACATCGTGTTGGCTTTTCTAAGATCTCACAGGTGGAAGGTGAACGTAAAAAAGAGTTCGCTTACCCCTCTCACAAGAGTTCCTTTCCTGGGAACTCTGATAGATTCGGTAGATATGAAATTTTTTCTGACGGAGGTCAGGAAATCAAAGATTTTAACCACCTGCCGAGCTCTTCATGCCATTCCTCGGCCGTCAGTGGTTCAGTATATGGAGGTAATCGGACTAATGGTAGAGGCAATGGACATAGTTCCGTTTGCACCCTTGCATCGCAGACCACTGCAACTATGCATGCTCAGACAGTGGAATGGAGATTATGCAAATTTATCTCCTCAGATAGATCTGGATCAAGAGACCAGAGACTCTCTTCTTTGGTGGTTGTCACAGGATCATTTGTCCCAGGGAATGTGTTTCCGCAGGCCAGCATGGGTCATAGTGACGACGGACGCCAGCCTATTGGGCTGGGGTGCAGTCTGGAATTCCCTGAAAGCACAGGGAGTGTGGACTCAGGAGGAGGCTCTTCTCCCGATAAATATTCTAGAATTGAGAGCGATATTCAACGCGCTTCAGGCGTGGCCTCAGCTGGCGTCCGCCAGATTCATAAGATTCCATTCGGACAATATCACGACTGTGGCATATATCAATCATCAGGGGGGAACAAAGAGTTCTCTAGTGATGATAGAGGTTACCAAAATAATTCGATGGGCAGAGGCTCACTCATGCCATCTATCAGCAATCTATATCCCAGGAGTGGAGAACTGGGAAGCGGACTTTTCATCCGGGGGAGTGGGAACTCCATCCGGAGGTGTTTGCACAATTGATTCATCAATGGGGCACACCAGAATTGGATCTGATGGCGTCTCGTCAGAACGCCAAACTTCCTTGTTACGGGTCCAGATCAAGGGATCCTCAAGCAGTACTGATAGATGCTCTAGCAGTACCTTGGTCGTTCAACCTGGCTTATGTGTTTCCACCATTTCCTCTCCTCCCTCGTCTGATTGCCAGAATCAAACAGGAGAGAGCTTCTGTGATTTTGATAGCACCTGCGTGGCCACGCAGGACTTGGTATGCAGACCTGGTGGGCATGTCATCTCTACCACCATGGACACTGCCACAGAGACGGGACCTTCTCATTCAAGGTCCATTCCAGCATCCAAATCTAGTTTATCTGCGGCTGACTGCCTGGAGATTGAACGTTTGATTTTATCCAAGCGGGGATTCTCTGAGTCGGTCATAGATACCTTGATTCAGGCTTGAAAGCCTGTCACTATAAAAATTTATCATAAGATATGCATAAATATCTTTATTGGTGTGAATCCAAAGGCTACTCATGGAGTAAGATCAGGATTCCTAAGATTTTGTCCTTTCTCCAAGAAGGATTGGAGAAGGGGTTATCAGCTAGTTCCCTAAAGGGACAGATATCTGCTTTGTCAATTTTACTGCACAAGCGTCTGGCAGATGTTCCAGACTTTCAGTCGTTCTGTCATGCTTTAGTTAGAATCAAGCCTGTGTTTAAACCTGTTGCTCCGCCATGGAGTTTGAATTTAGTTCTTAAAGTTCTTCAAGGTGTTCCTATTGAACCTATGCATTCCAGAGATATTAAGCTTCTATCTTGGAAAGTTCTGTTTTTAGTTGCTATCTCTTCGGCTCGAAGAGTTTCTGAACTATCTGCATTGCAATGCGACTCGCCTTATCTTGTTTTTCATTCTGATAAGGTGGTTTTGCGGACCAAACCTGGATTTCTTCCTAAGGTTGTTACTAATAAGAATATTAATCAGGAAATTGTTGTTCCTTCCCTGTGTCCTAATCCTTCCTCTAAGAAGGAGCGTCTGTTACACAACTTGAATGTGGTTCGTGCTTTGAAGTTTTACTTGCAAGCGACCAAAGATTTCTGTCAAACATCTTCTCGGTTTATTGTCTATTGTGGAAAGCGTAGGGGTCAAAAAGCTACGGCTACCTCTCTTTCTTTTTGGCTGAAAAGCATCATCCGTTTGGCATACGAGACTGCTGGACAGCAGCCTCCTGAAAGAATTACAGCTCACTCTACTAGAGCGGTGGCTTCCACATGGGCTTTTAAAAATGATGCTTCTGTTGAACAGATTTGTAAGGCTGCGACTTGGTCGTCACTTCATACCTTTTTCCAAATTTGATACTTTTGCTTCTTCAGAGGCTATTTTTGGGAGAAAAGTACTTCAAGCAGTGGTGCCTTCTGTTTAGGCATCTGTCTTGTCCCTCCCGTTCATTCGTGTCCTATAGCTTTGGTATTGTATCCCACAAGTAAAGGATGAATCCGTGGACTCATCGTACCTTATAGAAGAAAAGTAAATTTATGCTTACCTGATAAATTAATTTCTTCTATGGTACGACGAGTCCACGGCCCGCCCTGTCATTTTAAGACAGATTATATTTTTTTGATTTAAACTTCAGTCACCTCTGCACCTTTTAGTTTCTCCTTTTTCTTCCTGTACCTTTGGTCGAATGACTGGGGGGTGGAGCTAAGGGAGAAGCTATATAGACAGCTCTGCTGTGTTGCTCTTTGCCACTTCCTGTTAGCAGGAGGATAATATCCCACAAGTAAAGGATGAATCCGTGGACTCGTTGTACCATAGAAGAAATGTAATTTATCAGGTAAGCATAAATTTACTTTTTACGTTTTTGCTTCTGCAGAAGCTGTTTTTGGGAGACAGGTTCTACAGGCTGTGGTGCCCTCAGATTAAGGGTCCACCTTTTACCCTCCCAGTTTTATTCAGTTTTCTCTAAAAACTTGGGTATATGTTCCCACAAGTAATGAATGAAGCTGTGGACTCTCCTCCCCTTTAGATGGAAAACATAAATTATGCTTACCTGATATTTTTATTTCCATCGTGGGGAGGAGAGTACATGGCCCCCGGCCATTTCTCCGATGGGCAGACCTAAATTTAATATATTCTTCTGGCACCATTTATACCCTGAGATTTCTCCTACTGTTACTTGTTCCCCCGGCAGAATGACTGGGTGATGAGGGAAGTATTTAAGCCTTTGACTGGGTTGTCTTTGCCTCCTCCTGGTGGCCAGGTTCTTAATTCCCACAAGTAATGAATGAAGCTGTTGACTCTCCTCCCCACGATGGAAATAAAATTATCAGGTAAGGATAAGTTATGTTTTTTTCTTGAATAAGGGAAAGATTAATCTATTGTTTGGAAGGCTGTTTATTGGGGTTTGTTTGAAATCGTTAGTGATTCTAACAGTTTTTTTTTTTTTTCTTGCCAATCTCCCTTAGGAGAGTATGCTTCTTAGGGGTTTTATTATATACTGAAACGAAGCATAAAAGCCGTTGTACAAACGCACGCTTTTGTGTATGGCGCAGTTTTCTTTCGGCTGGTCATGTGACTCGTCTGCGCTTCCTCCTCTTACTATAGAGATCGGGGCGGCGGTTCATGTCAGAGCCGATTTCGGAGTCTCCTGATAGTTTCTTCAAGTGAGAACAGTTTGGAGCTACAATTTTCTAATAGACGGTCAGGTAGGAGTACCTCAGCTAGCTTGAGGTGTAGAGGTGATCCTTATCAGATGATAATTTTGTTAGTCTTAAATTAAAACGTCTTTCTTAAAGTGAAAGATTTATTACCTAATTTTATCTGTTTGTTTGGGGCCATGTCTGACACGGAGCAGGAATTTGTATTATTTTCCCGTCTCATGTTTTTAAAAAGATGTTTCCTGTTGCTGACTCCATTAAAGATTCTTGGCGTACTGTGCCTAAAGTAGAAAGAGCCATTTATACTCTGGCTAAGAGAAATACTATTCCTATAGAGTATAGCTGCTCTTTTAAGGATCCAATGGATAAAAAGATGGAGGCTTATTGGAAGAAAAAGTATGTTCATCAAGGTCTTCAATGGCAACCTGCAGTTTGTATTGCCATTGTGTCTAGTGCAGCAACTTATTGGTTTGATGCCTTGTCTGATTCTTTTCAAGTAGAGACTCCTTTTGAGGAGATCAAAGACAGGATTAAGGCTCTCAAGCTAGCCAACTCCTTTAGTTCTGATGCTACTATGCAAGTTATCAAACTGGGAGTCAAGATATCTGGCTTTGCGGTGCTAGCTAGCAGGGCGTTGTGGCTGAAACCTTGGTCAGCAAATGTTACGTCTAAGTCCAAGCTTCTAGCGCTTCCTTACAAGGGTAAGACCTTGTTTGGACCTCGTCTAGGAGAAATAACTTCTGACGTTACTGGTGGGAAAGGGTCTTTTCTGTCACAAGACAAGAAAAATAGACCTAACGGACTTCAAAGTAATTTTTGTTCCTTTCGTAACTTTAAAAGAAAGTCTTTCTCTCCATCTTCCAAGCAGGAACAGTCCAAGCCTTTTTGGAAACCCAATCAGTCTTGGAACAAGGGGAAGCAGTCAAAGAAACCCTCAGTTGAGTCTAAATCAGCATGAAGGATTTGCCCCCGGTCCGGGATCGGATCAAGTGGGGGGCAGACTTTTTCTGTTTTATCCATCATGGTTACGAGATATGCCAGATCCTTGGGCCATGGACATAGTATCTCAGTGTTACAAAATACCTGGACGACATATTGGTTCAGACGCCATCTTTTCAACAAGCGAACTCTCATTCAGAGATCTTATTGTCTGTTCTACGTTCCCACGGTTGGAAAGTGATTCTGGAAAAGAGTTTCCTTGTTCCAGCTACAAGGGAGGTTTTCTTAAGGACCATAATAGATACCCTATCTATGAAAATTTTTCTGACAGAGGTCATAAAATCCAAAATTCTCCCCTCTTGCCTCTCTCTTCAGTCAACCTTTCTTCCATCTGTGGCTCAATGTATGGAGGTAATTGGTCTGATGGTTGCTTCCATGGACATCATTCCCTTTGCTCGATTACATTTGAGAGCTCTGCAGTTATGCATGCTCAGTCAATGGAACGGGGACCATTCGGATCTGTCTCAGAGGATAGATCTAGTTCAGTCGACAAGATGGCTGTGGTGGCTTTCTCAGGAGCATCTGTTTCAGGGCACATGCTTCTGGAGACCTTCCTGGGTAATTGTAACTACGGACGCCAGCCTGCTGGGCTGGGAAGGAGTCTGGGACTCGTTAAAGGCCCAGGGCCTATGGACTTGGGAGGAGTCTCAACTCCAAGATATTTATGGGGAGAGCAGAGAGATTTACAATGCTCTGATGGCTTGGCCTCAGTAATCCTTAGCCCGGTTTATCAGGTTCCAGCTGGACAATATCACCTCAGTGGCTTACATCAACCACCAGGGAGGAATTCAGACTTCCTTAGCCATGAAGTCGGTGGCTCGGGTTATTCAGTGGGCGGAAGCTCACAATTGCTTTCTATCTGCCATCCACATTCCAGGAGTGGACAACTGGGAAGCGGATTTCCTGAGCAGACAGACTTTTCATCCTGAGGAGTGGGCTCTTTAACCGGAGGTGTTGTCCAGGTTAACCCTCAGAGTTGGTTCTGATGGCGTCTCGGCAGAACGCAAAGCTTCCAAGGTACAGTTCAAGGTCAAGAGATCCGCAGGCCGCTCTAATAGATGCTCTAGCGGTTTCTTGGGATTTCAGTCTAGCATACCCGTTTCCCCAGTTTGCTCTCCTTCCACGAGTCATTGCTCGTATCAAACAGGAGAGAGCATCAGTAATTCTAATAACTCCTGCATGGCCTCGCAGGATCTGGTATGCAGATCTAGTGAAAATATCATCTCTTTCACCATGGAATTTGCCTCTGAGGAAGGACCTTCTAACTCAGGATCCATTCTTTCATCCAAATCTCGTTTCTTTGAAGCTGACTGCTTGGAGATTGAACGCTTAGTTCTGTCTAAGCGTTGTTTTTCTGAGTTGGTCATTGAGACCCTGATTCAGGCTCGCAAGCCTGTTACTAGAAAGATTTACCATAAGATATGGAGTTAATATATTTATTGGTGTGAATGCAAGGGCTACTCTTGGAGCAGGGTCAGGATTCCTTGGATTTTGTCTTTTCTCCAGGAAGTTCTGGAGAAGGGTTTGTCAGCCAGTACTCTAAAGGGTCAGATTTCTGCATTATCGATTTTGTTACATAAGCGTCTGGCGGATTTGGCAGATGTGCAGTCCTCTTGTCAGGCCCTGGTCAGAATCAGACCTGTGTTTAAGTTCATGGCTCCTTCTTGGAGCCTTAACCTTGTTCTTAAAGTTTTGCAGCAGGCTCCGTTTGAGCCATTGCATTCCATAGATATTAGGTCATCTTGGAAGGTTTTGTTTCTTTTTGCTATCGCTTCTGCTTGGAGAGTCTCGGCTTTGCAGTGTGATTCGCCTTACCTTATCTTTCATACTGACAAGGCGGTTCTTCATACTAGGTTGTGTTTTCTTCCTAAAGTGGTTTTGGATAGAAATATTAATCAGGAAATGGTTGTTCTCTATGTCCTAATCCTCCTCCTCATAAGGAACGTCTGTTGCACAACATGGATGTAGTGCACGCTCTAAAATTCTACCTTCAGATGACTAAGGATTTTCGCCATTCTTCTGCCATGTTTGCTTGTTTCTCTGGAAAGCGTAAAGGTCAGAAGGCTACTGCTACTTCTCTTTCCCTCTGGTTGAGAAGTATAATTTGTTTTGCTTATGAGATGCCTCCTGAGAGAATTACAACTCATTCCACAAGGGCTGTCTCCTTTTCTTGGGCTTTCAAAAATGAAGCTTCTGTGGAACAGATTTGCAAGGCTGCAACTTGTTCCTCTGCATACTTTTTCTAAATTTGATACTTTTGCCTCGGCTTAGGCTTCTTTTGGGAGAAAGGTTCTTCAAGCGGTGGTGCCTTCTGTTTAGGTCTGCCTGTCTTGTTCTCCCTCCCTAGTCATCTGTGTCCTCTAGCTTGGGTATTGGTTCCCACTAGGAATTGATGACATTGTGGACTCTCCATATCATAGGAACGAAAACAAAATTTATACTTACCTGATAAATTGATTTATTTCCGTATATGGAGAGTCCACGACCCCACCCTTTAATTAAGACAGTTATTTTTTGACTAATCCTCAGGCACCTCTACACCTTGTGTTATTCCTTTTTTCCATTTCCCTTCGGTCGAATGACTGGGGATTATGGGTAGGGAAGTGACACTTAACAGCTTTGCTGTGGTGCTTTTTGCCTCCTCCTGCTGGCCAAGAGTGATATTTTTACTAGTAATTACTCCATATCCGGAAATAAATATATTTATCAGGTAAGCATACATTTTTGTTTTTTCGCTCTTGATTTATCTACTTCTCCAAGAGAACAAAATACAGGTTTCATTGTATTATGTTTCTCACCTCTATGGAAGATGTACCCTTTAGTGTACCTGAAGCTTTTGTAAGGGCTACTTAGTGGCAATATGCCAACAATAGTAGTATTACACCATTATACATAGGATACACAAATTAGACATTTCTTCAAGACACATGATTCAGGTAGAGCATACCATTTTAAACAACTTTCCAATTTAATTATATTATTAAATTTGCTTGATTCTCTTTGTATCCTATGGTAAAGGAGCAGCAAAGCACTACTGGGAGCTAGCTTAACACTTCAGATGAGCCAATCACAAGCGGCATATATTTGCAGCCACCAATTAGCAGCTATCTCCCAGTAGTGCATTACTGCTAATGAGCCTACATAAGTATGCTTTTCAACAAATGATACCAAGTAAATTAGATAATAGTACATTGAAAGGCTGTTTGAAATTGCATGCTCTGTCTAAATCATGAAAGTTCAAGTTTGACTTTACTGTCCCTTTAATACAGACACATTGCATGTCTAGAAGTATGCACTCTTTGTTCCTTTGTATTTGTTGTATCCCAGCAAGGAACATGTGTTATTCCCTTTCAGCATGTTTGAGTAAATCAACATGATGGTTCTGAGTAGGCATGAGCATTCGGCTGTTTTGTTATGAAATGAATGCCGAAGTTGGCGGCTGCCAGCAGCATTTGGCTATTTTTGGTGCCGACTTTCCTTTTGTGGAAGTGCAACATACTATGATCTGTGCAAATCTAGATCTTAGTGTGTTGCATGTTCAAAAGAAGAAATCCTGCTCTTAAAATAGCCAAATGCTGCTGACGGCCACCATCTTCGGCATTTATTTCATAACAAAACAGCCGAATGCTAATGCCTAGTTCTAGCCTCTGTTCTTGGAGAAGACAAATTTCTGGAAAAGCTTTTTTTTAATGTTCTGTCAGTACAGTCTAGACATGAAGGCTGGCGTGCACAAATGTGACAGATGGTATCACAAAACAAAGCTAAGGCTAAAGAGCACGCTTTTCACTGAATGTCCTCGAGCTGCGAAACTGTCAGTGGTTGACAAATTTATCTTAAATTTAGGAACCAGATAAACTCCTTTCTGGGACCTAAAGCAGGGTATTTGTACAGCAATATATTTAAACTTGTACCAAAAGCTAGGAATAAAATTCTTGTATCCATGACTCCCTCACTCTTGAGGTTTATCAAGCCCTGGTTTTGTTCTGAAGTATTGTTGAGCATGTGACATTATTTGCAACTGCATTATAGCTGCACCTCACAGTGGTAGCAGAGAATTTCTTCACACAGGCAGGTAAGTGTATGCACTGCATTACAGCTGTCAGGCATTTCACACAGGCAGGTAAGTGTATGCACAGCATTACAGCCGTCAGGCATTTCACACAGGCAGGTAAGTGTATGCACTGCATTACAGCTGTCAGGCATTTCACACAGGCAGGTAAGTGTATGCACAGCATTACAGCCGTCAGGCATTACACACAGGCAGGTAAGTGTATGCACTGCATTACAGCTGTCAGGCATTTCACACAGGCAGGTAAGTGTATGCACAGCATTACAGCCGTCAGGCATTACACACAGGCAGGTAAGTGTATGCACTGCATTACAGCTGTCAGGCATTTCACACAGGCAGGTAAGTGTATGCACAGCATTACAGCCGTCAGGCATTACACACAGGCAGGTAAGTGTATGCACTGCATTACAGCTGTCAGGCATTTCACACAGGCAGGTAAGTGTATGCACAGCATTACAGCCGTCAGGCATTTCACACAGGCAGGTAAGTGTATGCACTGCATTACAGCTGTCAGGCATTTCACACAGGCAGGTAAGTGTATGCACAGCATTACAGCCGTCAGGCATTACACACAGGCAGGTAAGTGTATGCACTGCATTACAGCTGTCAGGCATTTCACACAGGCAGGTAAGTGTATGCACAGCATTACAGCTGTCAGGCATTTCACACAGGCAGGTAAGTGTATGCACAGCATTACAGCCGTCAGGCATTACACACAGGCAGGTAAGTGTATGCACAGCATTACAGCCGTCAGGCATTACACACGGGCAGGTAAGTATAAGCACAGCATTACAGCTGTCAGGCATTTCACACAGGCAGGTAAGTGTATGCACAGCATTACAGCCGTCAGGCATTACACACAAGCAGGTAAGTGTGTGCACAACATTACAGCTGTCAGGCATTACACACAAGCAGGTAAGTGTATGCACAGCATTACAGCTGTCAGGCATTTCACACAGGCAGGTAAGTGTATGCACAGCATTACAGCCGTCAGGCATTTCACACAGGCAGGTAAGTATATGCACAGCATTACAGCTGTCAGGCATTTCACACAGACAGGTAAGTATATGCACAGCATTACAGCTGTCAGGCATTTCACACAGGCAGGTAAGTGTATGCACAACATTACAGCTGTCAGGCATTTCACACAGGCAGGTAAGTGTATGCACAACATTACAGCTGTCAGGCATTTCACACAGGCAGGTAAGTATATGTACAGCATTACAGCTGTCAGGCATTTCTCTTGTTAAGTGTATCCAGTCCACGGATCATCCATTACTTGTGGGATATTCTCCTTCCCAACAGGAAGTTGCAAGAGGATCACCCACAGCAGAGCTGCTATATAGCTCCTCCCCTAACTGCCATATCCAGTCATTCTCTTGCAACTCTCAACAAAGATGGACGTAGTAAGAGGAGAGTGGTGTATTATAGTTAGTTTCTTAACTTCAATCAAAAGTTTATTTTTAAATGGTACCGGAGTGTACTGTTTTATCAAAGGCAGCATTAGAAGAAGAATCTGCCTGTGATTTCTATGATCTTAGCAGAAGTAACTAAGATCAATTGCCGTTCTCACATATTCTGAGGAGTGAGGTAACTTCAGAGGGGGAGTGGCGTGCAGGTTTTCCTGCAATAAGGTATGTGCAGTTAAAATATTTCTAGGGATGGAATTTGCTAGAAAAATGCTGCTGATACCGGATTAATGTAAGTTAAGCCTAAATGCAGTGATTTAATAGCGACTGGTATCAGGCTTATTAACAGAGATACATACTCTTATAAAAGTGTAATATAAAACGTTTGCTGGCATGTTAATCGTTTTTATATATGCTTTGGTGATAAAACTTATTGGGGCCTAGTTTTTTCCACATGGCTGGCTTTATTTTTGCCTAGAAACAGTTTCCTGAGGCTTTCCACTGTTATAGTATAAAAGTTACAGTTGGTGCAGTTAAAATTACAAACTGTGACATTCAGCTTCCCTCAGCAGTCCCCTGCATGCTATAGGACATCTCTGAAGGGCTCAAAAGGCTTCAAAAGTAGGAGCTGTGGCAGTTGTTATGACTGTTTAAAAAACATATTTTTCGTTTTGTTAATCTGTTTTTTGTATTAAGGGGTTAATCATCCATTTGCAAGTGGGTGCAATGCTCTGCTAACTTGTTACACTAACGAAATTTTTACAGTGTATGTAACTGCCTTTTTTCACTGTTATTTCAAATTTTGCCAAAATTTGTTTCTCTTAAAGGCACAGTAACGTTTTTTATATTGCTTGTTAACTTTGTTTAAAGTGTTTTCCAAGCTTGCTAGTCTCATTGCTAGTCTGTACAAACATGTCTGACACAGAGGAAACTACTTGTTCATTATGTTTAAAAGCCATGGTGGAGCCCCATAGGAGAATGTGTACTAAATGTATTGATTTCACCTTAAACAGTAAAGATCAGTCTTTATCTATAAAAGAATTGTCACCAGAGGGGTCTGTCGAGGGGGAAGTTATGCCGACTAACTCTCCCCACGTGTCGGACCCTTCGCCTCCCGCTCGAGGGACGCACGCTAATATGGCGCCAAGTACATCAGGGATGCCCATAGCGATTACTTTGCAGGACATGGCTGCAATCATGAATAATACCCTGTCACAGGTATTAGCCAGATTGCCTGAATTGAGAGGCAAGCGCGATAGCTCTGGGGTTAGACGAGATACAGAGCGCGTAGATGCTGTAAGAGCCATGTCTGATACTGCGTCACAATATGCAGAACCTGAGGACGGAGAGCTTCAGTCTGTGGGTGACGTCTCTGAATCGGGGAGACCTGATTCAGAGATTTCTAATTTTAAATTTAAGCTTGAGAACCTCTGTGTGTTACTTGGGGAGGTATTAGCTGCTCTGAATGACTGTGACACAATTGCAGTGCCAGAGAAATTGTGTAGGCTGGATAAATACTATGCAGTGCCGGTGAGTACTGATGTTTTTCCAATACCTAAAAGGCTTACAGAAATTATTAGTAAGGAGTGGGATAGACCCGGTGTGCCCTTTTCCCCACCTCCTATATTTAGAAAAATGTTTCCAATAGATGCCACTACACGGGACTTATGGCAGACAGTCCCTAAGGTGGAGGGAGCAGTTTCTACTTTAGCAAAGCGTACCACTATTCCGGTTGAGGACAGTTGTGCTTTTTCAGATCCAATGGATAAAAAAATAGAGGGTTACCTTAAGAAAATGTTTATTCAACAAGGTTTTATTTTACAGCCCCTTGCATGCATTGCGCCTGTCACTGCTGCGGCGGTGGCGTTCTGGTTTGAGGCCCTGGAAGAGGCCATCCATACAGCTCCATTGACTGAAATTATTGACAAGCTTAGAACACTTAAGCTAGCTAACTCATTTGTTTCTGATGCCAGAAACATTTGACTAAACTAACGGCTAAGAATTCTGGATTCGCCATCCAGGCGCGTAGGGCGCTATGGCTTAAATCCTGGTCAGCTGATGTGACTTCAAAGTCTAAATTACTTAACATTCCTTTCAAGGGGCAGACCTTATTCGGGCCTGGTTTGAAAGAAATTATTGCTGACATTACTGGAGGTAAGGGTCATACCCTTCCTCAGGACAGGGACAAATCAAGGGCAAAACAGTCTAATTTTCGTGCCTTTCGAAATTTCAAGGCAGGTGCAGGATCAGCTCCCTCTACTTCAAAACAAGAGGGAACTTTTCCTCAATCTAAGCAGGCCTGGAAACCTACCCAGTCCTGGAACAAGGGCAAGCAGGCCAGAAAGCCTGCTGCTGCCTCCAAGACAGCATGAAGGAGCGGCCCCCTATCCGACAACGGATCTAGTAGGGGGCAGACTCTCTCTCTTCGCCCAGGCGTGGGCAAGAGATGTTCAGGATCCCTGGGCGTTGGAGATCATATCTCAGGGATATCTTCTGGACTTCAAAGCTTCTCCCCCACAAGGGAGATTTCACCTTTCAAGATTATCTGCAAACCAGATAAAGAAAGAGGCATTCCTAAGCTGCGTGCAAGACCTCCTTGTAATGGGAGTGATCCATCCAGTTCCGCGGACGGAACAAGGACAGGGGTTTTATTCAAATCTGTTTGTGGTTCCCAAAAAAGAGGGAACCTTCAGACCAATTTTGGATCTAAAGATCCTAAACAAATTCCTCAGAGTTCCATCATTCAAGATGGAAACTATTCGAACCATTTTACCCATGATCCAAGAGGGTCAGTACATGACCACAGTGGACTTAAAGGATGCCTACCTTCACATTCCGATCCACAAGAATCATCATCGGTTCCTGAGGTTTGCCTTTCTAGACAGGCATTACCAGTTTGTAGCTCTTCCATTCGGGTTGGCTACAGCCCCAAGAATTTTTACAAAGGTTCTGGGCTCACTTCTGGTGGTTCTAAGACTGCGAGGCATAGCGGTGGCTCCTTACCTAGACGACATCCTGATACAGGCGTCAAGCTTTCAAATTGCCAAGTCTCATACAGAGATAGTTCTGGCATTTCTGAGGTCGCATGGGCGGAAAGTGAACGAAGAAAAGAGTTCTCTATCTCCTCTCACAAGGGTTTCCTTCCTAGGGACTCTGATAGATTCTATAGAAATGAAAATTTACCTGACGAAGTCCAAGTTATCAAAACTTCTAAATGCTTGCCGTGTCCTTCATTCCATTCCACGCCCGTCAGTGGCTCAGTGCATGGAAGTAATCGGCTTAATGGTAGCGGCGATGGACATAGTGCCATTTGCGCGCCTGCATCTCAGACCGCTGCAATTATGCATGCTCAGTCAGTGGAATGGGGATTACACAGATTTGTCCCCTCTACTAAATCTGGATCAGGAAACCAGAGATTCTCTTCTCTGGTGGTTATCTCGGGTCCATCTGTCCAAAGGTATGACCTTTCGCAGGACAGATTGGACCATTGTAACAGTAGACGCCAGCCTTCTAGGTTGGGGTGCAGTCTGGAACTCCCTGAAGGCTCAGGGTTCATGGACTCAGGAGGAGAAACTCCTCCCAATAAATATTCTGGAGTTAAGAGCAATATTCAATGCTCTTCTAGCTTGGCCTCAGTTAGCAACACTGAGGTTCATCAGATTTCAGTCGGACAACATCACGACTGTGGCTTACATCATCCATCAAGGGGGGACCAGGAGTTCCCTAGGGATGTCAGAAGTCTCCAAGATAATTCGCTGGGCAGAGACTCACTCTTGCCACCTATCAGCGATCCATATCCCAGGGGTAGAGAACTGGGAGGCGGATTTTCTAAGTCGTCAGACTTTTCATCCGGGGGAGTGGGAACTCCATCCGGAGGTGTTTGCTCAATTGGTTCTCCGTTGGGGCAAACCAGAACTGGATCTCATGGCGTCTCGCCAGAACGCCAAGCTTCCTTGTTACGGATCCAGGTCCAGGGACCCAGAAGCGGCACTGATAGATGCTCTAGCAGCGCCTTTGGTTCTTCAACCTGGCCTATGTGTTTCCACCGTTTCCTCTGCTCCCTCGTCGGATTGCCAAAATCAAACAGGAGAGAGCATCGGTGATATTGATAGCGCCTGCGTGGCCACGCAGGACCTGCTATGCAGACCTAGTGGACATGTCATCCTTTCCACCATGGACTCTGCCTCTGAGACAAGACCTTCTAATACAAGGTCCTTTCAATCATCCGAATCTACTTTCTCTGAGACTGACTGCATGGAGATTGAACGCTTGATCCTATCAAAGCGTGGCTTCTCCAAGTCAGTAATTGATACCTTAATACAGGCACGAAAGCCTGTCACCAGGAAAATTTACCACAAGATTTGGCGTAAATATCTTCATTGGTGTGAATCCAAGAATTACTCATGGAGTAGGGTTAGGATTCCTAGGATATTGTCCTTCCTCCAAGAGGGTTTGGACAAAGGACTATCAGCTAGTTCTTTAAAGGGACAGATTTCTGCTCTGTCTATTCTTTTACACAAGCGTCTGGCAGAAGTTCCAGACGTTCAGGCATTTTGTCAGGCTTTAGTTAGAATTAAGCCTGTGTTTAAACCTGTTGCTCCCCCATGGAGCTTAAACTTGGTTCTTCAAGGGGTTCCGTTTGAACCCCTTCATTCTATTGATATCAAACTTCTATCATGGAAAGTTCTTTTTCTGATGGCTATTTCCTCGGCTCGAAGAGTCTCGGAGTTATCTGCCTTACATTGTGATTCTCCTTATCTGATCTTTCATTCAGATAAAGTAGTTCTGCGTACAAAACCTGGGTGTTTACCTAAGGTGGTTTCTAACAAGAATATCAATCAAGAGATTGTTGTTCCATCATTATGCCCTAATCCTTCTTCAAAGAAGGAACGTCTTTTGCATAATCTAGACGTAGTCCGTGCATTGAAGTTTTACTTGCAGGCTACTAAAGATTTTCGCCAAACATCTCACCTGTTTGTCGTTTACTCTGGACAGAGGAGAGGTCAAAAGGCCTCGGCAACCTCTCTTTCTTTTTGTCTTCGGAGTATAATCTGTTTAGCATATGAGACTGCTGGACAGCAGCCCCCTGAAAGAATTACAGCTCATTCTACTAGAGCTGTGGCTTCCTCCTGGGCCTTTAAAAATGAGGCCTCTGTTGAACAGATTTGCAAGGCTGCGACTAAGTCTTCGCTTCATACCTTTTCAAAATTTTACAAATTTGATACTTTTGCTTCTTCGGAGGCTGTTTTTGGGAGAAAGGTTCTACAGGCAGTGGTTCCTTCCGTTTAAGTTCCTGCCTTGTCCCTCCCATCATCCGTGTACTTAAGCTTTGGTATTGGTATCCCACAAGTAATGGATGATCCGTGGACTGGATACACTTAACAAGAGAAAACATAATTTATGCTTCCCTGATAAATTTATTTCTCTTGTAGTGTATCCAGTCCATGGCCCGCCCTGTCCTTTTAAGGCAGGTCTAAATTTTAATTAAACTTCAGTCACTACTGCACCCTATGGTTTCTCCTTTCTCTGTTTGTTTCGGTCGAATGACTGGATATGGCAGTTAGGGGAGGAGCTATATAGCAGCTCTGCTGTGGTTGATCCTCTTGCAACTTCCTTTTGGGAAGGAGAATATCCCACAAGTAATGGATGATCCGTGGACTGGATACACTACAAGAGAAATAAATTTATCAGGTAAGCATAAATTATGTTTTCACACAGGCAGGTAAGTATATGCACAGCATTACAGCTGTCAGGCATTTCACACAGGCTGGTAAGTGTATGCACAGCATTACAGCTGTCAGGCATTTCACACAGGCAGGTAAGTGTATGCACAACATTACAGCTGTCAGGCATTTCACACAGGCAGGTAAGTGTATGCACAGCATTACAGCTGTCAGGCATTTCACACAGGCAGGTAAGTGTATGCACAGCATTACAGCTGTCAGGCATTTCACACAGGCAGGTAAGTGTATGCACAACATTACAGCTGTCAGGCATTTCACACAGGCAGGTAAGTGTATGCACAGCATTACAATGGTCAGGCATTTCACACAGGCAGGTAAGTGTATGCACAACATTACAGCTGTCAGGCATTTCACACAGGCAGGTAAGTGTATGCACAGCATTACAGTGGTCAGGCATTTCACACAGGCAGGTAAGTGTATGCACAGCATTACAGTGGTCAGGCATTTCACACAGGCAGGTAAGTGTATGCACAGCATTACAGCTGTCAGGCATTACACACAGACAGGTAAGTGTACGCATAGCATTACAGCCGTCAGGCATTACACACAAGCAGACAAGTGTATGCACAGCATTACAGCCGTCAGGCATTTGAAATGAAAGATCTGCAAAAATATGTTGTCTTAGTTACAATGATTTACTAGTAGTAAGATGGAGGCTTGAATATGTTAATATCTCTCATATCAACAAATAAATTCTTCTCAAAAGATTAAACATTTTGAGACTTAGGAATTTTTTCACCTTTCGAATATAGCAAATATTTTTTATATACTTTTTGTTATGTTTTTCAAGCTGTTGAAAATATTGCAAAGAATGCAGGCCTTGCAGGGCCAGTGATGATCACAGAATGAGTATCTCTTAAAGATTGAACCATGTCTTTTGGGATAAGAGTATCTGTTGTTGTTTTTTTTTTTGGGTGGTCCTACGTAGTGAATATCTTTATATCTATATTAGAGCTTTCTAGGTGCCCGTTTGGCAGAAAGATTGTTTTTCTCTTAATATATCAGTTTTCTTCAGAACAATTAGAAGAATGGAGCGAAAAACAAAAGTTTACCCCTTGCCCACGGTGGATAAAAAATCAATGATTTAAAAAAAAAAAAAAAAAATCTAATCAGATTTTTTCAATTAGTTTTTTCTTTCCTAAAATATGGTGAGTCCACAGCATCATCATTTACTGTTGGGAATAGCACTCCTGGCCAGCAGGATAAGGCAAAGAGCATCACAGCCAAGCTGTTAAGTATCGCTCCCCTTCCCACAACCCCCAGTCATTCTCTTTGCCTTGGTGCATGGAGGAGGTGAAGTTTTGGTATCTGAAGAAAACTTGGATTCTTTCACTACAAGCAAGATTTTAACCACTTTGGAAAGCTAGAGTATGTTTACTCTGTTCTTTCCGCTTTTTCAAGGATTGGGTCTAGCTGTACTCCACGTTAGCCTCTTCAGTAGGGCAGTGGTGGCTTTAAAGCAGTGAGGAACTTGTAAGGTGGGCCTTGCTGTGTTTTCCTCACATATTTTCTGCCCATGGTATAGTAAGCCAGAGTAGGCTTACTCTGTTATTTCTTTTCTCTACAGGTCTCTGTGAGGAGTGGCGTCCCACTTGGTAGGCTGTCCTCCTGCTGGACGGCTAGATGCAGGTAAGTGCCTTTTGGTCTTCTAGATGGGAGACTGCACTTAATGGGTTCAAACCTGAAACATTATATGGGACACATATATCCTTTGTAAGGTTATAGTCAGGCAGAGAGCAGACACTTATAAAAGGAGACAGGGGTTTTTGCTTTTATTGAAATAAAGTGTATACCTCCTTATTTTTTTTTTTTTTTTTGGGGCTCAGCTAGCATAAAATGCTTCATGTGTTGGTGTTATGCCTTATATGTACGCCAGAGCTAAATATTAGCTATGTCACTGTTCTATGCAGACTGATCGTTTGCAGTGAGGCTGCATTTATTTTATGAAAGCCGCAGCTCTTCCGTTTTGGTTAGTCGGCTATGTTTTCCTATTGCACAATCATCAGACCATGCTAGGAATTTGTTTAATCGCCATTCCTTCTATGTGTAACATGTAGAAATGCTTAAAACGTTTTTCAGTGTTTGGGGCTATGTCACCGCCATATCAGTTTTTTCGTGGCGGGAAGGACTTAAAGGGACACTGAACCCAAAAATTTTCTTTTGTGATTCAGATAGAGCAAACAATTTTAAGCAACTTTCTAATTTACTCCTATTATCAAATTTTCTTCGTTCTCTTGATATCTTATTTAAAAAAGAAGACTTCTAACCTTTTTTTGGTTCAGTACTCTGGACAGCACTTTTTTATTGGTGGATTAATTTATCCACCAATCGGCAAGGACAACCCAGTTTGTTCCCCAAAAAAGGGCCGGCATCTAAACTTACATTCTTGCATTTCAAATAAAGATGCCAAGAGAATGAAGAACATTTGATAATAGGAGTAAATTAGAAAGTTGCTTAAAATTTCATGCTCCATCTGAATCACGAAAGAAAAAATTTGGGTTCAGTGTCCCTTTAAGATCATAATAGGAGATGCGCACCTATATAATGGCGCAGGTTTTCATCGGCGGGTCATGTGACTCGTTTCTCCGCCTTAGCCTCCGACTTTATTAGCGATCGGAGCGGCAGATTCTCTGTTAGCATACGTTAAGGACTAGTCTAAGAAAAATACCTAATAGTATTTACTTTTTGCTTGACAAAATGTCTAATAGTGGAGATCAATTTCTTTAGCTCTTTTGATAAGATCGTGCAGCATGGGGGGGATCGGCCATAATAGCCAATCACGACTCATCAGTTTATTTTAACCCCGGAAGGTTGTTTTCATAGAAGCCCTTTAACAACTCAGGTGTTGGGATTCTTTATTATTGTTTCTCTGGTTTTACTAGCTTAGCACTAGTCTAAGGAAAGTAAGCAGGAATGTCCCCTGGGACCTTAAAGTAACAGTGCACAACAATTTTCATAACATTTCTCAATATTAAAATTTTGAGAATTTTATTTTATTTTTCTTCCTTGTGACATAGGACATGGAAGCCCTCTATGTTGTGTTACTTGTTTTGTTATGTAATGTAGTACATATTGTTGTTTTTCAATTCTTTGATGCTTTCTTAGCTGGATCTTTCTCATATTGAGATAGATTATTGCACGCTGAACCCAATGTCTCCCAGGTTGATGCTGTTTAGGCAATGTCACAGCTTTCTCCTTAAATGTACCAAGCCTCCATGGCGTTACATGCAGTGCCCTGCGGTTCCTCTAATTCTACTGGCGGAGTTTATTTGCCTGCAGAGTTTTCCTATTCAGATTTCTTTTGTGGTATTTGTGGCATTATCTGCTTTTCCTTGGTTTCAGGGAATTCGCAAAGGAACATAATAGATTCAGATAGTTCCATCTCCTGCTACTATGATTATTCTTCCTCATATGTCGGATGAGACAAATGCGTTGGTAGTCTCTGAGGGTGAAATTTCAGATTCGGACAGTATAATTCCTTCATCTGATACTGAAATGGTCTCCTTTAGATGTATGCTTTAATACCTCGTATATTGTTAATGGGGGTTTGGGCTACTTTGGAGCGACTCCGATACGCCTGTCGTTGTCAATCCTAAGAATCTAATCTTTATATCTACTAGGATTCCTCTTTGCAATTTTTTTCCTTTTCCAGACTGTGCTAGGAGATTTTTCAAAGGAATCTTTGAAAATATGTTTCCTGTTGCCGTCTCCATTATATATCATGGAGCACAATGCCTACAGTAGTAGGGTCTATTTCTACTCTGGCTATGAGAACTACGATTCCTAGAGAGGATAGTTAATCTTTTCATGATCAATGGACTAAGCTGAAGCTTACATGGCACATGTGCGGCATCTTATTAGTGCGACTCCTTGTCTGATTCCATTTTGGTATGGACTCCTTTGGAGGAGACACAGAATAGAGTTAAGACTTTTATGCTAGCCAATTTTTTTAATTCTGATGCTACCATGCCAGTTTTTAAGCCGGGAGCAAGATTATGGCTTTGCTTTTCTAGCCCGCGGGGCGTTGTCTATATTCTTTACAAGGGTAAGACCTTGTTTCGGTCCTGATCTGGCAGGAATATTTTTGATATTACGGGTGGAAAAGGTTTTTTTCTACCACAAGAAAAGATGAATTGACCTAATGGAGTTTGCTCCTATCCGCGATCGGACCTAGTGGGGGGCTGATACTTTTCCTCCCAGAGGCAGGTTCTTTCTCTCAAATTTATCTGTTGTCCACATAAGAGTGAGGCATTTTTGAAGTGTGTTTGGGACCTCTCTTTTCAAAAAACTTTCCAATCTATTTTAAACCTAAAATGTCTAAACAAGTTTCTCAGAGTACCGTCCTTCAAGATAGAGACTATCCACTCCATTCTTCCTTTAGTGCAAGAGGGTCAGTTCATGATGACCATAGACCTAAAGGATGCGTACCCTCATGTTCTCATTCACAGGGATCATCACAAATTTCTGAGATTTGCCTTTCTGGACAAACACTTTGTTTGTGGCTCTTTCATTTGTCCTTGCCACAGCTCCCAGAATATTCTCAGAGGTTCTGGGGGCTCTCTTGGCAGTGATCCGGTCTCGTGAAATTGCAGTGGCGCCCTACCTGGACGACATATTGGTTCAGGTTCCATCTTTTCAACAAACAAAATCTCACACAGAGATCTTGTCTTTTCTACGTTCCCACGTATTTAAAGTGAATCTGGAGAAAAGCTCCCTTGTTCCAGCTACATGGATGAAAGTTAGATTCCGGAGATGCAGGGAGAGTCTTTCTGCAAAACCATCCCGACTCATATTAACAGCTCCATAAGCAATCAGCGTTGACGAGTTTCGCTGCCTGCTTTCTTCACTCAAGTCCATGGTGCATATCTATCAAGCTCCGTATGAAGCTTGACGCTCCGTGTTTTTCTGGCGAGCCTTCACACTCGCCAGAAACACAAGTTATGGAGCAGCGGTTTAAAGACCGCTGCTCCATAACCTGTCCGCCTGCTCTGAGGAGGCGGACAGAGATCGCCACAATTCAACCTGATCGGGTTGATTGACACCCCCCTGCTGGCGGACGATTGGCCATGAATCTGCAGGGGGCGGTGTTGCACCAGCAGCTCCCAAGAGCTGCTGGTGCAATGCTGAATACAGAGAGCATATTGCTTTCCGCATTCAGCGAGGTCTGTCGGACCTGATCCGCACTGTCGAATCAGGTTCGACAGACCTTTTGTTTAAATAGGCCTCCATGTCAGAAGCGACGCTACTATCTGTCAAACTTGAAGGACCGTGTTACTGTTCCACGGCATAGATTCCAGTAAGATCGTTTCATTTTCCTTTCTCTGTGGGAATATAATGTAATGATAGAACACAGGGTCTCAGTGGGACTCCTTTATCTTTATGGAATCTAGGGTTAATATCTCCTGAGGGGGGTTATTGAACAGTGGGGGACTTTAATCATGTTTGTTATGTGATTCTGTCTGCTTATGTGTAGTGATGTTGGGGCTCATGGCTTTTACGGAACATATAGGTTTTTAGAGCTACGCAGTTCTTAATGAGACTGCAGCGCTTTTCCTTGGCCTCTGGGTTGCACCTTGTGACCGGGCATGGTCACATTTTAATTCTCCATTTCCGTATTCTTGCCCGAGTGTCGGTGGAGAGGGTCTGTTCTCTACTTGTCTGGGTCATAGGAGGTGGTGAGTGCCCCAGCCATTGTGGGTGTGAGGTGCTTGTTATTTTTGTCCAAATTTGCCCGGTCAAGTTATGGAGGATTCTGATTTTTTTTTCTGAGGAGGATTTCTCGGATTCAGATTCTGTTACCTGCTTAGATTGTATGGAGGCCTGGATAATCCAGCCCAATCAATTATGTTCCGTATGCTGTAATAGAGTGCTCTTTTCTCCCTCTGGGGAGAGATGAGAGACTGCTGAGCCGTCCGCCTCTGAGGATTCTGTGTCCCGTGATGTGCTTTCCCTGGATTTTTATGTTCCTACACAGGCAGTTGTCACAAATACTGTTACCCCTTCTCCGGAAGGAGGTTTGTTTCCACCTGAGGTTGCTGCTTGGTTGAGCATAGCCATATTGGTGGCGTTGGCGCATTTACAACTTCTTGAGGGCCAGCGTAGAGCTTATCCTTGTCCTCTTTACATGGGGCACCAGGTGAGACGGGTCTTTTCTCTGGGGGAGCGGTTTCCTCTGAGGTTTAAGGGGTACAGCTGTCCGGATCAGGACCTTCAAATGCCCCACCGGGGATGAGTTTTGCCTTTTAGATTCAGTCTGTCGTGCCTGCGTGTACTGCAAAGGCAGGTACTGGAGGCTTTGGAGGATTTCAGTCTTCATTTGCTACCGGATCCTCAATCCTCTGATTCTGATGGCGAACAGCGCTAGACGAGTGGAGGGATGTGGATCATACTCCTTATGTCTTTGTGTATCTATTCCCAGTTCTGAGCTCTTAGAGGAATCAGTGTTTCTATTCATTTTCTTGGCGTTCACCTGCGGGTTCGGCCTACTTCCTTTTGATCCGGTTAGGAGGTGTTTCTTTAATTTCCAGAGCTCGAGACTGTTGTAGCCTTTCCTTTTAGGAAACTTTTTTTTATTTTCTGGGATTTTGATAATAGCGATTTAGGTCACAATGGTTGTTGCTTCCGGCGAAATTGACAAAAAAAAATGTTTAGAGACAATGGTTATGCCTTAGAGCTTATATTGTCTGCTGTTTGTCTGTTTAGTCTAGTCTAGCCCTGCTAGGGTTTTAAACTTAGTCGTTTGTACCCTGGTCAGCAGGCTGGTCCTGGTTGGGTACTGGTTCATTCTGTTTGTTGAGGTTATATCAGACATTTTGTAACCTTGACAACAGGCTGGTCCTGTTTGGGTACTAAGGTTGCTTTCCTCTTGTTACAAAGTTGTTTTTTTCTTGTTTTCTACAAGTTATAGGAGTCCCTTCTATCCTAGATATCAGGCCGGTCCTACATTATCCATCTTAGTGGGGCGTCCGATGTTTTTCGTACTCGATACTAAGTGTTTTGTCCATGCATAGCTTACGTGATTTGCTGGAATTCCGAATTCTGCTATAGCAGTATGTTGTAGTTCCGGAGGTCCTTGACCAGGAGCTAGAGTCCTCCCTTCCAAGGGAGTCATATGACTGCATGGAGATCTCCAGTACATGGTGTAGGGGGCGATTATTCCCCCCTATTGGTGCTTCTTGCGGATTGTCCTATTTTCAGATCTCTTTCGCCAGTGTTTTTCTCCTCTTTTTTTGAGGATTGCTATGCTTTTTAGCTTTCCCTTGCCTTTTTGGTGTAGAATTTTTGGTCATCTGGTTGCTTGACTAGGTTCTTTGGGACCGTTTTTGTCCTTGCAGTACCCCCTTTTGATCCTATATACTTTGGGATCTGGGGGATTGTTATGCAGTTTTCTCTTCTCGTCAACCGATTGGAGTTTTAGGATGCTCGTTCATTCGTTAATTCCTTGAGCTGTAGGTTTTCTGAGGGTTGATCCAGTCTGGATCTTTAGAGACTGTCACATTCTCTCAATCTTGATCTCTTTTGGGTCCTTCCTTTGTCTTAGGACTTTGTGGGTGTTATCTTAGAGGCCTTTTGGGGCTGAGTGGACAGCCACTGGGATACTTCTTGAAAGATCAGGGTTCAAGACCCTATGGGGGTATGGCATGCATCAACTTTAGTGCAAATTTCACTTTCAGGTAACTTTGTGGTTGTTCCGCAAGGTTTTTGGTCTGGATATGGCACCTGGTTTTGGGGGTCTGGTTGTTTAATCTAGTCCTTATCTTTGATTTTTCGGTTACTCTGTTTCAAGATATTATTAGTCTTGGATCTGTCCGACGTTCAGTGGCAGGCTTGTTTTCCCGGTCCTGGGGAAATCTCCTTGTCCCTACTGGGGCGGTTCTTTTTATCTCTTATGGAGAGATGGAGGAAGTTTTTCTGTGAATTTCTATCTGGCATATTCCTGGGTATCTTCGTTTTCTTTCTATTGGAAGGATCTGGTCTACTGCGCCTGTCCAGTTGGCTCCTCCTGAGGTAGTTTTCCTCATCTGTCTCAGGGTGTTCAGTGGATCGAGGGTTTCTCTTGTCTACTGTGTACCCTCCCTTCGGGTTTCTGAGGGGTATTGAGGATCGGTATCCCGGATTCCGAGTTAGTCTCTCTGGGTGTCGGTGCCTTCTTTTCCTTAGGATTTTGTGGTTGGAGGTTCATTGTCTGATCTCTGGGCCTTATTGATGCTGCAATTTTTTTTAATCCTTCTTGTCCTTGGGGCATTGACAGTAGCTTCTGTGATAGGACTGTCGATTGGAGTAGGGGGTCCTGTCTTCTGACTGCTCTGTTTGGGCATCAACCATGCATCTTGTCTCCAGAAGGATCCTTACTTAGGTTGGGAGGCCTTGCATTTGGTTTTCTGGGGGGGGGGGGGGAGCTAGTCCGCCCTGCTTTCTGAGATTTTTCTCTTCTTTCCTTTCCAGGATTGTCCTGGTGCAAGTGTGCTAGCTACTTGGTTGGCTAGTTGCTATGTTCTCTCTATGTTTTGTCTTTGTATCTTCGGGGATTGTTTCTGGAGGTTCTTTTGGACCTTCTTATCTGATTCTTCCCTTTTTTCAGTTCGGGAGAATGTGGTGTGGGAGTTTATTCGTTGTTTCCCTTGCCATTGTTCATGGAGTGGTTTTCATTTGTGTGCTTTTGGAGAGTGGAACTTTTTGTCTCCTCAGAGGTTTTTGTACTCAAGTGTAGTCCAGTTTTTGAGTGGTCTCGAACTTGGATCCTTATGGTTCTAATTGATGGGCAGTTACCTTGTCCTTTTCCATATTTTTGTTCTTCCTGCTTCTGTTGAAGTGTTTTTTTATCGGGATACCGGGTTGTGTCAGGCTATGGTGCCTTCAGAATAGGCTGCCTTTTTACCCGCCCGTTTGCATTCAGTGTCCTCTATAAGCTTGGGTATTGATTTCCCAAAAGTAATAAATGCAGCTGTGGACTCTCCCCGTTTTAAGAAGAAAAACTTAAATTATGCTTACCTTATAATTTTCTTTTCTTCTGTACGGGTAGAGTCCACAGCTCCCCGCCCGTTTTTTTTTGTCGTGGGTGGTCTTAAATCCTTTTTTCTTCGTTCTTCTGGCACCTTTTTTCACCCTGATATTTCTCCTACTGTTCCTTGTTCCCTTGGCAGAATGACTGGGGGATGAGGGAAGTGGGGGAGGTATTTAAGCCTTTGACTGGGGTGTCTTTGCCTCCTCCTGGTGGCTAGGTTCTGTATTTCCCAAAAGTAATGAATGCAGCTGTGGACTGAGAAAATAAAATTATCAGGTAAGCATAATTTAAGTTTTTCTGGGAGCATCCTTTATTCCACCAACTTGGAAAGTGTTTGTAGATGCCATTCTCTTTTATTGGGGTTCAGTTTGGGGGCCCAGGAGAGAACAGGGAGCTATGTTTCCTCACGAGGGGAGGTTACCAATAATTATCTTGGACGTGCACTCTTTAGGTCCCTTTAGAGCTGTCCTCTTCTGAAACAAGAAACTTATTCCAGTTTTCATTCAGACAGTGTCACAGCTGTAGCTTATATCCACTATTAATTTGCAGTTCCTTAGCAATGAAGGAAGTCTGAAGTTTTTTGTTTTTGATTGGACACAGAAAATGTTTCTATATTTCACATCCTAGGAAGGGAATCTGGGAAGCTGTTTTCCTTAGTAGGTAATCTTTTCCTTAGGAATGTTTTCTCCTTCAAGTAGTTTTCTACTAGATTGTGGAACAATTAGGTCTCCCAGACATAGACCTGATTACTTCTGTTTCATAGTGTCATAGTTTGAATAGAGTAGAGCATGCTTCATTCATCTGACTGCTACAGTCAGTCCCTACAAAACTTGGTTTACAAATCTGATGTTAAGCTTTCTCAGATGATCAAGATCTCAAGTCTCTCATCTTGATGAATTAGAGATTGAAAACCTATTTTGGGTTTCTTTTTTGCTGTATTAAACTCCTTATTTCAGATCATAAAGCATTTAACAAGTAAAATTCATGAAATAATTTGGAAAGTTGCCTCTTTCTCCAACATAGGTGTGTCCGGTCCACGGCGTCATCCTTACTTGTGGGATATTCTCCTCCCCAACAGGAAATGGCAAAGAGCCCAGCAAAGCTGGTCACATGATCCCTCCTAGGCTCCGCCTACCCCAGTCATTCTCTTTGCCGTTGTACAGGGCAACATCTCCACGGAGATGGCTTAGAGTTTTTTAGTGTTTAACTGTAGTTTTTATTATTCAATCAAGAGTTTGTTATTTTAAAATAGTGCTGGTATGTACTATTTACTCTGAAACAGAAAAGAGATGAAGATTTCTGTTTGTAAGAGGAAAATGATTTTAGCAACCGTTACTAAAATCGATGGCTGTTTCCACACAGGACTGTTGAGAGGAATTAACTTCAGTTGGGGGAAACAGTGAGCAAACTTTTGCTGCTTGAGGTATGACACATTCTAACAAGACCATGTAATGCTGGAAGCTGTCATTTTCCCTATGGGATCCGGTAAGCCATTTTTATTACATAAAGAAAAAAGGGCTTCACAAGGGCTTTTAAGACTGTAGACATTTTCTGGGCTAAAACGATTTATATATAAGCATATTTTATACCCCATAGCCTTGAGGAATTATTTTAATCTTGGGAACTTTGTAAAATAACCGGCAGGCACTGTATTGGACACCTTATTCTCTAGGGGCTTTCCCTAATCATAGGCAGAGTCTCATTTTCGCGCCTCTATTGCGCACTTGTTTTTGGGAAGCATGACATGCAGATGCATGTGTGAGGACAACATGACGACTGTTGCGTACGTCAACCATCAGGGGGGGAACAAGGAGTTCCCTGGCGATGGAAGAAGTGACCAAAATCATTCAATGGGCGGAGACTCACTCCTGCCACTTGTCTGCAATCCACATCCCAGGAGTGGAAAATTGGGAAGCGGATTTTCTGAGTCGTCAGACATTTCATCCGGGGGAGTGGGAACTCCATCCGGAAATCTTTGCCCAAATTACTCAATTGTGGGGCATTCCAGACATGGATCTGATGGCCTCTCGTCAGAACTTCAAGGTTCCTTGCTACGGGTCCAGATCCAGGGATCCCAAGGCGACTCTAGTAGATGCACTAGTAGCACCTTGGACCTTCAAACTAGCTTACGTATTCCCGCCGTTTCCCCTCATCCCCAGGCTGGTAGCCAGGATCAATCAGGAGAGGGCATCGGTGATCTTGATAGCTCCTGCGTGGCCACGCAGGACTTGGTATGCAGACCTGGTGAATATGTCATCGGCTCCACCATGGAAGCTACCTTTGAGACGAGACCTCTTGTTCAAGGTCCGTTCGAACATCCGAATCTGGTCTCACTCCAACTGACTGCTTGGAGATTGAACGCTTGATCTTATCAAAGCGAGGGTTCTCAGATTCTGTCATTGATACTCTTGTTCAGGCCAGAAAGCCTGTAACTAGAAAAATCTACCACAAAAATATGGAAAAAATATATCTGTTGGTGTGAATCTAAAGGATTCCCTTGGGACAAGGTAAAAATTCCTAAGATTCTATCCTTTCTTCAAGAAGGTTTGGAGCAAGGATTATCTGCAAGTTCTTTGAAGGGACAGATTTCTGCCTTGTCTGTGTTACTTCACAAAAAGCTGGCAGCTGTGCCAGATGTTCAAGCCTTTGTTCAGGCTCTGGTTAGAATCAAGCCTGTTTACAAACCTTTGACTCCTCCTTGGAGTCTCAATTAGTTCTTTCAGTTCTTCAGGGGGTTCCGTTTGAACCCTTAATTCCGTTAATATTAGTTATTATCTTGGAAAGTTTTGTTTTTGGTTGCAATTTCTTCTGCTAGAAGAGTTTCAGAATTATCTGCTCTGCAGTGTTCTCCTCCTTATCTGGTGTTCCATGCAGATAAGGTGGTTTTACGTACTAAACCTGGTTTTCTTCCGAAAGTTGTTTCTAACAAAAACATTAACCAGGAGATAGTCGTGCCTTCTTTGTGTCCGAATCCAGTTTCAAAGAAGGAACGTTTGTTGCACAAATTGGATGTAGTTCGTGCTCTAAAATTCTATTTAGATGCTACAAAGGGATTTTAGACAAACATCTTCTTTGTTTGTTGTTTATTCTGGTAAAAGGAGAGGTCAAAAAGCAACTTCTACCTCTCTCTCTTTTTGGATTAAAAGCATCATCAGATTGGCTTACGAGACTGCGGACGGCAGCCTCCTGAAAGAATCACAGCTCATTCCACTAGGGCTGTGGCTTCCACATGGGCCTTCAAGAACGAGGCTTCTGTTGATCAGATATGTAAGGCAGCGACTTGGTCTTCACTGCACACTTTTACTAAATTTTACAAATTTGATACTTTTGCTTCTTCTGAGGCTATTTTTGGGAGAAAGGTTTTGCAAGCCGTGGTGCCTTCCATCTAGGTGACCTGATTTGCTCCCTCCCTTCATCCGTGTCCTAAAGCTTTGGTATTGGTTCCCACAAGTAGGATGACGCCGTGGACCGGACACACCTATGTTGGAGAAAACAGAATTTATGTTTACCTGATAAATTACTTTCTCCAACGGTGTGTCCGGTCCACGGCCCGCCCTGGTTTTTTAATCAGGTCTGATAATTTATTTTCTTTAACTACAGTCACCACGGTATCATATGGTTTCTCCTATGCAAATATTCCCTCCTTTACGTCGGTCCGAATGACTGGGGTAGGCGGAGCCTAGGAGGGATCATGTGACCAGCTTTGCTGGGCTCTTTGCCATTTCCTGTTGGGGAGGAGAATATCCCACAAGTAAGGATGACGCCGTGGACGCGGACACTACCGTTGGAGAAAGTAATTTATCAGGTAAACATAAATTCTGTTTTCCTGCTATGAATACCAGGGGTTGTAGGCTGGCATGCTTTTAAAATTCCAAGAATTATTTTTGTAAGTCAGTTCGGATACTGATTTATCTGCTAACTCTTTAAAAAATCATATTTCAGCTTTTTCTATTTCATACTACTGGACAATTGCTAAATGTCTTGACATCTAGGCTTTGCTGAGGCTTTGTCAGGATATATCCAGTGTTTAATCCAATTTCTCCTCTGGCACATTAATTTGTTTTTTTTTACAAGCTGTATAGGTTTCTCTTTTAGAACTTGCATGCTTTGGACATTAACTTCTGTATTAAAATCTTTTGTTGCTTTTAGCAATACTGCCGGAAGACTTTCTGAATATTTTACTCTTTCCTGTGAGTCTTATTTTTGTTAAGATACAACAGTTTTTAAGGACTTAATATGATTCTTTACCTAAAAGACTACTTTTAAATTACAAATGTTTTTAGAAAATGTTTTGTTTGTTCCTTGATCCTCATAAGGGTCAGAGGGCTAGATACGTTTATTTAGCTTTTTGGCTAAATCTCATGATTACCAAGGTTTACTTGGAGGTGAGGTAGTTTTTCCCCAAAACACATTATTGCTCATATTTGTAGATCTGTTTCTTCTTCTGGAATTTCAAGAAATGGACTTATATGGAATACATTTTTAAGGCAGCAATATACTTTTTCTAAATTCTACCACTTTGATAGGAAAGTCCTTCAGGCACCAGTTTTCCGTAATTAGGTGCCTGCTTTAAATGTTGTCACGCTCAATTACTCATGGACTCCACAGTTTGGGTATTCGTACACAGGATTAATGACTCGTGGACTCTCACCACCTTAAGAAAATGTATGCTTACCTAATAAATTAATTTCTTTCATGGTGGTGATAGTCCACAAGACCAGTCCCTTTTAATTTTTTACATAATTAATTTTTTTCTGGCGTCAGTTCTAGTTTGCACCTAATTTTCCCTACCTTGTCCTTTCCTACCTTTCTACTTCTTCTTTTTACGCTATATGTCAGACTGAAATCCCAGCAAGGTGGGAGGGATTAAGTACAATTAGAGTTTTGGGAATCTTTGCCTCCTCCTAGTGGCCTAAAGCCCTGGAGTTATGGCTCATGGACTCTCACCACCATGAAAAAAATGAATTTATCATTTATCTGCTTTTAGAACCCCCCCCCCCTTGTCTTTTTTACAACATGTACAATATTGTACTCTTGTTTAGTTAATCATTTTGATAGATCTGAAAGATTGTCTTTACTGTGCCTTAAATGAGAAATGGAATTCCTGGACTTACTATGCAAGATACATTTTTAAAGGTGAGGGTAAACCTGTAACCCGTGTAGTCCCATAGCCAAAGAATGAAAAACACCTACCTCCAATCGGCACCCTGTGCCGTATCAACGCACCAGATAAGACAGATGCCGGTGTCAGAAACCGGAAGCCTCTTATACACACGCCTCCTGTAACTGATTGGTCCGTTGCAGGGGTGTGTTAGATCATGTTGCACTCACAGCTGTTTTACCTAACTAGTTACGGAGCGCCTCAGACCTCAAGCAAAAAACACCCAAAAAGATATTCATGCATCCCTGTGCACAAATGTCAGGCGCATATATGGACTCCACAAGAAGCCCGTAGTAGAAACTCATCTGCCCGCTCTCACCATAATCTGTGAAAAGAGCCAAGGTGTAAATAGCAAATGTAAATAGTAACAGAGCACTCTCACAAGCCTGCAGTGCCAAGAACCACAATTCTGGTGTACTAGGGTACATACCGTTAACCATTGAAATGCCATATGACATGATACCCTCAATTAGGGCATAAGTACATGGTCAAATACCAACACCTGGTGTATTATCCAAACCAGATAGCCTGTATCTCCTGATGATACAGAAGGTTGACAGAGAGCCCTCCCCGGCAGGCAGTACCACGTCTACACCTGTAGCAGTGTGCTATGGAATATAGCGTTAACCCTACACATTAACATAATAAACTCATTAAAGGGACACTCAGGTTTTATTAAATTTTCATGATTCAGATAGAGCATGTTATTTTAAACAACTTTCCAATTTACTTCCATTAAAAAAAATGTGCACAGTCTTTTATATTTACACTTTTTTGAGTCACCAGCTCCTACTGAACATGTGCAAGAACTCAGACTATACGTATATGCATTTGTGATTGGCTGATTGCTATCACATGGTACAGGGGGAGTGGAAATATACATAACTTTGAAATGTGTTAGAAAAGAATCTACTACTCATTTGAAATTCAGAGTAAATGCTATTGTATTGTCTTGTTATCTTGGATTTGTTGATTATGAAAATCTGCTGTGTTTACTGGTCCTTTAAGTGCATAGTTAAACACCATCGCCTGGTGTATAAACACAACACGGTAATCAGTATCTCCTGATGGTATCATATAATAGGAGTAGCATCCAATCAACAACCATTGTGGACCAAAGATAGAATCACGCCAAGTTCAAGACCCCGGGGATGAGGGGAATACCGCATGAGCTAAAGAACATGTACAGAAGGACAGGCAAACATAGGCAGGAAAGCATTAACCATCAATAACATGTCAGGCATAAGTCAAGTTAATAAGAAAAATCAAGGTGGGCATTCAGTCTATGTGGGCTCAAGGTATTGAGCCTGTAGATCCAGCGGCTCTCACAACATAATAGTTCCTTATGTCTATTTCCACCCCTTCTGGATGGGACCACGGTGTCAATTAGCATTGCTTTCAATGCCGACACTGAATGTTTATGTTCCAAAAAGTGGCGACCCACAGGTTGGTCAGAGCTGCCATCCTTCAGTGCAGTTCTGATGGCGCTCTTATGATTGGCTAACCTCTCACGGAAGGTAGTAGTAGTCTTCCCCACATAATACCTTCCACATGGGCATGTCAGGAAATAGATCACGTACTGAGAAGTGCACGTGAGGCGGTGCCTAATCTCATAGTTTTTTTTTTTTTTTTTTTTTTTTTTTAATTATATTTTTATTGAGGAACTGCATAGTACAAATAATAAACATACATAAAAATGTACATTGGCTATAAAGCAGATATTATATAATAAACAGGTATTCATCAAATGTTTAAAGAGTCCTCTAGTTTTGTTTGCAATTTCTGCCCCTGATAATATGATTCAGGCCGCTCTTGGACCTTACCTTTGAAATTAAAGTAAAAGTAATGTTGGGGACCATTATGTATCAGAATAAAGAAAACAATAAAAAGGAAAAACAAACAGGTATAACAAGTACACAATGAGTTAAACCTTAAAGTAAAAATGCTTAGGCTAACCCTTCTGGTATCTTTCTGAAAAAGGATATGAAGTGCATACTCCAGGTCTTGTATATTACAGAGGGGTGACATACCAACGAACACAACAGATAAACTAATGCTCCATGTATTCCAACTTCCACCATTGGGATTATTAATAATGTCTCATAACTTAATTATGACAACCTGGTATGCATTATGCCTGAGTAACAAATATTCCACAGGAAGAACTTATAATTAAGGGTTGCTGTCTACGTGGTGATACATATAGTCCAATATAACTAACATCATAACTCATTTTACCTTATTGAAATTGATGCTTGTTCTGTTTCGCCCATAGCCTCGGCCGCAGGCCACCAAGCGAATATATATTATGACATATTATGGTTATATGCAATGTTGTCCTGACAAAAGTATCTATTGTCTAAAATGTTCTTCCAGGGGCCCCCCACTAACCCCCAGTATAAACAGACAGACAAATAAAATAATATTAGTACATTAACATTGTTAGCAGGTCTAGTGTCAATAACATAGTGTCATACATAGCCAGCATAACGTGTTAATCATTTGATGCAGTCCTGTGGAGTCTTGCATTGTGCTAGAGTTGCCTAGTATATTTTATATAAAGCACAAACCTATAGATAAATAAGCAAATAGCTGAAACATAAAAAGCAGAGCAACTGTGCTAAGTATTGATACTTAACGAACTGGAAAATTGGTTTAGCCCCAAGGCTTAGGTTATCCATTTGAGAGTATCCCAACAAGGTTGCGTGAGTCCCCATATAAAGCGTGAGAAGAAAGGCTCAGAGGGGAAGAAAGATTTTTATGTATAGTCCCAGATTCACATATTCTGCGGAGATCAGTTTGCACCATTTGGGCTGCTACCAAGGAGAAATGAAGTTGATCATAATTGCCAAGCATGACCGTCGGCACAGAAAGCTATTGCAGCTCAGTCATGACCAGCAGGGTATTAGGAAGGTGTATCCGCAAAAGCAATAAAGTTCTATATGTAGTCTCCGGATCAGGTGGCAATTGTAATGTGTCCGGCTTTGCTTGGGCTGGTTCTGGAAACATACGTTGTCGGACGGTGGTGCCCAATATGGCTGCCCACGTGGAGAGAAGTTTCAGCTCAGCCGCTGCCTCCCGGAGGTCCCTCCCGGCACCTCCTCTATCTACCGCAAATAAGTTATGCGCCTTCTGCCACTGAGGGTTGATAGACCTGCCGGGTGGATCATTGCTAGTTGAGCTTGCTTGCTCCGGAACTGCGGCGTGTGAACCTTCTGTTATCTTCACTGCCGACCCAGCCTGCTGAGATTCGCGGGGTAAGAGGGCTTTTGAGGGCCCTTCTTGTTTGCCTAGGTTAGCGGGGAGAGGCTTTGCAGCGTTATCGGCAGGTGCAAAAGTAAGGAGCTTCATAAGATTATCAAACGGAGCCTTATCAATTAGTTGTAGGCATAGCCGTTCAAACTTGCGCCATTGTGCTGGAAGGCTATCATGTGCTGTTGTCTCTCCCGAAGCGGCCATCTTATCCTTGCAGTAGTAGGCACCGTATGCTTGTTTTACTTTGTGTTCAGAAGAAAGGGTTATATACGTCCACGAGTGGATAGCTTCTGGTAACTCAATGTGTTATCGGAAAAATAAAGTCAGTAGGGCAGATACCTTCTGCCTGCACTGGTTACCCGGAGGAGCCGGGGGGGGGGTCGTTACCTATTAGCAGGCCGCCGCCCTAGGTCTTGCTCGTCCAAACTAAAGCTCCAATATCATAAAAACAACAAACCAATGATATGTTATAATCACCGCTGCTTCAGTGACTCCTATATAATAAGATGTCTAGATGTTATAGTTGTTAAAGGCTCCTAAATCGGCGGATTATAGAGAGATCCTTTAGAGCTAATAGTGAATGCGTCCTGTCAGGAACGCTGCTCGGACACGCCCCCCATCTCATAGGTTTTATTACCAAGTGCCAATTTTGGCGGACTATGTCTGCTACCTTGTCTGACATCTTCATCAACTTTCTGTTTTCTCTGGATAAGTGTCGTTTGATTATGATGTGCGACCTCATTGAGAGTCTTCTGTACTAGTCCCGGGTTGTACCCCCTCTCCAGGAATTTCTTCTTCATCTCCTGGAGTTGTATAGCCTGTTTGGTAGGGTCAGAGTTATTGCGTATCACCCTTAGTAATTGGGATTTAATAATGCCTGCTTTTAACTGGCGGGGGTGGAAACTTTCACTTATAAGAGTGTTCCGGTCTGTAGGTTTGGAGTATAGGGTAGTATTTAACTCACACCCAGCCTCCGTGTTTTTTTTTGTAGATACAGAGATCCAAGAAGTGGATTTGTTGCTCACTGTATTCATTTTTAAACGTGATTGAAGCTTCCGCCTCATTCAGGTGTTGTATCCATAGCTGTAATTCGGTCTGGGTCCCCCCCCCCAATACAACGAACAAATCATCAATGTACCGTTTATACAGTAGCACACTGGGGTTCCGATCAAGAAAGATGAATTTATCCTCAAAGTAAGCCATAAAAAGATTGGCGTACGATGGCGCCATGCTTGATCCCATAGTCGTCCCCACTAGTTGCAGGTAGTAGGTATCCTCAAAGCGGAAGTAATTGTGCGTTAAACACATAAGAAGCCAATCCAAAAGTACTTCAATAGGTGGGCCCTCATAGATGGTGCTAGATACCCAGAAGCTTCTGACCGCCTCTATGCCCAACTCATGTGGTATGACAGTATATAGGCTGTTGACGTCACGAGGATACAATCAGCCGGGAATGTTTCATTCTGTAGCATACGGATCAATTGGATAGAGTCTAGTAAAAAGGCCTCCGTGTTCCTCACTAGCCCCTGCAGATGAAAGTCAATGAAGACAGATATATTCTGGAACAGAGACCCCACAGCAGAGACTATAGGTCTTCCAGGTGGTTTTTCCAAGTCCTTGTGGATTTTTGGAATGGTGTATATGACCGGATACCTTGGATGGTCAACTGTTAGAAAATCCAGTGTGATCTGATCTATGTAGCCATTGTTAAATGCCATAGCCAAACTAGTGTCCACCATCTTTTTATAAGCCTTTGTAGGATTAAAGGGTGGTATCCACTGTGTTGACTAGAGAATTCGGTCTCCTCTCAAACCTTCTGTGTCTGTAAGACCTCTGTTTGCCAGATAGCCATTGATATACACTCTTCTCCCTATAGTCCATTTCCACGGTGTTCAGTTTCTTGTTTTTAAAGCTTATGAGATCCTTCTTATATTTCTCTAACTGTGTACTCAGTTTATTTAACCAGTCCTCGCTACTGTCATCTCTTAGGATCCTCTCTTTGGCTATGGTTACAGTAGATAGTTCTTCCACTACCTGCTTCTTAAGTCGAGTCACCTCCTCTATGACCAAGAGGATCCAATCGAATGAACATTTGTTTGCTATAAAACACCATTTGCGGCAGAACTCACTGTTTCTTCTGCCAATGGTTGGCGAGTTTCTGACCCTAAATCCCCTGGGAATCATCCTTCTCTTAAAATAGTCAGTTAGGTAGTTAGCATGTAATTTGTAGTCCACCTCTTTCCTTTTCAAGTTAAGTATCTTGTAATAAATGTTGAGCGGCACTTCCTCGACAGTTTCAGATTCGCATAGTTCCAGGATGCGAGCCTCATCTTCATCTGTGAAAGCAAACGTGCCCTCATCCGCTGCTCCAGCATGTCCATCATATTGTTGACCACTAGCTTGTGATGTTTCATCCATGTAGAAATCAATCGGAGATTACTGCCTACTGCAGTATTGGAATTGCGACAAAAACAATTAATCTTTGGTGTTGCCCCAATAACACCTTAAGTGAAATTAAAAACAACAGGTGAGTTGATCAAACCTTTGCAAATAGGGTATGTACAGCATAAACCATGGGTGCATGGAAAATTATAGTATAACTCCAATCGCACGTGTTCCAGCACTCCAACTTTGGTGATTTACTACAGAACCTGGGTGCAATCCTCTATGAACATGTAGACACGAACTCAAGAAAGGGAGGGCACTCTCAGGATTTATGTAAATTGCATAACAGCAAATAGAATATCATTTATTTTTCATAGCGATAACATAGAAAAGTCATAAGTCGACGTTTCGGCTTACATGGAAGCCTTCATCAGGACAAATAAGAAACTGTTGAAAAAAGAGAACACATCCAATATTTTGCCAATATACAATAAAAAGTAATACATACACCCATCACCAAAATGCAAAACTTAAACTTTAAAATTAAATGCCAGGCAACCCAATGAAAACAAAACAAGCAAATTCTGCAATGCTGAACAGGCAGTACCCCCAGATCATTGAGGATGAGGCTTGGCGTGACACAATCTAACAATTCAGGCACAATGTAACACACAGCATTCTGTCAGACGGACATTTGGCCGACAGACAGAATGCCGAAGCATGTTCCGATTTCGGCCGAGGGCATATATGCTCCAGAGTGCTCTGTTCTATTCAGAGCCTCGGGCACTTATGGGAACCTTACCATGGGTCACAGCCCGCATGTCTTGTAATTCCTTGTCTGGGATATTATCTATTGAATCTATTTATCTATCTATCAAATCTATCAATCTATTGAATTTATCTATTGCATCTTTTTATCTATCTATCTTGTGGCCGGACTGTTATCTGACAGCCACTTGTGTGTCGGACTATTGTCCATCGGCCAAATGTCCGTCGGCTAGCAGTCCGGCCACAATATGAATCGATATCTCAATTATTAAGCCTGCCTTTTTTTTTTTCCCTAACACCTGTGACCTCCTATCTTCCTTTGTAACTTTTGTGTGCAATATTATTATGAAATAATTTTTATTAGATGGTGTTATTATGAGTGTAACTATACTTTGTATTGTATTTCTCCTACATTGGTGTGTCCGGTCCACGGCTTCATCCTTACTTGTGGGAATATTCTCTTCCCTAACAGGAAATGGCAAAGAGAGCACAGCAAAAGCTGTCCATATAGCTCCCCCTCTGGCTCCGCCCCCCCAGTCATTCTCTTTGCCGCTCTGAACAAGTAGCATCTCCACGGGGATGGTAAAGAGTATGTGGTGTTAGTTGTAGTTTTATTTCTTCTATCAAGAGTTTGTTATTTTAAAATAGTGCCGGTTTGTACTATTTACTCTACAACAGAAAGTGATGAAGAGTTCTGTTAAAAGAGGAGTATAATTTTAGCAACAGGAACTAAAATCCATTGTTGTTCCCACGCAGGACTGTTGAAACCAGAGAACTTCAGTTGGGGGGAACAGTTTGCAGACTTTTCTGCTCCAGGTATGACTCGTCTCTTTTCTAACAAGACATAGTAATGCTAGAAGACTGTCATTTTCCCTTATGGTATCGGTAAGCCTTTTTCTTAGACTCATAACAGAATGAAGGCTTATAAATGGGCTCTATACTGGTTGACACTATTGTGGGCTAAATCGATTGATTTATATAATATTTATATGACTTTGAAGTCACAAAACACTCCAAAACACTTTGGGAACGTTTTTATTACGCCTGGCAGTTGTTTAGACACCTAATCTAGTCAGGAAGGCCCCTTCACTCTGGTATGCAGAGGGAGGAGGCCTCATTTTCGCGCCTCAATTGCGCAGTTACTTCTAGAAGCAGTGCATGCAGCTTCATGTGAGACGGTCCTGTGGCCATAAAAACGATTTCAAGAAGGCTTATTTCTGTGGTGAATAACCCCCAAGGAACGTAAAAGCCGCAGCAAAGGCTGTGGCAGGGACTGTAGTGGGTTTAAACTGGTAAATTGAACAATTAGCTCCGGTTTGCCCATTTAAGGGGTTAGAGACTTGAAATTTGGTGTGCAATACTTTCAAAGCATTAAGACACTAGGGTGCAAAATCGGATGTTTCCTTCATAGTTTTTCAAACATTCAGAAATAAAGTGTGCTCTTTTTATTATTTAAAGAGACAGTAACGGTTTTGTTTAAAAACGGTTTTATTGCATTAATAGCCTGCCAAAGTCTGTCTAACATGTCTATACCTTCAGATAGCATATGTTCTGTGTGTATGGAGGCCAAGGTGGTTCCCCCTTTAAATGTATGTTCAAATTGTGCCATGTCGTCCAAACAAAGTAAGGACAGTACTGTCACATTTAATAAGGTTGCCCAAGATGATTCTTCAAATGAAGGTAGTGGGGATAGTTCATCATCCTCTCCTTCTGTGTGAACACCACTTTTGCCCGCGCAGGCGACACCTAGTACATCTAGCACGCCAATGCTTGTTACTATGCAGCAATTAACTGCAGTAATGGATAATTCTATAGCAAATCTTTTATCCAAACTGCCAGCATTTCGCAGAAAGCATGATTGCTCAGTTTTAAATACAGAGGATGAGCAAGTGGGCGCTGACGATAATTTATCTGTTATACCCTCACACCAGTCTGAATTGGCAGTGAGGGAGGGTCTGTCTGAGGGAGAAATTTCTGATTCAGGAAAAGTTTCTCAGCAGGCAGAACCCTGATATCGTGGCATTTAAATTTAAGTTAGAACATCTCCGCGCCCTGCTTAAGGAGGTGCTAACTACTCTTGATGATTGTGACTCTTTGGTGATTCCAGAGAAATTGTGCAAAATGGACAAATTCCTAGAGGTCCCTGTGCACGCTGATGCCTTTCCGATACCCAAGACGGTGGTGGACATAGTGACCAAGGAGTGGGAGAAGCCAGGTATACCTTTTGTCCCACCTCCTATATTTAAGAAAATGTTCCCCATTGTCGACCCCAGAAGGGACGCATGGCAAACAGTCCCTAAGGTTGAGGGGGCAGTTTCTACGTTGGCCAAGCGCACAACTATTCCCATTGAGGACAGTTGTGCTTTCAAAGATCCTATGGATAAAAAATTGGAAGGATTGCTTAAAAAGATATTTGTTCAGCAATGTTTCCTTCTCCAACTAATTTCGTGCATTATTCCTGTCACCACGGTGGCGTCTTTTTGGTTCGAGGAACTAGAAAATTAGCTCCATAAGGAGACTCCATATGAGGAAGTCATGGACAGAATTCACGCACTAAAGTTGGCTAATTCCTTTATTTTAGATGCCGCTTTTCAATTGGCTAAATTAGCGGCGAAAAATTCAGGTTTTGCCATAGTGGCGCGCAGAGCGCTTTGGCTAAAATCTTGGTCGGCGGATGTGTCATCCAAGACAAAACTGCTTAATATTTCTTTCAAAGGTAAGACCCTTTTCGGGCCAGAATTGAAGGAGATTATTTCAGACATCACTGGGGGAAAGGGCCATGCCCTCCCACAGGATAGGCCTTTCAAGGCTAAGAACAAATCTAATTTTCGTTCCTTTCACAATTTCAGGAACGGACCGTCTCCTAACTCTGCAGCCTCTAGACAAGAGGGTAACGCTTCCCAGCCTAAACCAGCATGGAAACCAATGCAAGGCTGGAACAAGGGTAAACAGGCCAAGAAGCCTGCTGCTGCTACCAAGACAGCATGAAGGGGTAGCCCCCGATCCGGGACCGGATCTAGTAGGGGGCAGACTTTCTCTCACAAACAAAAGACAGTTTGGAGCACCAAAAAGCGAGTGAAAAACAAAAATTTTTATTTTATTTATAACAATAGGGTTGCATAACCCCAGGGTAAGAGTGTAAAAACAATATGATGAAAAACAGAGAACAAATAGGCTGACCGGTTTCGGCGTGTGCCTTAATCCTAGCCTGCTTAAAAGTGTTAGTAAGATTCACAGCTTAAAAACCCACCTCTGTGTTTCAATTGGGTGTGAGAAATCCACACCTCTCTCATGGTTAACCTATGGTCAACTTCCTAATTTATCAGACACCTGTGTTACCTACTGACTTCACTAGTGTTATTAGGTGTGGCGAAGTCTGTGCAGCCCTCTTAAAGTTTTAACTGTAAACTTTCCTTTGCCTACACACAGACCGCACAAAAGTGCCCATCGTCACATCTAGATTACTGCTGAAATAAATTGTTGTTGCTTTTAATTAGAACTGTAGCTTATATAAGCTAAATTTGTTTTTAACTTTTCCCATTTTTATACCAACATATCTTCATGTATGTAATGCTGTCTAATATCTTACGTATCTTGAACGTTACAGCATTTTAGAATACAAAAAGGAAAAGTTAAAGTTGTGGGACCTGAGACTGCCTGGGTCTGATAATGCCCACTAGCCCTTTGTGTACACACTTTCGTAGCAAGAAAGGGGGGATTTGATTGCAACTGTTCGAGGATGCGTGTGTAATTGTTTACATGTGTGACGTATGAATCACACCTCCAGTTCCGCCCTATAGGCTTGCATGCCCCATCACTTCCACAGCACTAATCCGCCTTCCACTTTAATAATATGTGTGGAGGAGGTGTGTTAGCGGCACCCCTGACGTGTGTATTTGTTTACATGTGTGACGTATGAATCACACCTCCCGTTCCACCCTATAGGCTTGCATGTCCCATCGCTTCCACAACACTAATCACCTTCCACTTCAATACTATGTGTGGAGGTGGTGTGTTAGCGGTACCCCTGACCTATAGTTAAATGGTTTCTCCAAAGTAACCTCACCAAGCGTAGAGCCCTCACTCTATAAATGTATGTTTAACCCTAATCGATGCGGCTGAAAAGCTCCATCTGTTTAGTGTGCATCTGTTTCGCTAAAGGGGAGGGGAGGGGGTGGAAGCGGAGTTTGGAGGGGGGGGGGGAGGGTGGTGGGTTATGTGCACTTAAGGTTGGCAGTAGTATGAATTTAAACAGATATTTTCTATCCCTAAGAAAACTATAATGGATCTGCTATGTGAACGGAACTCTGAAAAGCTTTTGCCACTGTTACCTTTTCACGATCGTGTGGGCATTGATCTACAACTGGTTGGATATCAAGTACTGAGATTTATATTTAAATAAGGTTATCTTTTGTTGTGTACATTCATAATTAATATGGTTTATATTTATAAACTTTTTAAATTGTTTTAAGTGCTGGTTGGAAATTATTTGTGTAGTATGAAATTGTAAGGGAATTGCTACAGCTACCAAAAATTAATTAAATCGAATTCTGAATTTAGGCCCTCTGGAGACCTGGTTCTCAACCTAAAAATCCAGAAGGCCTCCCTTTCTCCCAGTTTTCGTGTTCTATCCAGTCCTCTATTTTGTACCGGTACTGTACACCACTGTACTGTGGTGAGTCTCTTTGCAATATAATCAAAAGTGATATTACTTGACTGCATTGGAGAGTTTCATATTCATATATACATGACATATTCATTTGAATTTGGCTATAGTCGGGGGAGATTGGGGTGACCCGCTGACATAGCAAGTTTGTGAACTTTGTTTGCTCTATCAAGCTGGCGGTGCAATTGTGATTTATTGTTATTTTTGCATATGAAATAGCACACTCCGTACACACCCAACCAAGCATTCCCCACACTTCACTGACTGTTCCCGGCAGACTTTCTCTCTTTGCTCAGGCTTGGGCAAGAGATGTTCCGGATCCCTGGGCACTAGAAATAGTCTCTCAGGGGTATCTTCTAGAGTTCAAGGAACTTCCTCCAAGGGGAAGGTTCCACATGTCTCGCTTATCTTCAGACCAGATAAAGAGACAGGCATTCTTACATTGCGTAGGAGATCTATTAAAGATGGGAGTGATACACCCAGTTCCAACAGCGGAACAAGGTCTGGGTTTTTACTCAAACCTGTTTGTAGTTCCCAAAAAAGAGTGAACTTTCAGGCCAATTCTGGATTTAAAAATTCTAAACAAATTCCTCAGAGTTCCATCATTCAAAATGGAAACTATTCGAACGATTTTACTAACAATCCAGGAGGGTCAATACAGGACTACCGTGGACTTAAAGGATGCGTACCTACATATTCCTATCCACAAAGATCATCATCAGTTCCTAAGGTTCGCCTTTCTGGACAAACATTACCAGTTCGTGGCTCTTCCGTTCGGTTTAGCCACTGCTCCCAGAATTTTCACAAAGGTGCTAGGGTCCCTACTAGCGGTTCTAAGACCGAGGGGCATTGCGGTGGCACCTTACTTAGACGACATCCTAATCCAAGCGTCGTCCCTTTCCAGATCAAGGGCTCATACAGACTTTGTATTAGCCTTTCTCAGGTCTCACGGGTGGAAGGTGAACGTAGAAAAGAGTTCACTGTCCCCGTCTACAAGGGTTCCCTTTCTGGGAACAATAATAGATTCTGTAGAAATGAAGATTTTTCTGACAGAGGTCAGAAAATTAAAACTTCTAAACGCTTGTCAAGTTCTTCAATCTATTCCTCAGCCTTCCATAGCTCAGTGCATGGAGGTAATAGGACTAATGGTTGCAGCAATGGACGTGGTTCCTTTTGCTCGAATTCATCTAAGACCATTGCAACTGTGCATGCACAAACAGTGGAATGGGGATTATGCAGACTTGTCTCCTCAGATTCAAGTAGACCAGGTAACCAGAGACTCACTCCGCTGGTGGTTGACTCAGGATCACCTGTCTCAGGGAATGAGTTTCCGCAGACCAGAGTGGGTCATCGTCACGACCGACGCCAGTCTCTTAGGCTGGGGCGCGGTCTGGGACTCCCTGAAAGCTCAGGGTCTATGGTCTCGGGAAGAGTCTCTCCTCCCGATAAACATTTTTGAACTGAGAGCGATATTCAATGCGCTCCTGGCCTGGCCTCACCTAGCGAAGGCCAGATTCATAAGATTTCAGTCGGACAACATGACGACTGTAGCGTACATCAATCATCAGGGGGGAACAAAGAGTTCCTTGGCGATGACAGAGGTATCCAAGATCATCAAATGGGCGGAGGATCACTCCTGCCACCTATCTGCAGTCCACATCCCAGGAGTAGACAACTGGGAGGCGGATTATTTGAGTCGTCAGACTTTCCATCCGGGGGAGTGGGAACTCCACCCGGAGGTCTTTGCCCAGTTAACTCAACTATGGGGCACTCCGGATATGGATCTGATGGCGTCTCGTCAGAACGTCAAAGTTCCTCGATACGGGTCCAGATCCAGGGATCCCAGGGCGACACTAGTGGATGCATTAGTGGCGCCTTGGTCGTTCAATCTAGCTTATGTGTTTCCACCGTTCCCTCTCCTTCCCAGGCTGGTAGCCAGGATCAAACAGGAGAAGGCCTCGGTGATTCTAATAGCTCCTGCATGGCCACGCAGGACTTGGTATGCAGACCTGGTGAATATGTCATCGGCTCCACCATGGAAGCTACCTCTGAGACAGGATCTTCTAGTACAAGGTCCATTCGAACATCCAAATCTAGTCTCTCTGCAACTGACTGCTTGGAAATTGAACGCTTGATTCTATCTAAGCGTGGGTTTTCAGATTCGGTTATAGATACTCTGGTTCAAGCCAGAAGGCCTGTGACTAGGAAGATTTACCATAAGATATGGCACAAATATATCCATTAGTGCAAATCCAAGGGTTTTTCTTGGAGTAAAATCAAAATTCCTAGGATTCTTTCCTTTCTCCAAGAGGGTTTGGAGAAAGGTCTGTCAGCTAGTTCTCTAAAGGGACAGATATCTGCTCTGTCTGTCTTGTTGCACAAACGTCTGGCAGCCGTGCCAGATGTACAAGCGTTTGTACAGGCGTTAGTCAGAATCAAGCCTGTTTACAGACCTATGACTCCTCCATGGAGTCTAAACTTAGTTCTTTCAGTTCTTCAAGGGGTTCCGTTTGAACCTTTGCATTCCATAGATATTAAGTTACTATCTTGGAAAGTTCTGTTCTTAGTTGCTATTTCTTCTGCTAGAAGAGTTTCCGAATTATCTGCTTTGCAGTGGTATTGGTTTCCACAAGTAAGGATGAAGCCGTGGACCGGACACACCAATGTAGGAGAAAACAGAATTTATGTTTACCTGATAAATTTCTTTCTCCTACGGTGTGTCCGGTCCACGGCCCGCCCTGTCTTTTAGTCAGGTTTAAAAATTTTTGTTTCTGTACACTACAGTCACCACGGCACCCTATGGTTTCTCCTTTTTCTCCTAACCGTTGGTCAAATGACTGGGGGGCGGAGCCAGAGGGGGAGCTATATGGACAGCTTTTGCTGTGCTCTCTTTACCATTTCCTGTTAGGGAAGAGAATATTCCCACAAGTAAGGATGAAGCCGTGGACCTCACACACCGTAGGAGAAAGAAATTTATCAGGTAAACATAAATTCAGTTTTTTTATTTATTTTGTGCAACTTTTATGTTTAGCAAAACAGTTTGCTTTTACTTTCAACTCATAATACAAGCGGTAATCCCGATGAGAGCAAACCTTCGCGATATACCCCTTTTTCTTCTTAAAAGGGAAGAGTCCACAGATGCATTCATTACTTTTGGGAAATACAGAACCTGGCCACCAGGAGGAGTCGGACACCCCAGCCAAAGGTTTAAATACCTCATCCCCCAGTCATTCTTTGCCTTTCGTCACTGGAGGTTGGCAGAGAAGTGTCAGAAGTTCGAGATGGTCTCTTATGGAGGGTAGTACTTTGCAATAGGACTGGAGTTTTAAGTAATCCTGTCGGCTTCTCAGTGAAAGCATGGATGAAAGTTAGAGTCTGGAGATGCAGGGAGAGTTTTCCTGCCAACCCATCATGATTCATATTAACAGCTCCTTGGTAATCAGTGTTGATGAGTTTCGCTGCCTACCTTTCTTCACTCAAGTCCATGTCAGAAGCGAGGCTACTATCTGTCACACTTGAAGGGCTGTGTTCTGTTCCACGGCGTATATTCCGGTAAGATCGTTTCATTTTATTTTGATATGTGAATGTAATGTTAACAAAACAAGGTAGGCTCCCAGTGGGACTCCTTTTATCTTAATAATGAATCATGGGTTAATATCTCCTGAGGCGGGTTATTGAACAGGGGGGACTTTTAATCATGTTTGTTATATGATTCTATCTGCAAATGTGTAGCTATATACTTAGACTCACGGCCTTCTTTTAATGACGCAATCTTTCCAGATTGTGCGCCCCTTTTCGTGACTGGCATGGTGCACATTGTGACGGATGCGGATAAGTTGTTTTTCACTTCCGTATGCTGACTGTGTGCGACAGAGAGAGTCTTGCTCGTGGGTTGTCTGGTTCACAGGAGGTGATGAGTGCCCCAGCCATTGGGGGTGTTAAAGGGGGCCAGTTAGTTTTTTGTAATTTTTGTAATCCCACGATTATGGAGGATTCTGATATGCGCGGCACAGATGCCCATGAGTTATGTTCCGATTGCTGTTCTAGAGTACTCTCTTCTCCCGAAGCAGGAAGCTTAGAGTGCATTGAGCCATCCACCTCTGAGGTTTCCATGACCCATGAAGCGAGTGCCACAGTCCATTTCCCAGCTATGCAAGCAGGTGTCCCTATAGCCTTTACTCCTTCTCCGGAGGGTGTCTTGTTTCCTCCAGAGGTTACGGCACAGTTCCGCATGACCATTTCTATGGCGCTGAATCATTTATATCTCCCAAGTGAAGTATTTCTAAGATTCAGTTCTTCTGGGGAAGCGTTGGCCCCTGTGGCTTCTGGGGTCCCTATCTCGGTGCCAGGGTCTTTGGTTGATCCAGCGAGGGATGATTTTGCCTTCCGTTATAGGCTGGCTCAAGTTTGTGTTCTTTTAAGACATGTTTTGGCAATGTTGGAGGATCCCAGTCCTAGTGGGCCGAGGGATACGAGGCCTTAGAAGCTGGATGGCAAAATGGATATGACGTTTGGGGATGAAGCCGTTTTTCTTTTTCTTTGTTTTTCGGTTTCAGTTCTGAGCTTGGGTGAATGGGACTTTTCTCCAACATTGGTGTGTCCGGTCTACGGCTTCATCCTTACTTGTGGGATATTCTCTTCCCCTACAGGAAATGGCAAAGAGAGCACCCAGCAAGAGCTGTCCATATAGCCCCCCCCTCTGGCTCCGCCCCCCAGTCATTCTCTTTGCCGCTCTGAACAAGTAGCATCTCCACGGGGATGGTAAAGAGTATGTGGTGTTGAAGGTGAACGTAGAAAAGAGTTCCCTGTCCCCGTCAACAAGAGTTCCCTTTTTGGGAACAATAATAGATTCTGTAGAAATGAAGATCTTCCTGACAGAGGTCAGAAAGTTAAAGCTTCTAAACGCTTGTCAAGTTCTCCACTCTATTCTTCAGCCTTCCATAGCTCAGTGCATGGAAGTAGTAGGATTAATGGTTGCAGCAATGGACATAGTTCCTTTTGCTCGAATTCATCTAAGACCATTACAACTGTGCATGCTCAATCAGTGGAATGGGGACTATGCAGACTTGTCTCCCCAGATTCAAGTAGACCAGGTAACCAGGGATTCGCTCCGCTGGTGGTTGTCTCACGATCACCTGTCTCAGGGAATGAGTTTCCGCAGACCAGAGTGGGTCATTGTCACGACCGACGCCAGTCTCTTAGGCTGGGGTGCGGTCTGGGACTCTCTGAAGGCTCAAGGTCTATGGTCTCGAGAAGAGTCTCTTCTTCCAATAAACATTTTAGAACTGAGAGCGATATTCAATGCGCTCCTGGCGTGGCCTCACCTAGCAAAGGCCAAATTCATAAGGTTCCAGTCGGACAATATGACGACTGTAGCGTACATCAATCATCAGGGGGGAACAAAGAGTTCCTTAGCGATGAGAGAGGTATCCAAGATCATCAAATGGGCGGAGGATCACTCCTGCCACCTATCTGCAATTCACATCCCAGGAGTGGACAACTGGGAGGCGGATTATTTGAGTCGTCAGCCTTTTCATCCGGGGGAGTGGGAACTCCATCCGGAGGTTTTTGCCCAGTTAACTCAACTTTGGGTCATTCCAGATATGGATCTGATGGCGTCTCGCCAGAACACCAATGTTCCTCGATACGGGTCCAGATCCAGGGATCCCAAGGCGACACTGGTGGATGCATTAGTGGCGCCTTGGTCGTTCAACCTAGCTTATGTGTTTCCACCGTTCCCTCTCCTTCCCAGGCTTGTAGCCAGGATCAAACAGGAGCAGGCCTCGGTGATTCTAATAGCCCCTGCGTGGCCACGCAGGACTTGGTATGCAGACCTGGTGAATATGTCATCGGCTCCACCATGGAAGCTACCTTTGAGGCAGGATCTTCTAGTACAAGGTCCATTCGAACATCCAAATCTAGTCTCTCTCCAACTGACTGCTTGGAAATTGAACGCTTGATTCTATCTAAGCGTGGGTTTTCTGACTCGGTTATAGATACTCTGGTTCAGGCCAGAAAGCCTGTGACTAGGAAAATTTACCATAAGATATGGCAAAAATATATCTGTTGGTGCAGATCCGAGGGATACTCTTGGAGTAAAATTAAAATTCCAAGGATTCTTTCCTTTCTACAAGAGGGCTTGGATAAAGGTTTGTCAGCTAGTTCTCTAAAAGGACAGATATCTGCTCTGTCGGTTTTGTTGCACAAACGTCTGGCAGCCGTGCCAGATATACAGGCGTTTGTACAGGCGTTAGTCAGGATCAAGCCTGTCTATAGACCTATGACTCCTCCATGGAGTCTAAACTTGGTTCTTTCAGTTCTTCAGGGGGTTCCTTTTGATCCCATGCATTCGATAGATATTAAGTTACTATCTTTGAAAGTTCTGTTTTTGGTTGCTATTTCTTCTGCTAGAAGAGTTTCTGAATTATCTGCTTTGTGTATTCTGGTAAGAGGAGAGGGCAGAAAGCTACTGCTACCTCTCTTTTTGGCTGAAAAGCATCATCCGATTGGCTTATGAGACTGCCGGACGGCAGCCTGCTGAACGAATTACAGCTCATTCTACTAGAGCTGTGGCTTCCACATGGGCCTTCAAGAACGAGGCTTCTGTTGATCAGATCTGTAAGGCAGCGACTTGGTCTTCTCTGCATACTTTTGCCAAATTTTACAAATTCGATACTTATGCTTCTTCGGAGGCTATTTTTGGGAGAAAGGTTTTGCAAGCCGTGGTGCCTTCCGTTTAGGTAACCTGGTTTGCTCCCTCCCTTCATCCGTGTCCTAAAGCTTTGGTATTGGTTCCCACAAGTAAGGATGAAGCCGTGGACCGGACACACCAATGTTGGAGAAAACAGAATTTATGTTTACCTGATAAATTTCTTTCTCCAACGGTGTGTCCGGTCCACGGCCCGCCCTGGTTTTTAATCAGGTTTGAAAAATTTCTTTCTTTATACACTACAGTCACCACGGCACCCTATAGTTTCTCCTTTTTCTCCTAACCGTCGGTCGAATGACTGGGGGGCGGAGCCAGAGGGGGGGCTATATGGACAGCTCTTGCTGGGTGCTCTCTTTGCCATTTCCTGTAGGGGAAGAGAATATCCTACAAGTAAGGATGAAGCCGTGGACCGGACACACCGTTGGAGAAAGAAATTTATCAGGTAAACATAAATTCTGTTTTCATCGGCTGGTTCTGTTGTCGTCCACATTCACTTTGGGCGTTCACCTGATGGGTGCGGCCTTCATTTTATTTTTTTGATCCGGATGGATGTGTGTAATTTGTTTTTTCTTAAGCTCATGTCTGTTCTATTTTCATTTTTATGAATGTTCTTCTCTGGAACCGATACTTGTGATTTAGGTCGCGTGGGCACTACCTCGGAAGTTGTGCACTTGTTGAACAATAGAATTATGTTTTTCTAGTTAATTTCTTGGACCTTGGGCAGTGTCCTTATACCAGGCAGGTACTGGTCAGATACTTTTTCGGCTGTTACAAGGGTTCATGTCACCCTCGTGGTGCTGATTAATCCTGCTGGATTCTGAATGTCACTTGGCCTATTTTATGGACTCCGGGCTCGGATCCTAACGAAGTATGAGGCCTGTTGTTTAAATGCAACCCCTCCAAACGGAGGGTTATGAGTGCCAATATTGGTTGGTTGTTTGGGCTTTTCACCTGGGATACTGATCTGTTTTTAGCAGACATCATCATGGTTCTTCAGGTCCCCGGGGACTCCGGATGCTGACTCTTTAGCCTATTAAGCTTTTTATTGCGGTGGCGGAGTTTCCTTCCTTTCCGCCTTGGGTGGATCATATGGTCTGGATGCGCGGGCATGTTTTTTCTGCTCTGAGTTGTGTTACTACAAGAGTTGGTGTACAGGGGTTCCCTGCCTTCTGTGGGGAGCTGTGAAGCTCCAGCTTTTGCCTGCTTAAAGAAGATTTTGGAAGATAGATCCTTCAGGGATCTTTGGCTGTTGTCTCTTCCATTACCCTTGTTTGGCTGTTGTCTCTTCCATGACCATGGTCTCGACGTTCAGGTGTCTTTCCGTCCTCATTGCCACTCTAGCCTTGGGGCTTGTCAGTGAAGAGGCAAGGTCGGTTACGGAGGGCCGCCCTTCTGGGGTCAGGTAGTTGACCATTTGTCCTTGATGCTCCGTTAGGGGCTTTGTGGGCGGTGTCTTAAGTTCTCATTCACCTTCGGGTGTTGGTTGCTACCTTGCCTATAAGTGTAGCACGTATTAACGCTTGCCTACGAGATTTCATGCGATCCAGCTATTGCTAGATCGCCAAGTCTACAGACTTTAGAGGTGCGTTCCTCCATGTAGGAGGCAGCTTAGGGTTCCTCTGGATGTCGGATCTTCGATTGAGTCAGTTTTTGAGGACCCTGACCTAGGTCCGTGTCTTTCCTTGGATGGGTGTGGACGGTTCGAGATCACACTAGATGTTTGTGGTCCTGCGGGCCTCTCACCATTGAAGCTGGGACTCTGTGAGCGATACCTATTGTTTTGTAGCCTAGGCTTTAGGTCCTTCTGACGGTTCCCTACTGGTCTTCTGACGCATTTACGCTATTCCTGTAGACTCCAGGTATCTTTACCTGAGTTGGCGATATGGTCTCGCGTTTTCCGTTGTTTATTTCCTTTCTCTTCTAGAGCGGGGGTAGGGTTCTCCGGGTTTGGAGTTACCTTAATATTTGGAGCGACCTGTGGGTCCTTGGTGGCTTGCCTTGTAAGGGTCTTTTCCCTTCTTGCGCTCCAGAATCCTGGAAGGGGAGTTGCGATGTAGTGACTCCAGCTATATGTTGGATTCTGATATATGGATGCTGAGGGCCTGATGGCCTTCGTCCCTTGGGAAATGTTCCTTGTTTTTAGAGAATACAGCCGTGTAGGGGGTTTCGTACCCGAGCACAATGTCTATCCTTAGCAACAGAAATGAAGTTTCCAGCGCCTTTGGTAAAAATATATACCTGCTACACTATAAGGAAGATCCCCTATCAGATCTAAAATGAAGTAACAACGATTCGATATATATAGGAGCGCCACAGAGGGCTAAGGTATATCACAGGACTAATCTAGATCAAATAATTCCAAGAAAACAAACTTGTAAATCTAAGTCCAACAAATATCTGTTAAAATTCCTTTTAATCACTTTGGGTTATATACAATTCAACCCATCACATGTGTTCCATTACAATACAATCTAAAATGCAATGCAAATACAATCAAAATTAGAGAGTACAAAATACAATAAAAATTTGGGATCTCGAAGTTCTGTCTTTTATATAGTATAAAAACTGAGCTTATAGCTACAAGTCCGGATTTAGACTACTATCAGTCAGCTATGTAATACTGAAGAAGCTTAGAGCTGATGGTGTGAAGTTAAACTAGAAATATTAAGATTCGAGTAGGGATCCGGGTAACAGCTACCCAATCACAGATTACACTTGCGCAAGTTGAATTAGGGTCACAAATATCCAGTAGTGGAAGTTATAAACAAGTGATGACAGGAAGTATACGATCTAATTTGTGCTCAATATAATATAATCAAATTACAATCCAATTTGTTAAAAATAATAAAATCCTAAACAATTGCACTCCAAACCCACAAGTTACAGAATTCGAAAATTAAAAATGAAAATAAATATAAAATCTGAGTAAAAACTGTGATCCAAAGATAAAGTGACTTTGTGAAAAAAAAAAAAAAAAAAAAATATATTCAAATTGTGCAAACAAATGATGTGTTATATATAAACCAAATCCAACCTAGCTAGAACAATACCGGTATGTTCTGAACAAATTAAACTAAAATCATCTTAACCTTAGTGGGAGATTTACAAACTTCTTTGTAAGAAAAATGTACAAACAAATGCAAATAATCCCTAATATAAAAAGTGAATATATGTGCGTGGATCCTTAACTCCCTCAAAAAATACTGGCAATCTCCTAATCGAATAATATCCTAGAGAATCAGATGTAAACAATGAGTCAAATACAGAAATACTAAATTGGAAAAATAAGGAGTATAAAATAAAAATAAAAAATAAAGTCTGAATGATCCTGTGAACAGAGTCCTATTATGGATTTAAAAGTCAGTTAAAAATCCAATTCCTGGTGTCCCTCGATAGGGTCCAATGTAGCTGATGATCCTAACTTTTTAGGGATCCCAGTCGTGATCAATACAAACAATACCTAAAAAAGAAAAAGAAAGTGCACTAAACAAACAGCCTATGGGGTGCGGAGTATTGGTAAATAAACTCACCCCACTCAGCAATATCCTGGAAATATGGCAAGCCTCACAAATCGTATGCCGATTGTCCGTCTACGCGTTTCGGCCCTCTGATGGGCCTTTCTCAAGACATAGTGAGGCTAAGGGTTTACTAACCTTATATAGTGTTCTTAGGGATATTTTCCTAGAGTGTTGGCGCCAAAATGCCTCAGGATGGGACCGGATTGCCCGCCAACATTTTTCGGCCAATATCGCTAAACCGGAAGTGCGGGTTGTACATACTTCCGGTAGGTCATATCCGGTATTTCCGTAGCCATTTTGAAAAAGGGCATTTGGAATTGTAATAGGGCAACTACAAAACTTGCAGAATGGGTTACTGGGGAATGATTCTCTTATGCTCCCATATCTATTTTTAGAGAGTGTTGTCTTATTCACAATTCGAGACTTATTTAGCTCTTGGATTATAAACATAATTTTATGTCTCATTCTTTTTTATCCGTTTATGATCTAATAATCTCTGATTTTATCTAGAGTTGGTTTGGTTATGGGATTTTTTACATAAGATAAGGGTGAATTTAATGATTTTAGGCTTCCATATTCCAGGATTTACAAATATTAGAAACATTAAAATTTATAAAAATTACGTTAAGAATTACATGCAGCATATTGGTAACATGTGTATAAAATTAGATTTTCTATGTTGATTAGTATGTATTGGTTGGCTTCAATGTTATATTTTCACATTTTAACTACTTTTTTACTGTTGTTTGTGGAAATGTATTCTTCTACGTTGGGGGAGTTATTCTATTCTCCCAAGTTATTTTATTACTATAAAGGCAGTCTTTTTATCGAGATTGATATTCTAATTATTCTAAGTGTTCAAAAAATCAGAGGTTAAACAGTTTTATTAAAGAACCAATATTTGATTAGAAACTTAAGAACAATTTTAGTTGGAATAATTTCCCTAATTTCAAGGGGTCTCAGTATATCCATTATCCTTCTTATGGACTTTGATTTTTTCAAAACATTTTGTTGTTTCAATACATATTTAGTCTAGTAGTATTGGATTCAAAGGGATTATTTTTTATCTCCTTATCTTGGCCATTTATTGTTCCAATACATATATGTTTTGGAGGATTGTTCTTTGTCTCCTTATTGTCAATAGTTGTATTTAGAGTTGTTTCCAGACTTAGTTATTTTAAAATAGGTGGACTATCTCAAAGTTGGCGTTATGTCCTTTGGGATAAATACAGTCCAAATGGAAAATACATTTGGACTCGGTTTTCAGCATTCTTGCTTCCATGTTACCCCCTCTCCAGTCTTTGTTTAGTTTACAGATGCCCAAGTATTTTAGGCTTTCACTACTACTTCCATGTACCTCTTTGAAATGTTTATAGAGGGGCAGATCTATTTTCTTCCACTTTATTTGTAGGAGATGCTCCCGGATCCTGTCCCTCAACTTTCTCGTGGTCTGACCCACATATTGTAGGCCACACCCACATTCAATTAAATATACCACATGGTGGTCTGAGCATCTGATGGTTTGCTTGATGTTATGAAGCTCGTTTGTGGTCTTAGATTTGAATGTGTCAGTTTTTATTCCATGTTTGCACGCCTTACAGAAGTGGCATGGGAAAAAACCTTTCAACTTCTTTCCTAGAACCCCCATTTGGTTCTTAGTCATTTTGTTCCTCGGGATACTCAGGGCTAAGATGGATTTAAGGTTATCTGCTTTCCTGAAGATGAAGCCTGGTTGTTCTGTTAGGTGTTCTCCTATTACATCATCTTCCTTCAAAAGATACCAATGGCGTTTAATAATATCCTCAATTACTTTCTTTCTTTCACTATATTGAGTGATAAATGGTATCCTTAGGTTTCCGGGAGTTGTTGTGTTGTGTTTCTTTCTATAGGTTAATAGATCTTCTCTTCTAATGAGACTTACTTCTTCAATTGTCTTATTTATGGAGGGTTCGTCGTACCCCCTCTCTAGGAATTTATTTTTGAGCATTGCCGACTGTTTGATCCACATGTCTTCACCCGAACAGTTTTTCCTGATTCTCATTAATTGACCCTTCGGGATGTTAGAGATCCATTTCCTATGATGGCAGCTTGTATGGTGGATGAAGTTATTCGAATCCACTTCCTTGAAGTGGGTTGAAGTTTCCACTCTTCCATTTGTCACTCTTATGTCAAGATCCAAAAACACTACATTCGTTTTGCTGATGGTGCTTGTAAACTTCAGATTTAGTTGGTTTTTATTCATCACTTCTAGCGTATACTGAAGATCTTCCAAACTTCCCTTCCAAATGAGGAAGATATCGTCTATGTACCTTTTGTATAGGACCAGGTCCGCGCCTGCTGGGCATGCCTCCCAAAAGATGTTCTCCCACTTTCCCATGTAGAGGTTGGCACTCCTATATATATCGAATCGTTGTCACAATGTCTATCCTGACTCATGGTAGCATACCGTTTGTAGTATCGGTTAGCGGTATAACCGGGGGCTTTGTTCTCTTCCGGAAGTCTGGGGCTCTTGTCTTTGGTTTTGATTAGCCTTTGGGCTGAGACCATTATCCTAGAGGGAAGATTAGGGGTCGGTCACTTTATGCAGGGTTGACCGTTTTCTTTAGAGTCGGTTCTCTCCTTTGTTAGAGGTCTTGGATGTCCTCCTCTTTTCCTCTGGTGTTCAGTGCTGGGAGGGGACGCTTCTTGGACCCCGATATTCGGAGGGCTGTGAGCCCTTGGAAGGTTTGCAGTTGAATCCAGCTACAGCTAATGCACTTTGAGGGTGTAACCAGCTACAGCTAATTGCACTTTGACTGGTTGTTAGCAAGCTTTGAAACGCCTTTCAGTGTTTGGGTTTAGCAACGGTGAGCCAGCTTGCTACCTGGAAGCTGGTCATTGGGAGTTTTTTTGTAGAACTTTTTACTAGCTGCTGGGATAGTTATTCTATTCTGCTGTCTTTGCTGTCTAGCTTGCAGGTCTAGACCTAATATGAGGCAATGGGAGCTCATGGTTTTCCTGGAGTACCTATGGGTATGGTACAGGGTCAGGGATCTAAGGGTGTTCCTCGAGTTTTTTTTTGTGACATGTTTCCCTGTGTATGGATCTCTCTTTCTTCAGTCCTTGTGTTTCTAGGGAGTTCGTCTCCCTGGGTATTGCTATTGTACAACAACCATGAGTTTTTCTATGTTCTGCAGAGTGGAATGATCCTTTGGATTTTTCATGAGAATCTGTTCCCCTTTTTGGGGGCAGATAGCGGTCCTTGTCTTGGCCAAGTACCTTCATGGGAGTCTTGATCCGCGGGGCTGACTCCTCAGAGGTTGTGCAGGCTTGAAAGACTCTAGGACTGAGTGGTTTAGTTCGGCTTTGCCGGCGGTGTAACTTATGTGCAGTTAACTGGGCTTCGGGTTTTCTCCTGTGTCGTCTATTTTTTAGGGTGTAGAGTAATCAGGCTGTGGTGACTCTCGAAGGGACCGCCTTTTGTACCCACCCGTTGTTTGCATTCAGTGTCCTCTAGCTTAGGTATTCTTTTCCCAAAAGTAATTAAAGGGACACTGTACCCAAAAAAAATTATTTTGTAATTCAGAAAGAGCATGCAATTTTAAGCAACTTTCTAATTTACTCCTATTAATTTTTCTTCGTTCTCTTGCTATCATTATTTTAAAAAGAAGGCATCTAAGCTTTTATTTGGTTTCAGTACTCTGGACAGCACTTTTTTATTGGTGGATGAATTTATCCACCAATCAGCAAGGACAACCCAGGTTGTTCACCAAAAATGGGCCGGCATCTAAACTTACATTCTTGCATTTCAAATAAAGATACTAAGAGAAAGAAGAAAATTTGATAATAAGAGTAAATTAGAAAGTTGCTTAATATTTCATGCTCAATCTGAATCACGAAAGAAATTTTTTGGGTACAGTGTCCCTTTAATGCAGCTGTGGACTCTTCCCTTTTAAGAAGAAAAACATCAATTATGCTTACCTGATAATTTAATTTTCTTCTGAACGGAAGATCCCACAGCTCCCGCCCGTATTTTTATTTGTGAGGCAGCTTTTTTCCTTTTTTCATCCTGATATTTCTCCTACTGTTCCTTGTTCCCTCAGCAGAATGACTGAGGGATGAGGAAAGTGGGGAATATTTGCCGCCTCCTGGTGGCCAGGTTCTGTATTTCCCAAAAGTAATAAATGCAGCTGTGGACTCTTCCCTTCAGAAGAAAATGAAATTATCAGGTAAGCATAATTTATGTTATTGCTTGGGCTCAAACGTTTGCGCTCCACTCTTAATCTAGCCATAAGTGTGTACTGTTCTTTAAAGGGGCATTATATAAATATTTTTTTTTTATTAACAAAGGCATTTCAAAATTATTTTTTTTAATTTTTTTTTTACATTTCATTCATGTTACTGTGATCAATAAACCAAAGTTTTCTTGCCAGATTTGCAGTGGCACATTTGTCTCCACCAGTAAAGCAGACAATTGTCTTTATCATCCAGCGAGGATTAGTAGGAAGTACATGACTAATGCTCCAGCATTAGATTCAGTTTAAATTTATAAACAACTTTTTTGATTAACTTTTTATTCAGGCAAAAAGAAAACCATTTTTTTAACGAGTGTAAATGCTACTCTCTCATATGCACAATAGAATGTTTTAGCTTACAACATCCATTTAAGTGTTTACAGAGTCATTGTGTCTGCATCCAATAGGAAAGGCTAAATAACAAAGGCCCCTTACAATATGAACTGCTGAACATAATACAATTCACTGTTTGTCATATTGTATTTATTTTGGTGTTTTGTACTTTCAGTCTCACTTTGCCTACTTTTTATACCTACATATGCTGCCAAATATTAGGGCGCTTTCACTTTAATTTTACAATTTTGTGTGCAAATATGATAAATGTTTCTATAAAAGTTTGTGTAGATGCCTATTTATTGGGGTAGACATTTCCACGATTGCATATTTAATGACTAACTTCATTATACTTTCTGTTTTTTTTCCCCTCCCATATCAAATCCTGATGCTCAGTGCAGCCATAACAACCCTGGCTTTAAAACCTGTTTCTTCATTGAAATTTAAATTGACCTGCTAGAGGCCGACTGTGGTGCTCCTTTGAGTTATTATTCTTGCTCACTATGCAGAAATGAGATGCTGCATTCCATGGCCTAAATGACCCTCTCTTTTTTTAATCCCTAGCCAATTTCCTAGTAGGCTGATGACAAGTGTCACTGAGCATATGTACAATAATTCACTGATCATTACAATATTTCGGCCTTTAAAGCTGGTATCATCCAAGTATTTTACACAGTTAATCTATATTACTGTTTAGGAGATAAGTCATTCCAGAACTGCACGTGTTTAAATTAGGATGATGGACTAGATGGTTTAAATGAATTAGTGTAAATGAGTTAGTGGGCAATCTATGCAGAGCAGTATATTGGGCCATAGATTGAGAAAATCTATCCTGGATCCATGGTAACGGTATTAGCACACCGAGCATCCTCAGTGTAACAATGCCTGCTCAAGCAGCTGCTTCCAGAGGAGGTTGTGACAAGGCAGCATGTTCTACTTAAAATGACACTTCATAGAGATGCATCAAGCTTTCCACACATTTCATTTATTAAATGCTCTAATATACATTTTTTACTGTTCCATGTGATGTCTAATCTATACGGAAGCTGATTTCAAATGGTTATCATAGAAGTTCCTTGTAAGCAAGCTGGAATCCTTCTCTTGGTAATTTTATAATAAGAGCAATTTAACGGTTTGTGTTTATAAATGACGTTGTGGTTATATTCATAGACAGTGAATTGTAGGTACAGATATGATTAGGTTGCTTGTGCATAAACATAAAAAATGCTGGAGATAAAGGGGTTAATATCTTGTTGCTGTAATACGATTTCATAGCAGTGACTCAGTCTGCTAGTTCCTGAGAGAGCAGGAGCTGCAGTGCTAGTGCAGCTAATGAAAAAAGGTTCCTTTGCTGCCTTGTAATCTTCATTTCTCTCATTCTGACCAGCTCCTCCTCCATTTGTCCCTACCTTAAAGTCCGATGATGACACCTCAAATTTTGATGAACCGGAGAAGAATTTGCGGGTTTTACCTTCTTCATGCCAGTTGAGCTCTGCAGGATTCTCGGGCGAAGATTTGCCATTTGTGGGGTTTTCATTCATTAAGGCTCTGAGCACATTCTCTAAATCTGAGTAAGTAAAATAAATCTGAGTTGTTTTTTATGGTTTTGGTTTAAGGATTCAGGTGTCTGTGGCCTGCAGTTATGTTTGTAAGGTGTCTGCATCGGGTTACTCCTGCTGACATAAATACATACATGATGAGCAGTGTCCCTGATATCTCATGTAACAAAATGAAGGAAATCAGCAGAACAAGAGATAGCTTTGTAGCTCGTTTTCCTAAACAGTTGATAGCAGAAGCAAATGCAAAGATTGCCTCCCAGGAGAGGCTGGAGTACATCAAATGAACCATAATTATCCTCAACTAAAGATATGAACCTTGTTTATTTTTATGTTAGTTTAAAATGCATAAAAAATAATATGCTCTGTTTTATTTATGGATGTGTACATAATTGGTGGCATTTGCCCTTTATCATTTGTTATCAGTATATATTGGTTTTAAATAGCATAAGAGAGATCTGTCACATTTGATCAATAAAGGGGGCGTGCTCAGGTTTACCTTTTATTAGTGAACTGGGGTCTGCCTCTCCCTTTAAGACTGCTATTTAATTTTCCTTCGTTAAGATGTTTGGGACTGGTATAAAATGTCATGTCACCCTTTTTTTTTTAGTTATGATTTTGTTAGAAATTCTTAAGACAAACTTTATGTAAAAAGGGTGGTTCCTGTGTTTGAGCCTTACCCTGGTAAACATGCTATGAAAATGCAATATTAGTGTACAACACGTATTTGAACACCGTTGCAGATTACAATTTTTTTAGGGTTAAAGTGTTGTCAGAAGGATGAAGGTACGTGAAGGTTTCCTGATGTGTTTGATATTCCATGCAAGCAAATTCATCTGCAGCGTTCCTGCAGCAGCAGAAATGTGACATATCTACTTTGTATTAATAGTAGCAGCACTGTTGCCTGGCTGGTATTATGCAATCAATGTTTCAATGTGTTCGTGAGCATCATTTTAAATCGTTCTTCTGTTTTGGGATACGGATTAAAATAAATATCTCCCTGGATCCAGTGGGCGGACGTGACTTTTAATAAATGTATTCGGATGTTCTTCTCAGACATAAGACTACATAAAGCTGCTAATGTGGGAAATGTTATGTTATTTTCTGAAAGCATTAGCAGGAAGTCCTTTTGGGTTTTGAAAGCTATGTACTTTCATAAAAACTTTGTCTAAAAGGTAAAACTTACTAACCAAGATTGGTTATCCCATTTTGCAAGCAATAAAATGCTTCCATGTAGGCTTAGCAATATGTGCTCACAGGGTTTCTTCATAAAGCTTTGGTCTCCTAAATCACTTCATAAAAAATGCAATGTCTTATGTGCTAGATTACAAGTGGTGCGCTATTGTTAGTGCGAGTCGTAATAAGCAATATCGCGCCTGCGCTAACTTGCATGCATATTACAAGTTAAAAGCAAATGTGTTTGCTCGAGCGTATTTAATCTTAGCATGTATTGGGTTTACACAAGTGGAGACCTAGCGTAAAGTAGTAAAAAAAATAATTAAAAAAAGTGCCCCAAACACAACATAAATATATTAAAATAAAGTGTTACGCTCATATATACACTCGCTGATAAAAATTATTTATATAAATATTATTTTTTTTTAAAAAAGGTTAAAAGGTATATGGTATATGACAAGGTATTTGAATTGAAAAGGCTATATTGTGTGTGTGTGTGTATATATATATATATACTGTGTGTATATATATATATATATATATATATAACATCTTCTATGTTAAGAACACTGGAATGTAAAACTACCTTTGAGTTTAATTATGTAGGTCTAACGGTGGGTCGGGTTAGCGCACGAGCGGTGTTATGAATTTTTTTTTTTTTTTTTTAACATCGCTCTCCAGTGATGTCTGTGGAGAGAAGAAGTTAGCAAGGTTGCAATGTCTGAAGTCCTGAAGTTAGCGTGCTGGGTTTCGCTCATGTGCAAATATTTTACTTTCAACTTGTAATATGCACACTTATATGTATAATTAAAGGGACATGAAACCCACTTTTTATTTCATGATTCAGATAGAGCATTCTCTTGTATCCTTTATGCAGCAGTGCATGAGTAGTAGCTATATAAACATGTGTAAGCCAACAATGAGAGATATATATGTGAAGCCACCAATCGGCAGCTAGCTCCCAGCTCCTGAGCCTACCTAGGTATAATTTTCAACAAAGGCTATCAAAAAACAAACAAACATCTAATCAAATTAGGTTACAGAAGTAAATTGGAAAAGTGCTTAAAATTGTATGTTGTATCTGAATCATGAAAGAAAAATGTTGAGTTTTATCTTCTTTTATAGGGACAGTATACACCAATTTTCATATAACTGCATGTAATAGACACTACTATAAAGAAGAATATGCACAGATACTAATTTTAAAAATCCAATATAAAACCATTTAAAAACTTACTTAGAAGCTCCCAGTTTAGCTCTGTTGATAAGGTAGTCTGGGACACCCAGTGAAAGGGGCTGGATAAACAAAAAAGTGCAAACCCTCCCCCTCCCCCAATTCACTGCATATGAAAAGACAGATAACATAAACTATAGCCTGCCGGAGTCTGTAAACACGAGTATACATCTGGCACTGTGGGGCTTGGTTAGGAGCCTGAAAATCAGCACAATGTTCTTTGTAAAAACACTACCTGATGGGCTATATAAGAGGATCATCTACAAAATATTTATGCAAAGAAAAATCTAGTTTACAATGTTCCTTTAAGCTGGGTCCCTAGCATGCAGTTTATTGAACCATAACTTCAGAAATCACATTGGGAAGACTCTCACAAAATAATACTTTTATAGTACTTGGCTGTATTGGTCACAGACACTGTAGAATATCAAATGAAACCTTTATTTAAATGATTTATTTTTTTAATTTGATATATTTGACTATTTCATTTCAGCCAGACAACGCTGATACTGAAATTGGCTTAAACACTCTTTACTCACTTTGTAACATTCTGTAGTATTTTTCAATTATAGCTTCAGTTAAAGGGTTATAAATCTTTGCCAAACATTACAAAAACAAAATACATCATTATAATTATAGATATTTATGCAATAAAATCAACTTCCTGAAAAGAAGCTTTTAATAACTTTAACTTTAAAATTCATTTACAACAAGCAGTAACGACCGCCCATAAAATAGGCAGAGTTTATGCAAGATGAACGAATCATCCCATCCAATAGGCAAGTGTTTCCACCCATTTCATTTAAATATTAATACTCTTAATACTACAGGGGCTTATATTTTACTTTGCTCAAGGCAAGTATAATAAGAACTCCTAGTCTAGCAAGCAAGTTAATTTGATTTTAGTAAAAGGCAGTCAACCCTTAGACTAACAAGTATTTTTTTTTAACACCTAGAAAAAAACAAACGTGTTTTTTTCTTATAAGGCAGACAGCACATAGGACTAACCAGCAATTATTTTTAACCCCTAGACTAACAAGCAAGTTGTTTTGTTCTCACAACAGATTAATCGCATGAGATGCAAAGATTAAAAGCAACAGCAACTTTGGATGTTAATAATTCACTTTCGTCACATCCGAAGTTGCTATTGCTTTTAATCTTTGCATCTCCTGTAATTAATCTGTTGTAAGAACAATAAAACTTGCTCGTTAGTCTAGGTGTTAAAAAATAATTGCTGTGGGCTGTCTACTTTATCATAAGAACAACATGCTCATTTTTCTAGGGGTTAAAAAAATGCTAGTTAGTCTAGGGGTTACTTTCCTTTTACTAAGATCAAATCAAATTGCTCATTAGCCTAGGGGTACTTATACTTACCTCAAGCAAACTGACATAGACGATTCCCCATGCTTCTGCTCCGTGAATCTTCAGTGCTCTGGTGCGCCACTCCCACCAACGTCGACGTCACTATAATGAAGTCCACCCTGCTTCCCGTGTCAGTATAGTGATGTGCCGCATTAGCTAGGACTGAGCGGCCAAGATGCGCATGCGTTTATTTTAAAAGAATGATATGCGGGTCTCCATGATGATTCTACCTAGGTAGAACTTCATTATAGGGCCCACATAATGAGAGTAAAATGGGTTTGGGGAAATAAATATTTTTAATATGGAATAACTAGAAAACGATTGAAAATGTTTAACAGGTACTTATTTGAAATATTTAATATATATAATGAAATTTTTAAAAAAGATTTTAAAAGTTTTTGGGTTTACTATCCCTTTAATATTTTAAGTTAAAGGGATAATAAAGGGGCTCAGATTGAACATGTTGTTTTAAACAAATGTACAATTAACGTTCATTATTTAAATTTGCTTAAAGGGTCATGAAACCCCATTTTTTTATTTATTCAGGATTCAGATAGAACATACAATTTCTACATCTAGTCAGCCAGTTACAAGAGAGAAATGTGTGCAGGCAGCAATCAGCAGCTATCAATATGTAGGATATGTACATATTCTTTTCCAATCATACATATCAAGAGCACAAGGTACATTTGAAAATAAAAGTGAAATTAAGTGGGTCTTTAAATAACATGCTCTGTCTGAATCATGCAAGTTTAATTTAAATTCTCTTTAATTATCTTGGTATCCATTGTTAGAACTAAGTGAATTTCATAATAGCAGTAAATTGGAAAGCTGTTTAAAATTGCATGTTCTATCTGAATAATGAAAGTTTAATTTTTAGTTTACTTTCACCTTCAGCAGAGACTGTTAGTAGGTACTCTGGTTATACAAGCATTTTTCCAGTGGTGCCTTCCTTTTTTATTCATATATTATTAAGCATTTACCTACTGTGCTAACTTGAGAAATAGCTCATATAGTTGATGCTTGTATTTTCTTAAATATAAGGAAATATTCTTCAATAACAACTCTTCCCCAAAGCTATATTAATTTCTGTTTAAACATTACATACATACATAGGAAGAAGTATTTTGATGTATGGGGAAAAGGAATAATAATTGCTTTGTACTGAGATTAAACAATAGCTAAAATATAAAAATTTCCAAAGTAAATGTTCAAGATGGCTTGCTATATATCTCTATCTCTACACACACAATCTCCGTATTGTTCTACGTAGCATTATTATGATATAAGGGTAAGCAAATTACCTTTTTAAATCAATTGTTAATCTGAATTTAGTCTATACTATTAAAGTGACATTACACTCAAAATTGAATCACAAAAAACATGAATAATAGACACATTTCTGTCCTAAGATATGGTGAGTCCATGGCTTGAGTTATTACTGTTGCCAGCAGGAGGAGGCAAAGAGCACCACAGTTAAACTGCTAAGTATCACTCCCTTACACACAACTCCCAGTCATTCTCTTTGCCTTCGGTGCATGGAGGAGATGAAGTTTAGGTGTCTGAAGAAAAATTTTGATTTAATCTACAAGCAAGTTTTGGGATATAGCTGTATTCCACGTCATTTCTTGCAGTCGGGTAGTGGTGGCTTTAAAGCAGTTAGGAACTTGTAAAGAGGTACTTACTGCGTTTTTCTAACAATTGCTGCCCTAGTTTAGAAAGCCAGAGTTGGCTACTCTGTTCTTTCATTTTCAAAGGTCTCTGTGAGGAACTGTGTCCTCTCATATCTTGTAACTGTCTACATGCCGGACAGGGGAGCAGGTAAGTGATTTTTCTTCCAGCTGGGGAGACCATGCACTTAACAAATTAAAAGACGCTGCTTTTCTCCAACATAGGTGTGTCCGGTCCACGGCGTCATCCTTACTTGTGGGATATTCTCTTCCCCAACAGGAAATGGCAAAGAGCCCAGCAAAGCTGGTCACATGATCCCTCCTAGGCTCCGCCTACCCCAGTCATTCTCTTTGCCGTTGTACAGGCAACATCTCCACGGAGATGGCTTAGAGTTTTTTAGTGTTTAACTGTAGTTTTTCATTATTCAATCAAGAGTTTGTTATTTTCAAATAGTGCTGGTACGTACTATTTACTCAGAAACAGAAAAGAGATGAAGAATTCTGTTTGTATGAGGAAAATGATTTTAGCAACCGTAACTAAAATCCATGGCTGTTCCACACAGGACTGTTGAGAGCAATTAACTTCAGTTGGGGGAACAGTTTGCAGTCCCTTGCTGCTTGAGGTATGACACATTCTAACAAGACGATGTAATGCTGGAAGCTGTCATTTTCCCTATGGGATCCGGTAAGCCATGTTTATTACGATTGTAAATAAGGGCTTCACAAGGGCTTATTTAAACTGTAGACTTTTTCTGGGCTAAATCGATTGATTATTAACACATATTTAGCCTTGAGGAATCATTTTATCTGGGTATTTTGATATAATAATATCGGCAGGCACTGTTTTAGACACCTTATTCTTTAGGGGCTTTCCCAAAGCATAGGCAGAGTCTCATTTTCGCGCCGGTGTTGCGCACTTGTTTTTGAGAGGCATGGCATGCAGTCGCATGTGAGAGGAGCTCTGATACTTATAAAAGACTTCTGAAGGCGTCATTTGGTATCGTATTCCCCTTTGGGTTTGGTTGGGTCTCAGCAAAGCAGATACCAGGGACTGTAAAGGGGTTTAAAGCTTAAAACGGCTCCGGTTCCGTTATTTCAAGGGTTAAAGCTTCCAAAATTGGTGTGCAATATTTTCAAGGCTTTAAGACGCTGTGGTGAAAATTTGGTGAATTTTGAACAATTCCTTCATGTTTTTTCGCAATTGCAGTAATAAAGTGTGTTCAGTTTAAAATTTAAAGTGACAGTAACGGTTTTATTTTAAAACGTTTTTTGTACTTTCTGATCAAGTTTATGCCTGTTTAACATGTCTGAACTACCAGATAGACTGTGTTCTGAATGTGGGGAAGCCAGAATTCCTATTCATTTAAATAAATGTGATTTATGTGATAATGACAATGATGCCCAAGATGATTCCTCAAGTGAGGGGAGTAAGCATGGTACTGCATCATTCCCTCCTTCGTCTACACGAGTCTTGCCCACTCAGGAGGCCCCTAGTACATCTAGCGCGCCAATACTCCTTACTATGCAACAATTAACGGCTGTAATGGATAATTCTGTCAAAAACATTTTAGCCAAAATTAACCCTTGTCAGCGTAAGCGTGGCTGCTCTGTTTTAGTTACTGAAGAGCATGACGACGCTGATATTAATATCTCTGAAGGGCCCCTAACCCAATCTGAGGGGGCCAGGGAGGTTTTGTCTGAGGGAGAAATTACTGATTTAGGGAACATTTCTCAGCAGGCTGAATCTGATGTGATTACATTTAAATTTAAATTGGAACATCTCCGCATTTTGCTTAAGGAGGTATTATCCACTCTGGATGATTGTGAAAATTTAGTCATCCCAGAGAAACTATGTAAAATGGACAAGTTCCTAGAGGTGCCGGGGCTCCCAGAAGCTTTTCCTATACCCAAGCGGGTGGCGGACATTGTTAATAAAGAATGGGAAAGGCCCGGTATTCCTTTCGTCCCTCCCCCCATATTTAAAAAATTGTTTCCTATGGTCGACCCCAGAAAGGACTTATGGCAGTCAGTCCCCAAGGTCGAGGGAGCGGTTTCTACTTTAAACAAACGCACCACTATTCCCATAGAGGATAGTTGTGCTTTCAAAGATCCTATGGATAAAAAATTAGAAGGTTTGCTTAAAAAGATGTTTGTTCAGCAGGGTTACCTTCTACAACCCATTTCATGCATTGTCCCTGTCACTACTGCCGCATATTTCTGGTTTGATGAACTGCTTAAGGTGCTCGATAGTGACTCTCCTCCTTATGAGGAGATTATGGACAGAATCAATGCTCTCAAATTGACTCTGGGTTTGCTATTGTGGCGCGCAGAGCGCTTTGGTTGAAATCTTGGTCGGCTGATGCGTCTTCCAAGAACAAGCTACTAAACATTCCTTTCAAGGGGAAAACGCTGTTTGGTCCTGACTTGAAAGAGATTATCTCTGATATCACTGGGGGTAAGGGCCACGCCCTTCCTCAGGATCGGCCCTTCAAGGCAAAAAATAGACCTAATTTTCGTCCCTTTCGTAAAAACGGACCAGCCCAAGGTGCTACGTCCTCTAAGCAAGAGGGTAATACTTCTCAGGCCAAGCCAGCTTGGAGACCAATGCAAGGCTGGAACAAGGGAAAGCAGGCCAAGAAACCTGCCACTGCTACCAAGACAGCATGAAATATTGGCCCCCGATCCGGGACCGGATCTGGTGGGGGGCAGACTCTCTCTCTTCGCTCAGGCTTGGGCAAGAGATGTTCTGGATCCTTGGGCGCTAGAAATAGTCTCCCAGGGTTATCTTCTGGAATTCAAGGGACTTCCCCCAAGGGGGAGGTTCCACAGGTCGCAGTTGTCTTCAGACCACATAAAAAGACAGGCGTTCTTACATTGTGTAGAAGACCTGTTAAAAATGGGAGTGATTCATCCTGTTCCATTAAGAGAACAAGGGATGGGGTTCTACTCCAATCTGTTCATAGTTCCCAAAAAAGAGGGAACGTTCAGACCAATCCTAGATCTCAAGATCTTAAACAAATTTCTCAAGGTCCCATCGTTCAAGATGGAAACCATTCGAACTATCCTTCCTTCCATCCAGGAAGGTCAATTCATGACCACGGTGGATTTAAAGGATGCGTATCTACATATTCCTATCCACAAGGAACATCATCGGTTCCTAAGGTTTGCATTCCTGGACAAACATTACCAGTTCGTGGCGCTTCCTTTCGGATTAGCCACTGCTCCAAGGATTTTCACAAGGTACTAGGGTCCCTTCTAGCGGTGCTAAGACCAAGGGGCATTGCAGTAGTACCTTACCTGGACGACATTCTGATTCAAGCGTCGTCCCTTCCTCAAGCAAAGGCTCACACGGACATTGTCCTGGCCTTTCTCAGATCTCACGGCTGGAAAGTGAACGTGGAAAAGAGTTCTCTATCCCCGTCAACAAGGGTTCCCTTCTTGGGAACAATTATAGACTCCTTAGAAATGAGGATCTTTCTAACAGAGGCCAGAAAAACAAAGCTTCTGGACTCTTGTCGGATACTTCATTCCGTTCCTCTTCCTTCCATAGCTCAGTGCATGGAAGTGATCGGGTTGATGGTGGCGGCGATGGACATAGTTCCTTTTGCGCGCATTCATCTAAGACCATTACAACTGTGCATGCTCAGTCAGTGGAATGGGGACTATACAGACTTGTCTCCGAAGATACAAGTAAATCAGAGAACCAGAGACTCACTCCGTTGGTGGCTGTCCCTGGACAATCTGTCTCAAGGGATGATGTTCCACAGACCAGAGTGGGTCATTGTCACGACCGACGCCAGTCTGATAGGCTGGGGCGCGGTCTGGGGATCCCTGAAAGCTCAGGGTCTTTGGTCTCGGGAAGAATCTCTTCTACCGATAAATATTCTGGAACTGAGAGCGATATTCAATGCTCTCCAGGCCTGGCCCCAGCTTGCGAGGACCAGGTTCATACGGTTTCAATCAGACAACATGACGACTGTTGCGTACATCAACCATCAGGGGGGAACAAGGAGTTCCCTAGCGATGGAAGAAGTAACCAAAATTATTCTTTGGGCGGAGTCTCACTCCTGCCACCTGTCTGCTATCCACATCCCAGGAGTGGAAAATTGGGAAGCGGATTTTCTGAGTCGGCAGACATTGCATCCGGGGGAGTGGGAACTCCATCCGGAAATCTTTGCCCAAGTCACTCACCTGTGGGGCATTCCAGACATGGATCTGATGGCCTCTCGTCAGAACTTCAAAGTTCCTTGCTACGGGGCCAGATCCAGGGATCCAAAGGCGGCTCTAGTGGATGCACTAGTAGCACCTTGGACCTTCAAACTAGCTTATGTGTTCCCGCCATTTCCTCTCATCCCCAGGCTGATAGCCAGGATCAAGCAGGAGAGGGCGTCGGTGATCTTGATAGCTCCTGCGTGGCCACGCAGGACTTGGTATGCAGATCTGGTGAATATGTCATCGGCTCCACCTTGGAAGCTACCTTTGAGACGAGACCTTCTTGTTCAGGGTCCGTTCGAACATCCGAATCTGGTTTCACTCCAGCTGACTGCTTGGAGATTGAACGCTTGATTTTATCGAAGCGAGGATTCTCAGATTCTGTTATCGATACTCTTGTTCAGGCCAGAAAGCCTGTGACTAGAAAGATTTACCATAAAATTTGGAAAAAATATATCTGTTGGTGTGAATCTAAAGGATTCCCTTGGGACAAGGTTAAGATTCCTAGGATTCTATCCTTCCTTCAAGAAGGATTGGAAAAAGGATTATCTGCAAGTTCCCTGAAGGGACAGATTTCTGCCTTGTCGGTATTACTTCACAAAAAGCTGGCAGCTGTGCCAGATGTTCAAGCCTTTGTTCAGGCTCTGGTTAGAATCAAGCCTGTTTACAAACCTTTGACTCCTCCTTGGAGTCTCAATTTAGTTCTTTCAGTTCTTCAGGGGGTTCCGTTTGAACCCTTACATTCCGTTGATATTAAGTTATTATCTTGGAAAGTTTTGTTTTTAGTTGCGATTTCTTCTGCTAAAAGAGTCTCAGAATTATCTGCTCTGCAGTGTTCTCCTCCTTATCTGGTGTTCCATGCAGATAAGGTGGTTTTACGTACTAAACCTGGTTTTCTTCCAAAAGTTGTTTCTAACAAAAACATTAACCAGGAGATTATCGTACCTTCTCTGTGTCCAAAACCAGTTTCAAAGAAGGAACGTTTGTTGCACAATTTGGATGTTGTTCGCGCTCTAAAATTCTATTTAGATGCTACAAAGGATTTTAGACAAACATCTTCCTTGTTTGTTGTTTATTCAGGTAAAAGGAGAGGTCAAAAAGCAACTTCTACCTCTCTCTCTTTTTGGATTAAAAGCATCATCAGATTGGCTTACGAGACTGCCGGACGGCAGCCTCCCGAAAGAATCACAGCTCATTCCACTAGGGCTGTGGCTTCCACATGGGCCTTCAAGAACGAGGCTTCTGTTGATCAGATATGTAGGGCAGCGACTTGGTCTTCACTGCACACTTTTACCAAATTTTACAAGTTTGATACTTTTGCTTCTTCTGAGGCTATTTTTGGGAGAAAGGTTTTGCAAGCCGTGGTGCCTTCCATTTAGGTGACCTGATTTGCTCCCTCCCTTCATCCGTGTCCTAAAGCTTTGGTATTGGTTCCCACAAGTAAGGATGACGCCGTGGACCGGACACACCAATGTTGGAGAAAACAGAATTTATGTTTACCTGATAAATTTCTTTCTCCAACGGTGTGTCCGGTCCACGGCCCGCCCTGGTTTTTTTAATCAGGTCTGATATTTTATTTTTTTTAACTACAGTCACCACGGTACCATATGGTTTCTCCTATGCAAATATTCCTCCTTAACGTCGGTCGAATGACTGGGGTAGGCGGAGCCTAGGAGGGATCATGTGACCAGCTTTGCTGGGCTCTTTGCCATTTCCTGTTGGGGAAGAGAATATCCCACAAGTAAGGATGACGCCGTGGACCGGACACACCGTTGGAGAAAGAAATTTATCAGGTAAACATAAATTCTGTTTTTTATTGGGACATAGATAATCCTGTTGTGTGGATTACACTGGGGCATCAAGCAGACACTGTGAGACTAAGATTTAAACTCTTTTAAAAAGAAAGGATAAAATGTTTTTATTAGGCTTTATTTTCTGACACATGTTTACTTGATAAAACAATACAAGTTTAAACTGAAAGTAAGGCTGAATTTTCTATTTCAGCAGCTTATTAATTTTTCCTTTGCTTTAAAATAAAATGATGCAACATTTTAAACTGTCAGGTTGGAAAAAACGGTTATTTCTGGTACTCGGGGTACCAGGAAGTAGTGCCTCTCTGTGTCACAGCAGTAATTTGATCTTGGCAGTTGAGGTCACAAGACCGGATTTACTTCATAACGTTTCTTATTATTTCCATTTCTGGGTGATCCGATCTTAATTGGTAGCGGTAAGGCACCTCAGTAATTGTGGTGTGGGGTTGCCTGAGGGGTATTTTAGAAGTTTATTTGATGTTTATTAAATGTTTTCTCCAACATAGGTGTGTCCGGTCCACGGCGTCATCCTTACTTGTGGGATATTCTCTTCCCCAACAGGAAATGGCAAAGAGCCCAGCAAAGCTGGTCACATGATCCCTCCTAGGCTCCGCCTACCCCAGTCATTCTCTTTGCCGTTGTACAGGCAACATCTCCACGGAGATGGCTTAGAGTTTTTTAGTGTTTAACTGTAGTTTTTCATTATTCAATCAAGAGTTTGTTATTTTAAAATAGTGCTGGTACGTACTATTTACTCAGAAACAGAAAAGAGATGAAGAATTCTGTTTGTATGAGGAAAATGATTTTAGCAACCGTAACTAAAATCCATGGCTGTTCCACACAGGACTGTTGAGAGCAATTAACTTCAGTTGGGGGAACAGTTTGCAGTCTCTTGCTGCTTGAGGTATGACACATTCTAACAAGACGATGTAATGCTGGAAGCTGTCATTTTCCCTATGGGATCCGGTAAGCCATGTTTATTACGATTGTAAATAAGGGCTTCACAAGGGCTTATTTAAACTGTAGACTTTTTTTGGGCTAAATCGATTGATATTAACACTTATTTAGCCTTGAGGAATCATTTATTCTGGGTATTTTGATTTAATAATATCGGCAGGCACTGTTTTAGACACCTTATTCTTTAGGGGCTTTCCCAAAGCATAGGCAGAGTCTCATTTTCGCGCCGGTGTTGCGCACTTGTTTTTGAGAGGCATGGCATGCAGTCGCATGTGAGAGGAGCTCTGATACTTATAAAAGACTTCTGAAGGCGTCATTTGGTATCGTATTCCCCTTTGGGTTTGGTTGGGTCTCAGCAAAGCAGATACCAGGGACTGTAAAGGGGTTTAAAGCTTAAAACGGCTCCGGTTCCGTTATTTTAAGGGTTAAAGCTTCCAAAATTGGTGTGCAATATTTTCAAGGCTTTAAGACGCTGTGGTGAAAATTTGGTGAATTTTGAACAATTCCTTCATGTTTTTTCGCAATTGCAGTAATAAAGTGTGTTCAGTTTAAAATTTAAAGTGACAGTAACGGTTTTATTTTAAAATGTTTTTTGTACTTTCTGATCAAGTTTATGCCTGTTTAACATGTCTGAACTACCAGATAGACTGTGTTCTGAATGTGGGGAAGCCAGAATTCCTATTCATTTAAATAAATGTGATTTATGTGATAATGACAATGATGCCCAAGATGATTCCTCAAGTGAGGGGAGTAAGCATGGTACTGCATCATTCCCTCCTTCGTCTACACGAGTCTTGCCCACTCAGGAGGCCCCTAGTACATCTAGCGCGCCAATACTCCTTACTATGCAACAATTAACGGCTGTAATGGATAATTCTGTCAAAAACATTTTAGCCAAAATGAACCCTTGTCAGCGTAAGCGTGGCTGCTCTGTTTTAGTTACTGAAGAGCATGACGACGCTGATATTAATATCTCTGAAGGGCCCCTAACCCAATCTGAGGGGGCCAGGGAGGTTTTGTCTGAGGGAGAAATTACTGATTTAGGGAACATTTCTCAGCAGGCTGAATCTGATGTGATTACATTTAAATTTAAATTGGAACATCTCCGCATTTTGCTTAAGGAGGTATTATCCACTCTGGATGATTGTGAAAATTTAGTCATCCCAGAGAAACTATGTAAAATGGACAAGTTCCTAGAGGTGCCGGGGCTCCCAGAAGCTTTTCCTATACCCAAGCGGGTGGCGGACATTGTTAATAAAGAATGGGAAAGGCCCGGTATTCCTTTCGTCCCTCCCCCCATATTTAAAAAATTGTTTCCTATGGTCGACCCCAGAAAGGACTTATGGCAGTCAGTCCCCAAGGTCGAGGGAGCGGTTTCTACTTTAAGCAAACGCACCACTATTCCCATAGAGGATAGTTGTGCTTTCAAAGATCCTATGGATAAAAAATTAGAAGGTTTGCTTAAAAAGATGTTTGTTCAGCAGGGTTACCTTCTACAACCCATTTCATGCATTGTCCCTGTCACTACAGCCGCATATTTCTGGTTTGATGAACTGCTTAAGGTGCTCGATAGTGACTCTCCTCCTTATGAGGAGATTATGGACAGAATCAATGCTCTCAAATTGGCTAATTCTTTCACTCTAGACGCCTCTTTGCAATTGGCTAAGTTAGCGGCTAAGAACTCTGGGTTTGCTATTGTGGCGCGCAGAGCGCTTTGGTTGAAATCTTGGTCGGCTGATGCGTCTTCCAAGAACAAGCTACTAAACATTCCTTTCAAGGGGAAAACGCTGTTTGGTCCTGACTTGAAAGAGATTATCTCTGATATCACTGGGGGTAAGGGCCACGCCCTTCCTCAGGATCGGCCCTTCAAGGCAAAAAATAGACCTAATTTTCGTCCCTTTCGTAAAAACGGACCAGCCCAAGGTGTTACGTCCTCTAAGCAAGAGGGTAATACTTCTCAGGCCAAGCCAGCTTGGAGACCAATGCAAGGCTGGAACAAGGGAAAGCAGGCCAAGAAACCTGCCACTGCTACCAAGACAGCATGAAATATTGGCCCCCGATCCGGGACCGGATCTGGTGGGGGGCAGACTCTCTCTCTTCGCTCAGGCTTGGGCAAGAGATGTTCTGGATCCTTGGGCGCTAGAAATAGTCTCCCAGGGTTATCTTCTGGAATTCAAGGGACTTCCCCCAAGGGGGAGGTTCCACAAGTCGCAGTTGTCTTCAGACCACATAAAAAGACAGGCGTTCTTACATTGTGTAGAAGACCTGTTAAAAATGGGAGTGATTCATCCTGTTCCATTAAGAGAACAAGGGATGGGGTTCTACTCCAATCTGTTCATAGTTCCCAAAAAAGAGGGAACGTTCAGACCAATCCTAGATCTCAAGATCTTAAACAAATTTCTCAAGGTCCCATCGTTCAAGATGGAAACCATTCGAACTATCCTTCCTTCCATCCAGGAAGGTCAATTTATGACCACGGTGGATTTAAAGGATGCGTATCTACATATTCCTATCCACAAGGAACATCATCGGTTCCTAAGGTTTGCATTCCTGGACAAACATTACCAGTTCGTGGCGCTTCCTTTCGGATTAGCCACGGCTCCAAGGATTTTCACAAAGGTACTAGGGTCCCTTCTAGCGGTGCTAAGACCAAGGGGCATTGCAGTAGTACCTTACCTGGACGACATTCTGATTCAAGCGTCGTCCCTTCCTCTAGCAAAGGCTCACACGGACATTGTCCTGGCCTTTCTCAGATCTCACGGCTGGAAAGTGAACGTGGAAAAGAGTTCTCTATCCCCGTCAACAAGGGTTCCCTTCTTGGGAACAATTATAGACTCCTTAGAAATGAGGATCTTTCTAACAGAGGCCAGAAAAACAAAGCTTCTGGACTCTTGTCGGATACTTCATTCCGTTCCTCTTCCTTCCATAGCTCAGTGCATGGAAGTGATCGGGTTGATGGTGGCGGCGATGGACATAGTTCCTTTTGCGCGCATTCATCTAAGACCATTACAACTGTGCATGCTCAGTCAGTGGAATGGGGACTATACAGACTTGTCTCCGAAGATACAAGTAAATCAGAGGACCAGAGACTCACTCCGTTGGTGGCTGTCCCTGGACAATCTGTCTCAAGGGATGATGTTCCACAGACCAGAGTGGGTCATTGTCACGACCGACGCCAGTCTGATAGGCTGGGGCGCGGTCTGGGGATCCCTGAAAGCTCAGGGTCTTTGGTCTCGGGAAGAATCTCTTCTACCGATAAATATTCTGGAACTGAGAGCGATATTCAATGCGCTCCAGGCCTGGCCCCAGCTTGCGAGGACCAGGTTCATACGGTTTCAATCAGACAACATGACGACTGTTGCGTACATCAACCATCAGGGGGGAACAAGGAGTTCCCTAGCGATGGAAGAAGTAACCAAAATTATTCTTTGGGCGGAGTCTCACTCCTGCCACCTGTCTGCTATCCACATCCCAGGAGTGGAAAATTGGGAAGCGGATTTTCTGAGTCGTCAGACATTGCATCCGGGGGAGTGGGAACTCCATCCGGAAATCTTTGCCCAAGTCACTCACCTGTGGGGCATTCCAGACATGGATCTGATGGCCTCTCGTCAGAACTTCAAAGTTCCTTGCTACGGGGCCAGATCCAGGGATCCCAAGGCGGCTCTAGTGGATGCACTAGTAGCACCTTGGACCTTCAAACTAGCTTATGTGTTCCCGCCATTTCCTCTCATCCCCAGGCTGATAGCCAGGATCAAGCAGGAGAGGGCGTCGGTGATCTTGATAGCTCCTGCGTGGCCACGCAGGACTTGGTATGCAGATCTGGTGAATATGTCATCGGCTCCACCTTGGAAGCTACCTTTGAGACGAGACCTTCTTGTTCAGGGTCCGTTCGAACATCCGAATCTGGTTTCACTCCAGCTGACTGCTTGGAGATTGAACGCTTGATTTTATCGAAGCGAGGATTCTCAGATTCTGTGATCGATACTCTTGTTCAGGCCAGAAAGCCTGTGACTAGAAAGATTTACCACAAAATTTGGAAAAAATATATCTGTTGGTGTGAATCTAAAGGATTCCCTTGGGACAAGGTTAAGATTCCTAGGATTCTATCCTTCCTTCAAGAAGGATTGGAAAAAGGATTATCTGCAAGTTCCCTGAAGGGACAGATTTCTGCCTTGTCGGTATTACTTCACAAAAAGCTGGCAGCTGTGCCAGATGTTCAAGCCTTTGTTCAGGCTCTGGTTAGAATCAAGCCTGTTTACAAACCTTTGACTCCTCCTTGGAGTCTCAGTTTAGTTCTTTCAGTTCTTCAGGGGGTTCCGTTTGAACCCTTACATTCCGTTGATATTAAGTTATTATCTTGGAAAGTTTTGTTTTTAGTTGCGATTTCTTCTGCTAGAAGAGTCTCAGAATTATCTGCTCTGCAGTGTTCTCCTCCTTATCTGGTGTTCCATGCAGATAAGGTGGTTTTACGTACTAAACCTGGTTTTCTTCCAAAAGTTGTTTCTAACCATTAACCAGGAGATTATCGTACCTTCTCTGTGTCCAAAACCAGTTTCAAAGAAGGAACGTTTGTTGCACAATTTGGATGTTGTTCGCGCTCTAAAATTCTATTTAGATGCTACAAAGGATTTTAGACAAACATCTTCCTTGTTTGTTGTTTATTCAGGTAAAAGGAGAGGTCAAAAAGCAACTTCTACCTCTCTCTCTTTTTGGATTAAAAGCATCATCAGATTGGCTTACGAGACTGCCGGACGGCAGCCTCCCGAAAGAATCACAGCTCATTCCACTAGGGCTGTGGCTTCCACATGGGCCTTCAAGAACGAGGCTTCTGTTGATCAGATATGTAGGGCAGCGACTTGGTCTTCACTGCACACTTTTACCAAATTTTACAAGTTTGATACTTTTGCTTCTTCTGAGGCTATTTTTGGGAGAAAGGTTTTGCAAGCCGTGGTGCCTTCCATTTAGGTGACCTGATTTGCTCCCTCCCTTCATCCGTGTCCTAAAGCTTTGGTATTGGTTCCCACAAGTAAGGATGACGCCGTGGACCGGACACACCAATGTTGGAGAAAACAGAATTTATGTTTACCTGATAAATTTCTTTCTCCAACGGTGTGTCCGGTCCACGGCCCGCCCTGGTTTTTTTTTTTTTTAGGTCTGATATTTTATTTTCTTTAACTACAGTCACCACGGTACCATATGGTTTCTCCTATGCAAATATTCCTCCTTAACGTCGGTCGAATGACTGGGGTAGGCGGAGCCTAGGAGGGATCATGTGACCAGCTTTGCTGGGCTCTTTGCCATTTCCTGTTGGGGAAGAGAATATCCCACAAGTAAGGATGACGCCGTGGACCGGACACACCGTTGGAGAAAGAAATTTATCAGGTAAACATAAATTCTGTTTTTTCTTAACTTTTCTCACATAATTTTAGCTAGGAATCGATCCTAATTTTAGATAAAATTTAAAGTGTATTTTTTCCTTAGCGTAATTTTTTTTAAAATAATTTTTATTGAGACATTCAAGAGTAAATATAACATCATGAGGCTGAGAGAGTATGCATACATTATGACTTGAGGTTAAACTAAAGGATATTATACAAATGAGGATAAACCATAAACTTAAAACATTGTTGCAAGATTTGTTACCTTCTGAATGTCGTACGCATACTTATACTTATTTAAAAAGGCGCGGGAATGGGGTTCTCAAAACTAAGGAAGGTGTCTCATTTTTCTGCAAGGAAGAATATTGAGGTTGTGTTTTTATAATAGTTATGTCTGCCGAATATGGAGGACTGAGATGAATAGTCCACCATGAAACTATCTGAGATGATTATTAGATATAAATATATTTCGGGGTCACAAATATCGGCCCAGAGGTGGGGGGGAAAGGGGAAATGGGAGTTAGGAGGAAGGAGGGGACATCTGAGTTGGGATAATCCATAGTGTGAGATCTAGTCTGGGTAAATTGCAAGCCATGGGGACCAAACATTTAGATGGAAGTCTGCTTTATCGAAGACCCTGTGAGAGTATTGTTCCATTAACCGAATATGTCGGGCAGTGGATAGTACTTGTGCAAAGGACAGTGATTTTTTCTTTTTCCAGGCTCTGGCTATGGCTAGCTTTGTTGCCATGAAAAGATATATCGTCAGTGCTTCTGTAGGATCATCTAGATTGGGTATTTGCATATGAAGAAGAGTGACCTCCGGGAGATAAGGGGGCTTAATATTAAGAGTGTTAAAGGTGTTATAGAGCTTCATCCAGAGGGGCTATATTTTGGGGCAAGACCAGCAGACATGCAGAGGCGTACCCGTGTGGCCACAAAGTCTCCAGCACATAGGGGAGTGCGAACTGTATATTTTATGTAGAGTGGTCAGAACTAGATGCCATCTTACTAAGAGTTTATAAAACAGTTCCCAGGGGGTAGCACAGTGTAAGTATTTTTTAGTTACCTAAATTCTCTTTTGCCAGGTACTAGTGTCAGCTATAAAACCTATCTCTCTCTTTCTCCCAAGCGCAATGTTGAGAGATTTTTTTTGTTGCGAATGTGTATTAGTAGGTTATAACGGAAGGATAGGGGGTGTTTAATAATATGGGCTTTGTTCCATGTATGCTCCCATAAGGATGGTGTCCTAAGGGTTTGTTTAGGATAGCCCCAGGAGCGTAACCAGGAACTCAGGCGAAAAGCTTTGAACCAAAGTCGTGGAGGTATTTGGAATTTAATATAAAGTTGGGGATGGGGGGGATCCATGTGTTAGATTTGTAAAAGTCAGTTACAGTTGTGATCTGTAAGTTCTGCCATAAGTCCGGGTGCACGTCTGGTAAAGAGAATAAAGCTGCGGCTAGGGTAAGGTTGGGAGATGGGTGGGGGGCAATAGTTGGATTGTGTCGTAATTGGTCCCAAAATTGAAAGGCATCCTGAAGGATAGGATGTAAGTCGCCTAACCCTTGTCTATGGTGGGATGGGATCCAGAGGAGGTCCGGGAGCTTAAGGCTTGGAGGTAGTAGAGAGGCCTCTATATGTTACCAGCCTAGTAATCGGTTTTTGTTATTCCAAATGAGTAGGTGTGAGAACCTGGCCGTGTTGTAGTATGTGATAAGGTTGGGTAGTGCAAGTCCCCCCTGAGTAAATGGTCTCTCAAGTGTATGTCTAGAAGTCCTAGGTCTTCTGTCTTTCCAGACATAGGAAGTAATGAGGCTTTGTAGCTTGTTTAGAATATGCCTAGGAATATTATATGGAATACATCTAAACAGATTTTAATGGCCGCTATTCTACGCGTCCAGGTTATTTCTCTGAACTCCCAGGAGTTTAGCAGTTTTCGAAACTTTGGGAGCCTATCTGTATAGTTTTTAGAAATAGTGGTTGTGGTATCTGGGGCTAAATAAACTACCAATACTTTAATAGAACTCATGTTCCATTGAAATGTATAAGATATTTGTAAAAGTCTAAGTTCCTGGGCTGGAACATTGATAGGAAGAGCCTCTGTCTTAGTTATATTGAGCTTGTATAAGCTCATCTCGCTAAAAGTTTTAATAATACTAAACACTTCTGGTAGGGAAATCATCGGGGAGTTCAAAAAGTGGGTGATGTCATCTGCATATAAGGATATTTTATAGGGGTGGCTTCCTGATGATATGCCTCTTACGAGTGGATTTATTCTTATAGTTTGGGCCAACGGCTCAATGGCTAGGGCAAAGAGTAGAGGCGATAGAGGGCAACCCTGTCTTGTGCCATTAGTTATGGTAAAAGCATCCGATTGGAAGTCAACTCCCTTTATTCTAGCCGTGGGAAGAGAATATAGGGCTTGTATTGCTCGTATAAAAGGGATAGGGAAATCAAAGTTCTTCATTGTCTCCCAAAGGTAGTCCCACCTGACCCTATCAAAAGGCCTTCTCTGCGTCCAGAGACAGGGCCAGGAAGGGACCCCCCTCTCTAGAGGCCAAAATAAGTATATCTAGTATGCGTCTGGTTGCGTCAGGGCTCTCCCTGCATGGAATGAAGCCCATTTGATGTGTGCACTATTATAGTGATGACCTTTGAGAGTCTATTGGCAAGCAATTTGGCGTATAGTTTAGTATCCACGTTGAGGAGGGAGATAGGCCGATAACTACTACATTGTTCCGGGTCTTTCCCGGATTTCAGTATCGTTACTACAGTAGCCTCCAGAAACTCTGGGCTAAAGGATCCTTTTTGCATCACCTCTTGTAACATTCTACAGAGGACAGGGGCCAATATAGTTTGATACATTTTATAGAACCTGGCAGTATAACCGTCAGGGCCCGGAGATTTCCCCAATTTCATAGATTTAATTACACTCTGTACCTCTCTTACCGTTATTTGAGCTGTTAAAGTAGCAGCGATCTCGGGACCCAGAGTAGGCAACTGTAATGCGGTAAGGTAGTTGGAGATTTCCGTTGGGGAGGGAGGAAGGGTGTCTAGATCTGTCTCTATGTTGTAAAGTGTTAGATAGTAGCCCCAGAATGTGTGACCTATGTCTCTAGGGGAATAAACAGAGTTACCTCCCTCCTTTTTGACAGTTAGGACCCTAGATTGAGCTGTGCGATGTCTTAGCTTCTTTGCTAATAATGGGGAGGCTTTATTACCAAAATGATAATATAGTTTTTTAAACTTTTCTAAAGTGGCATGGGCTCTTTGTAGTTCTAAATCTTGTATCTTTTTAGTTAGCTCCAAAAGTTGATCATTTAATGTAACGGAATATGAGCTGTTAAGTTGTTCCCTCAGGTTCCTGGATTGGATTATGAGTGTGGAAAGGGTAGTACCCATCTCTCTACGTTTTGCAGTGTCTGTCTCAATGAGGTGTCCCCTCAAGAAAGCCTTAAGTGTGGCCCATAAATTCTCAGTGGGCGTCTGTAGGTGATCATTACAATCTAGAAAACTAGAGTTCTTTTCCTGTATATCTAGTTTTATGAAGGGCTCTATCAACATCCAATCCCGAAGGCGCCATGGGGGTGGTGAAGTGTGCGTGAAGTGTGGTCTAAGTAATAGGGATAGAGCGTCGTCATCTGACCAGGAGATCGGGACAATTTTAATGTATGATATTTTATCTAATAATCTTGAGGTCATAAAGAAGTAGTCAATTCGGGTGTGTGACTTGTGTGGGGAAGAATAAAAGGTCTAGTCCCTCTCTTGCGGATGAAAGGATCTCCATGCGTCATATAAGTCGTACTGGCCTATGAGTACCCTAAAGGCTTTGGAGAGAGAGTGTATGGACCTATCCTGTGCGGAGATCTCAGGGTCTATTCTGTCTCGGATATGGTCCCAGTTGAGGTTAAAATCTCCTGCTACAATCAACTCTCCTTGTTTGACATCCGACACAAGTCGAAGGACCTTCCTTAGAAAGCGTATTTGTCTAGTGTTGGGTGCGTAGACATTTACAAGGGTGACTAGTTGGGTATTTATTTTACACACTAGTATTTTAAAGAGTGCCTGAGGATCAGCCTCCAGATATATGGGCTCATATCCTACGTCTTTACTAAAGAGTATAGCTACTCTGGATTTTGACTTGAAGGAAGCCTCTACTACCACAGGGTATCTTCTGGAGGTGTGTGACAGGGGTGGTATAAGTGCCCAATGAGTCTCCTGAAGGCAAGCAATGTCTATTTTATTCTTCTGGAGATAATTGAGGAGCAGGCTGCGTTTAGTGGGGGAATTAAGTCCTTGTGCGTTTAGGGATAACATACATAGGTTTTCCATATTTAAAGCAGTGATAGGGGAGGATAGAGGGGTCAAAATGGAGGGCTGTAGGAAAAAGAGGGCGAATGTTAGAGGGAGGAGGAGAGAGGAGTTCCCACCTCTGGACACTGGGGAGAGAGGGAACTGAGAATGTCCCTGTGAATGTTCAGACAACTTGTAAGAATCGGGAGATGCAACTACCCTGGAAATGATGTTGAACAGATGAAGGATTGCAGCGGTCAAGAGCCGCTTGGATTTGAAAGAAAAAAAGGGGTAAAGAACCCTTGGTGGTGGTGGGGTGGGGGGTGGGTGGGCGGAGCCGTAACGGGCCGGCCTTTCAAAGATAGGTTCAGTGTTAGAAGAAAATGGTCAACTGGGTAAGTACAGGGGAGTGTCTGAGTGAAGATTACAGGAAAAGGACGAAGGGTGCATAGGGTGCCAAGGTGATAGCACCCCTCCAGGATGGAGTTAAATTAATATAAGGTAAAGGAAATCGTGAAGAATGGTTTCCTCAGAGGAAGAGCCTGCATCATCTGCATAAAATACAGAGTTGTAAGTACAATTGTAAGAAAAGCGTAGGGGACCAGGGACCTAAGGAGCAATATTAAGTATGTGGGTATAATTATGCTAGAGTGCTAAAACTTTGATTGTTATAAAAGTTTGCGTGGAGATCTACATTTATAGTGGTTATGTTGTAGTTGGCCCGTTGAAGAGTTAATGTTGGGATGAGCGAAAGGGAGAGTCGTGAGGAGTTATGAGAACTAGTTTGGTGGGAGGATTGTAGGGAGACCGTTCAGGGATATCTGTAGCCTAGTGTTGATGTATGGCTGTGAGCCATGAGAAGATAACGTATATAGGGATGTAATTATCCCTGGGAAAAGTGAGGTCTCTATTTTCCTATATAGTGCCAACCGGGAATGTAGGACGGATACAACTCTAATACAGGGCATACCAAAACAGATATTTATGCACAACAATAAACAATGTTATATAAACCATTAGCTAATTAGCCACCTCCACAGCAACACATATATAGGCGGTTACATTACCTCTACAGACAGAATACAGAAGCGTGGCGTGAAGGCGAGAAAGTAATCTGCATAGTTACATTTTAATTAAACAGAAAACCTTGAATATGCAGTGATATAGTTAACAAAAACAGACGTCCTAGAGATGAGCCCCAAGAAAATGACTTCAAGTGAGTCAAATCCCAGGGATGCATTGCATAGACGCGTTAGGTAAATATTAAAGTTAACACAACTACAAGTCTGGTTAGGAGGGTAGTGTGGCAATAAGACCATCATCAGAGTGATTGCAAAGGAGCTAAAAAGGGGGTAAGATATGTACCCGTTTGTGAGCTCTGCAAAAGCCTGGGTCGTGTGGTTCCTCCTGATTGAAGTATGCCATCATAATCACAGTGGACAGGACTCTCTAAAAGTAAGATATTCACTCATATGTAAACAAACTTCCAATATACTCAACAGTGTTGCGATCAGTGAGAGGGCTATGGAATGTACTCCATATTAGGGATTTCTGTGCTGTCTCAGTCTTGTCTCAGCCCGTTGTTCTGTTGCAGGAGGGTGTGGGCTCCAGTCAGGGGCTGAGGGATTGAGGGTGTCAGAGGTTTCTGTAGACTTAAGGTTTGAGTCCCGAGTGGAAGATAGACCTAGTGTATGAAGAAGTTTCATACCCTGCTCTTGAAATGAGATCACGTAGAAATGGTCCTGATGTTGTAGTAATAGTTTCACCGGGAATCCCCACCTGTATTTGATGTTATTGCGTTGAAGGACTTGAGTAAATTTCCTTAGCTTATTTTAATTGAATATTAAAATCTTTGAAACTTTTCTGTACAAGTTTATTTACTGTTTCACATGTCTGATATGGAGCAAGAGCCTGCTCTCATGAATTCATGCTTATTATGTTTAGATGAACAAATTGCAGCTCCCATGCAATTTTATTCATGTGTCCAGAAAACCTTGCAACCTTTTTGAGCCTAATGTCTCTCAGGATGATACTGTTAAAATAATACCTCGGCTTTCTCTCTGCTACGTCCCAAGCCTCAATGGCATCACATGCGGTGCCCTGCGGTTCCTCTATAACTCCGGACAGTTTTTCAGATCTGATAACGTTGGAGCTTCAACTAGTTTTTAAAGTTTTAACTTTTGGGCATATAGATATATTCTAAATAATGTTAAAAACACTTTCAATAAGGAAACTTTGTATTCATATTAATTATTATATTATATTATATTGAAACTTTGTGAGTAAGTAAGGAGTCTCTTATTGCTGAAGGTGATGTTATTTAAAGATACTACACTCAGGTCTCTTTACAGCTAATTCCAAAAACGGTGATTAGGCCTCCAGACTAGTCGCCAGAAAACATAGGAAAAAAAGGGGAGGGACTGGGATAGCGCTGGCAAAGGGAAAGAGAAAAAAGTGACTAAACTTATATAGCAAGTGATATATATCGTGTTAATAGAAATATAGTGATTGTACACTTGAGCTGTTTATAAAAAAATATATATACAAAAGATAAAAAATGAAAAAGTTATAAAGAGTGTTAAGTTACCATTTGGTTTTAAGCAGGCTAGGAGTAAGGCAGCAGTCGAAACTGGTCAGCCTATTTTTTCATTTGATACATTTCTGTATTTTACCCTCTGGGTGAAGACACCCTGTATATTTACTAATATATTGTTTGAATTTTACCTATTACCACAGTGCTCCTGCATATATTTTTTGCTCATTTGAGTTTATTTAAAAGCAGAAATTACTGCCCAGGTATCTTCAGCGGTATCTGCAGTATTAGCTGCCATTCCCAGATTACAGGGAAAACGCAAGAAGAAATCTAGAAATTCAGAAAGTTCAGTTCTGCTTCCCAAGTTGCCCTTTCTCATAAGTCTGATGAGGAAGATACATTGGGACTTTCTGAGGATGAAATCTCAGATTCGGACAGTATAATTCCTTCTTCTGAGACTTTAAGACAGATTTAAGCTTGAACACCTTTGTGTATTGTTAAAGGAGGTTTTAGCTACTTTAGATGACTCGGATACCCCTGTCATTGTCACTCCTAACAAATCTAGTAAACTTAATAGTTTATTTGATGAACCTTCCACTTTAGAGGTTTTTCCTGTGCCAGTCTGTGCTAGTGAGATTACCTCACAGGAATGGGAGAATCCAGGGGTGTCTTTTCCCCCGTCTCCTATTTTTAAGAAAATGTTTCCTGTCGAGGACTCCATTAAAGACCCTTGGTATACTGTACCCTAAGTTGAAGGGGCCATTTCCACTCTGGCTAAGAGAACCACTATTCCTATTGAGGACAGCTGCTCTTTGAAGGATCCGATCGACAAGAAGCTAGAGGCTTATTTGGAATAGATTTATGTTCATCAAGGTCTCCAATGGCAACCTGCGGTGTGTATTGCCACCGTGACTCGTGCGGCATCTTATTGGTTCAACGCCTTGTCTGATTCTCTTCAAGTAGAGACTTCCTTGGATGAAATTAAAGATAGGATTAAAGCTCATAAGTTTGCCAATTCCTCTATTGCAGATGCCATTTTACAGGTTGTTAGACTAGGAGCTAAAACTTTTAGTTTCGCTGTCCTAGCCCACAGGGCGTTATGGTTGAAATCCTGGTCTGTTGACGTTTCCTCTAAATTCAAGCTTCTGGTGATTCCTTACATGGGCAAAACCTTGTTTGGACCCAGTTTGGCAGAAATTATATCTTATATTGCGGGTGGAAAAGGGTCTTTTCTACCTCAAGATAAGAAGAATAGGCCTAAAGGACGTCAGAGTAATTTTTCGTTCAGAGGAAAGCCTTCCTCTTCTTCTTCCAAGCAGGAACAATCCAAGTCTTCTTGGAAACCCAATCAGTCTTGGAACAAGGGGAAACAATCAAAGAAACCTGCAGCTGATTCTAAATCAGCATGAAGGGTTTGCCCACGATCCGGGATCGGATCAGGTGGGGGGCAGACTTTCTCAGTTCTCTCAAGCCTGGATACGAGATGTCCCAGATCCCTGGACTGTGGATATAGTATCCCAGGGTTACAAATTGGAATTCAAGACTTTTCCTCCCAGAGGCAGATTCCATCTCTCAAAATTATCTGCAGACCAGATAAAGAGATAGAGGCGTTCTTGAAATGTATACAACATTTTTCCTCCCTGGGAGTGATAGTTCCATTTCCAGTGCAGGAACAGGGTCTCGGGTTCTACTCCAACCTATTTGTGGTTCCCAAAAAAGAAGGCACTTTCTGTCCCATTCTAGACTTGAATTATCTAAACAAGTTTCTCTTCTTAGTTAGTCTTGAAGTTAGTCTTCAAGATGGAGACTATACACTCCATTCTTCCTTTAGTACAAGAGGGTCAGTTCATGGCAACCTGAAGGATGCGTATCTTCATGTTCCTATTCATAGGGACCATCACATATTCCTGGGATTTGCCTTTCTTGACCAACATTTCCAGTGTGTGGCCCTTCCATTTGGTCTAGCCACAGCTCCCAGAATTTTTTCTAAGGTTCTGGGGGCTCTTTTGGCAGTGATCCGTTCTTTTGGAATTGCTGTGGCACCCTACCTGGACAACATATTGGTTCAGGCGCCAACTTTTCAACAAGCAAAATCTCACACAGAGATATTGTTGTCTTTTCTTTGTTCCCACGGATGGAATTTGAATCTGGAAAAAAGCTCCCTTTCCCCTGCTACAAGAGTAGTGTTCTTAGGGACCGTAATAGATTCTCTATTGATGAAGATTTTTCTGACAGAGGTCAGGAAAAACAAAATAATTTCCTCTTGCCTCTCTCTTCAGGCTACTGCTTATCCTTCAGTGGCTCAATGTATAGAGGTAATCGGTCTGATGGTGGCTTCCATGGACATCATTCCTTTTGCTCAATTCCATTTGAGAGCTCTCCAGTTGTGCATGCTCAGACAATGGAATGGCGACCATGCGGATCATGCTTTCGGAGACCTTCCTGGGTGATCGTGACCACGGGGAGCAGTCTGGAACTTGTTAAAAGCTCAGGGTCTTTGGACTCTGGAGGAGTCTGCTCTCCCTGCTCTTGAAGGAGAATTACAATGCTCTATTGGCTTGGCCTCAGTTGTCCTCAGCCCAGTTTATCAGCTTCCAGTCAGACAACATAACCTCTATGGCTTACATCAATCACCAGGGAGGAACTCGGAGTTCCTTTGCCATGAAGGGGGTTACTCGGGATTCTTCAGTGGGCAGAGACCCACAATTTCTGGGTCTCTGCCATTCACATTCCAAGAGTAGACAACAGGGAAGCGGATTTTGTGAGCAGACTTTTCATCCCGGAGAGTGGGAACTCCATCTGGAGGTGTTTTCCAGCTTAGTCCTCAAATGGTGTTTGCTGGAGTTAGATCTGATGGTGTGCCGTCAGAACGCCAAGCTTTCAAGGTACGTTTCAAGGTCAAGAGATCCGCAGGCCGTTTTGATAGATGCTCTGGCGGTTCCTTGGGTTTTCAGGGTAGCATACTTGTTTCCTCCGTTTGCTCTCCTTCCATGAGTCATTGATCGTATCAAACAGGAGAGGGCGTTGGTGATTCTAATAGCCCCTGCCTGGCCTCGCAGGATCTGGTTTGCAGACCTAGTGGAGATGCCATCTCTCCCACCTTGGAGACTACCTCTGAAGAAGGAACTCCTGATTCAGGGTCTCTTCCTTTATCCAACTCTCGTTTCTCTGACGCTGACTGTTTAATTCTGTCTGAGTGTTTTTTCTGAGTTGGTCATTGAGATCATGATTCAGGCTTGCAAACCTGTTACTAGAAAAATTTACCTTAAGATATGGCGTAAATATCTTTATTGGTGTGAATCCATGGGCTACTCTTGGAGTAGAATAAGAATTCCTAGAATTTTATCTTTTCTTCAGGACGGCATGGAAAAGTGATTGTCAGTCAGTTCCCTGAAGGGTCAGATTTCTGCTTTATCAGTTTTACTACATAAACGTTTGGCGGATGTGCCAGATGTGCAATCTTTTTGTCAGGCCATGGTCAAAATCAGGACTGTCTTTATGTCTGTTGTTCCTCCTTGGAGCCTTGACCTTGTTCTTAAAGTTTTACAGTTGGCTCCGTTTTGAGCCGTTGCATTCTATAGACATTAAGTTGTTATCTTGGAAGGTTTTGTTTCTTGTGGCTGTCTCTTCTGTTTGAAGAGTCTCGGAACTCTCAGCTCTGCAGTGTGATTCCCCTTATTTTATTTTTCATGCCGATAATGCAGTTCTTCGTACTAAGTTAGGTTTCCTTCCTAAGGTTGTTTCTAATAGAAATATCAATCAGGATATTGTTGTTCCCTCTCTGTGTCCTAATCCTTCTTCCAAAGAACGTTTGTTACACAATTTGGATGTTGTACGTGCTCTTAAATTCTACCTACAGGCGACTAAGGATTTTAGCCAGTACTGTGCCCTCTTTGTCTGTTTCTCGGGGAAATGTAAAGGTCAGAAAGCTACTGCTACTACTCCTTCTTTTTGGTTAAGAAGTATAATTCGTTTGACTTATGAGACTGCTGGACAGCAGCCTCCTGAGAGAATTACAACTCATTCCACAAGAGCTGTTTCCTCTTCTTGGGCTTTCAAAAATGAAGCTTCTGTGGAACAAATTTGCAAGGCTGCAACTTGGTTTTGTCTACATACTTTTTCCAAATTTGATATTTTTGCCTCGGCTGAGGCCTCTTTTGGGAGAAAGGTTCTTTAAGCTGTGGTGCCTTCTGTTTAGGACGGCCTGTCTTGTCCCTCCCTATTTATCCGTGTCCTCTAGCTTGGGTATTGGTTCCCAACAGTAATTACTCAAGCCATGGATTCACCATATCTTAGTAAAGAAAAACAGAATTTATGCTTACCTGATAAATTTATTTATTTACAGATATGGTGAGTCCACAGCCCCACCCTTTATTTTAAGACAGTTGTTCTTTTGACTATAACCTCAGGCACCTCTACACCTTGTGTTACACCTTTTTCTCTATTTCCCTTCGGTCGAATGACTGGGGGTTGTGGGTAAGGGAGTGATACTTAGCAGTTTAACTGTGATGCTCTTTGCCTCCTCCTGCTGGCCTGGAGTGATATTCCCAACAGTAATTACTCAAGCCGTGTACTCACCATATACGGAAAGAAATACATTTATCAGGTAAGCATAAATTCTGTTTTTTAGATGGAGTTTAATTTAAAAGTTGTAATGAAGATGCATTATAAAAAAAATTTTAATTCAATTTTCTTTATTTTAAATCACAAGGTTAAATACAGAGTTACAATAAATCAGGTTATAGCAAAGTGTGGGTTAACATATTTCGACCTGGTAGAGTAGCTGTAGGATTTATCCCATTATTGCAAGAATAGAGTCCAGTAGGATGAAGATGTCCAAATGTGGATGTATTCCGGTTTATTATAAATAACATCATAGGATAACCAGACAGTCCATGTGATTCTGTTTTTCTCATTTTATCTTCAACTTAAAACATTCAAACAAATAAACCTTATAACTATTTAACAGGTAGCTAGTGTATACATGGGATTATATAGACATCAAAATTCACAGGTATGCAGGTTGATATAGAGGGCAGAAAGTGTGTGGGTGCCTATCATCCAAGATACTATCTTGTGATTCAATAGTCTAAGGCAGTTGTCTGTCTCAGAGTGGGTGAGCTTCTATATGGGTTGAGTGGAGAGAAAAAAAGATAAGTTTTAGGGTAGAACCCCCTCTCTTCCCCCAGGCCAACAGTATCAGATGTCAATCAGTATTTCCTCCAAGTTGTGAAATATATTATGAGAGAGATCAAATCTCTATAAGGGAGGTTTCAAGAAAAATCTCATGGTGTATAAAAGGTTGGAGGATGCATCTCTTTATGGGTGGGGGGAGAGTAGGGATAAAATGTTGCCATTTATTTAAGAAATGTTTTAATCTGTATGTCACATTTAACCTAGTGTCCATTTGCTCAATAGCTGTTTAAGCAATCTATGTTTCAATGGAGCAATAGTGGGTGCTTTTTTAGAGATCTATAAGGCTAAAATACATTGACGTGCTAGTAAGATGTAGAGAGTAAGCATTGAGTGTAGTTTGCTATACTGTCTGTCCCAAATAAAAAGATAGCTCTTTCTGGGGTCTATGTGAACCTCAAGTTAAAAAGTAATCTTAATCCAGTGTTGTAGTTAGAGGCAAAAATGATTAATGTATGGACACTCATAAAAGTAATGATTAAATTAGGCTTTGGGTAGGCACATTGATTTGGATATGTCCGATTCCAAAGGGCCATGCGTGCAGGGGTGATATAATCTTTATTGATCATCCTAATATGCCTTTCTTTGAGTGTAATTGCTAGACTATCTGCTTTAGTTTTTTTTTTTTTTCAAAACTAGTGTGAATATCTCTAATTGAAATGTCACCCATCTCCTCACTTTGGCATGCCCTTCAAAATATCCTCCAGTATTCCATTAGAGGTACAAATTTTCAGTTGGTGATAAATTGGGGATAGGGAGAAACTACCCATTTTATAGGCAACATGTACATGGGCAAAGGAGAAAACTCCCAGAAAATAGGGTTTTTTGAAAATAAGATGTCTGTATAGTGCCTGACCTGTAGATACGCATAGAAATGGGAGTTAGGTAGGTCAAAATTATTGTTCAAATCTTGAAAAGTTCTAACCATGTGGGAATGGATTGAGGAGTTCACTGATCGATTTTACCCCCAAGAATTTCCAAGTTCGGAAAGGGGGCTGTGTCAATTCCAGCTGGAAAATCTTTATTCCTTGTGAGAGGAATATATTTTTGGGTGGCAGATTTTTTTTACCAAGATACCGGAAGGCTAATCACCACGCTCTCAAGGCATCCCTGTACAAAGAGTTAACCTTGATCTCCGGTGTGTTAGTATAACAGTATCTCTTATTACCCTCATTAGGCATAGACAATCCTATAGGTTTATATATATATATATATATATATATATATATATATATATATATATATATATTATTTGAGTATTTTAAATAGATTTGAAAATTATAACAATTAATTTCAAATGACTTTTTCAAAGTTTTAATCTTATGCTTTCCACCATACATGTGTTTCAAAGTAGATTTTCTTAGATATCTTTAACCCAGATGAGGAGTCTAGGGTTCTGTGTATTCAACTCAGCATAGGGTAATTAACTCTTGTATGCAAAGTGGTTACCTTTCCTGTAAATCTTAGACTATTGGACTACCTGGTAATTTATTACATAGAAGAAAGATCCTCTGTAAAGTGATATCCTGAGTTTTCCAAATGTCCATTTCTTCTTGAAATCTGTGTTTCAGAACAAAAGGGGATCGATACCACCCACTTTAGTGTCATTCACAGTGCAGCCAAATCCATTTATAGTAGATATTAGCTATATGAGATATTAGATTATGTGATATCCAATGCCACTCAGCCATACCCTAAAAGGTGGAAGCTCTGAGATTGAAATATATGATAGATAAGCAAAGACATATGGTGCTATAACCGTCTGCACCAGGTCTAGATCAATAAAATGTGCAGTGCCTAATTGCCAGTCTAGAACTAGACGGATCAACGCTGCCCAGTTAAATAACTTAAGGTTCGTCAGTGCTAGTCCTCTGTTAAGATATGTTTGGAATAATTTTTTTAACGCACATTTTCTTACCACTCCAAATAAAAGTCTCATAGGCTTGCGGTAGCAATAACCAGCCACTTGTAATGACTGATTATTTATTGTGCGCCCTTAAACAGGCAAATTTGCCAGTTTGCTGGAGCACAATAAATTAGCACTCCACTTGCAATCTAGCCAATTATTGGCAGCTGAAAAGAGACATAAATCTGTTATTTCTTATTACCTATTTCTCCAACATAGGTGTGTCCGGTCCACGGCGTCATCCTTACTTGTGGGATATTCTCTTCCCCAACAGGAAATGGCAAAGAGCCCAGCAAAGCTGGTCACATGATCCCTCCTAGGCTCCGCCTACCCCAGTCATTCTCTTTGCCGTTGTACAGGCAACATCTCCACGGAGATGGCTTAGAGTTTTTTAGTGTTTAACTGTAGTTTTTATTATTCAATCAAGAGTTTGTTATTTTAAAATAGTGCTGGTATGTACTATTTACTCAGAAACAGAAAAGAGATGAAGATTTCTGTTTGTATGAGGAAAATGATTTTAGCACCGTAACTAAAATCCATGGCTGTTCCACACAGGACTGTTGAGAGCAATTAACTTCAGTTGGGGGAACAGTGTGCAGTCTCTTACTGCTTGAGGTATGACACATTCTAACAAGACGATGTAATGCTGGAAGCTGTCATTTTCCCTATGGGATCCGGTAAGCCATGTTTATTAAGATAGTAAATAAGGGCTTCACAAGGGCTTATTAAGACTGTAGACTTTTTCTGGGCTAAATCGATTCAGTGCTTGCTTCGGCAGCACATATACTAAAATTGGAACGATACAGAGAAGATTAGCATGGCCCCTGCGCAAGGATGACACGCAAATTCGTGAAGCGTTCCATAGTCTACACCAGTCTTGCCCATACAGGAGGCCCCTAGTACATCTAGTGCGCCAATACTCCTTACTATGCAACATTTAACGGCTGTAATGGATAATTCTATCAAAAACATTTTAGCCAATATGCCCACTTATCAGCGAAAGCGCGACTGCTCTGTTTTAGAAAATTCTGTAGAGCATGAGAACGCTGATGATATGGTTCCTGAAGGGCCCCTACACCAGTCTGAGGGGGCCAGGGAGGTTTTGTCTGAGGGAGAAATTTCAGATTCAGGAAACATTTCTCAACAAGCTGAACCTGATGTGATAACTTTTAAATTTAAGTTGGAACATCTCCGCGCTCTACTTAAGGAGGTGTTATCCAATTTGGATGATTGTGATTATCTGGTCATTCCAGAACCACTATGTAAAATGGAAAAGTTCTTAGAGGCCCCGGGGCCCCCCGAAGCTTTTCCTATATCCAAGCGGGTGGCGTACATTGTTAGTAAAGAATGGGACAGGCCCGGTATACCTTTAGTACCTCCCCCCATATTTATAAAATTGTTTTCCTATAGTCGACCCCAGAAAGGACTGATGGCAGACAGTCCCCAAGGTCGAGGGGGCGGTTTCTACTCTACACAAGCGCGCCACTATACCCATAGAAGATAGTTGTGCTTTCCAAGATCCTATGGATAAAAAATTAGAAGGTCTGCTAAAGATGTTTGTTCAGCAAGGTTCCCTTCTACAACCAATTGCATGCATTGTCCCTGTCACTGCAGCCGCGTGTTTCTAGTTTGATGAGCTAGGAAAGGCGATTATTAGTAATTCTTCTTCTTATGAAGAGATTATGGACAGAATTCGTGCTCTTAAATTGGCTAATTCTTTCACCCTAGACGCCACCTTGCAATTGGCTAGGTTAGCGGCGAAAAAATTCTGGGTTTGCTATTGTGGCGCAGAGCGCTTTGGTTAAAATCTTGGGCAGCGGATGCGTCTTCCAAGAACAAATTGCTTGACATTCCTTTCAAGGGGAAAAACACTCTTTGGCCCTGACTTGAAAGAGATTATCTCTGATATCACTGGGGGCAAGGGCCACGCCCTTCCTCAGGATAGGTCTTTTCAAGACCAAAAATAAACCTAAGTTTCGTCCCTTTCGCAGAAACGGATCAGCCCCAAGGGCTACGTCCTCTAAGCAGGAAGGTAATACTTCTCAAGCCAATCCAGCCTGGAGACTTATGCAAGGCTGGAACAAAGGAAAGCAGGCCAGGAAACCTGCCACTGCTACCAAGACAGCATGAAATGCGGGCCCCCGATCCGGGACCGGATCTGGTGGGGGGCAGACTCTCTCTCTTCGCTCAGGCTGGGGCAAGAGATGTTCTGGATCCTTGGGCGCTAGAAATAGTCTCCCAAGGTTATTCTCTGGAGTTCAAAGTTGTTCTTTTGACTATAACCTCAGGCACCTCTACACCTTGTGTTACACCTTTTTCTCTATTTCCCTTCGGTCGAATGACTGGGGGTTGTGGGTAAGGGAGTGATACTTAGCAGTTTAACTGTGATGCTCTTTGCCTCCTCCTGCTGGCCTGGAGTGATATTCCCAACAGTAATTACTCAAGCCGTGTACTCACCATATACGGAAAGAAATACATTTATCAGGTAAGCATAAATTCTGTTTTTTAGATGGAGTTTAATTTAAAAGTTGTAATGAAGATGCATTATAAAAAAATTTTTAATTCAATTTTCTTTATTTTAAATCACAAGGTTAAATACAGAGTTACAATAAATCAGGTTATAGCAAAGTGTGGGTTAACATATTTCGACCTGGTAGAGTAGCTGTAGGATTTATCCCATTATTGCAAGAATAGAGTCCAGTAGGATGAAGATGTCCAAATGTGGATGTATTCCGGTTTATTATAAATAACATCATAGGATAACCAGACAGTCCATGTGATTCTGTTTTTCTCATTTTATCTTCAACTTAAAACATTCAAACAAATAAACCTTATAACTATTTAACAGGTAGCTAGTGTATAAATGGGATTATATAGACATCAAAATTCACAGGTATGCAGGTTGATATAGAGGGCAGAAAGTGTGTGGGTGCCTATCATCCAAGATACTATCTTGTGATTCAATAGTCTAAGGCAGTTGTCTGTCTCAGAGTGGGTGAGCTTCTATATGGGTTGAGTGGAGAGAAAAAAAGATAAGTTTTAGGGTAGAACCCCCTCTCTTCCCCCAGGCCAACAGTATCAGATGTCAATCAGTATTTCCTCCAAGTTGTGAAATATATTATGAGAGAGATCAAATCTCTATAAGGGAGGTTTCAAGAAAAATCTCATGGTGTATAAAAGGTTGGAGGATGCATCTCTTTATGGGTGGGGGGAGAGTAGGGATAAAATGTTGCCATTTATTTAAGAAATGTTTTAATCTGTATGTCACATTTAACCTAGTGTCCATTTGCTCAATAGCTGTTTAAGCAATCTATGTTTCAATGGAGCAATAGTGGGTGCTTTTTTAGAGATCTATAAGGCTAAAATACATTGACGTGCTAGTAAGATGTAGAGAGTAAGCATTGAGTGTAGTTTGCTATACTGTCTGTCCCAAATAAAAAGATAGCTCTTTCTGGGGTCTATGTGAACCTCAAGTTAAAAAGTAATCTTAATCCAGTGTTGTAGTTAGAGGCAAAAATGATTAATGTATGGACACTCATAAAAGTAATGATTAAATTAGGCTTTGGGTAGGCACATTGATTTGGATATGTCCGATTCCAAAGGGCCATGCGTGCAGGGGTGATATAATCTTTATTGATCATCCTAATATGCCTTTCTTTGAGTGTAATTGCTAGACTATCTGCTTTAGTTTTTTTTTTTTTTCAAAACTAGTGTGAATATCTCTAATTGAAATGTCACCCATCTCCTCACTTTGGCATGCCCTTCAAAATATCCTCCAGTATTCCATTAGAGGTACAAATTTTCAGTTGGTGATAAATTGGGGATAGGGAGAAACTACCCATTTTATAGGCAACATGTACATGGGCAAAGGAGAAAACTCCCAGAAAATAGGGTTTTTTGAAAATAAGATGTCTGTATAGTGCCTGACCTGTAGATACGCATAGAAATGGGAGTTAGGTAGGTCAAAATTATTGTTCAAATCTTGAAAAGTTCTAACCATGTGGGAATGGATTGAGGAGTTCACTGATCGATTTTACCCCCAAGAATTTCCAAGTTCGGAAAGGGGGCTGTGTCAATTCCAGCTGGAAAATCTTTATTCCTTGTGAGAGGAATATATTTTTGGGTGGCAGATTTTTTTTACCAAGATACCGGAAGGCTAATCACCACGCTCTCAAGGCATCCCTGTACAAAGAGTTAACCTTGATCTCCGGTGTGTTAGTATAACAGTATCTCTTATTACCCTCATTAGGCATAGACAATCCTATAGGTTTATATATATATATATATATATATATATATATATATATATATATATATATATATTATTTGAGTATTTTAAATAGATTTGAAAATTATAACAATTAATTTCAAATGACTTTTTCAAAGTTTTAATCTTATGCTTTCCACCATACATGTGTTTCAAAGTAGATTTTCTTAGATATCTTTAACCCAGATGAGGAGTCTAGGGTTCTGTGTATTCAACTCAGCATAGGGTAATTAACTCTTGTATGCAAAGTGGTTACCTTTCCTGTAAATCTTAGACTATTGGACTACCTGGTAATTTATTACATAGAAGAAAGATCCTCTGTAAAGTGATATCCTGAGTTTTCCAAATGTCCATTTCTTCTTGAAATCTGTGTTTCAGAACAAAAGGGGATCGATACCACCCACTTTAGTGTCATTCACAGTGCAGCCAAATCCATTTATAGTAGATATTAGCTATATGAGATATTAGATTATGTGATATCCAATGCCACTCAGCCATACCCTAAAAGGTGGAAGCTCTGAGATTGAAATATATGATAGATAAGCAAAGACATATGGTGCTATAACCGTCTGCACCAGGTCTAGATCAATAAAATGTGCAGTGCCTAATTGCCAGTCTAGAACTAGACGGATCAACGCTGCCCAGTTAAATAACTTAAGGTTCGTCAGTGCTAGTCCTCTGTTAAGATATGTTTGGAATAATTTTTTTAACGCACATTTTCTTACCACTCCAAATAAAAGTCTCATAGGCTTGCGGTAGCAATAACCAGCCACTTGTAATGACTGATTATTTATTGTGCGCCCTTAAACAGGCAAATTTGCCAGTTTGCTGGAGCACAATAAATTAGCACTCCACTTGCAATCTAGCCAATTATTGGCAGCTGAAAAGAGACATAAATCTGTTATTTCTTATTACCTATTTCTCCAACATAGGTGTGTCCGGTCCACGGCGTCATCCTTACTTGTGGGATATTCTCTTCCCCAACAGGAAATGGCAAAGAGCCCAGCAAAGCTGGTCACATGATCCCTCCTAGGCTCCGCCTACCCCAGTCATTCTCTTTGCCGTTGTACAGGCAACATCTCCACGGAGATGGCTTAGAGTTTTTTAGTGTTTAACTGTAGTTTTTATTATTCAATCAAGAGTTTGTTATTTTAAAATAGTGCTGGTATGTACTATTTACTCAGAAACAGAAAAGAGATGAAGATTTCTGTTTGTATGAGGAAAATGATTTTAGCACCGTAACTAAAATCCATGGCTGTTCCACACAGGACTGTTGAGAGCAATTAACTTCAGTTGGGGGAACAGTGTGCAGTCTCTTACTGCTTGAGGTATGACACATTCTAACAAGACGATGTAATGCTGGAAGCTGTCATTTTCCCTATGGGATCCGGTAAGCCATGTTTATTAAGATAGTAAATAAGGGCTTCACAAGGGCTTATTAAGACTGTAGACTTTTTCTGGGCTAAATCGATTCAGTGCTTGCTTCGGCAGCACATATACTAAAATTGGAACGATACAGAGAAGATTAGCATGGCCCCTGCGCAAGGATGACACGCAAATTCGTGAAGCGTTCCATAGTCTACACCAGTCTTGCCCATACAGGAGGCCCCTAGTACATCTAGTGCGCCAATACTCCTTACTATGCAACATTTAACGGCTGTAATGGATAATTCTATCAAAAACATTTTAGCCAATATGCCCACTTATCAGCGAAAGCGCGACTGCTCTGTTTTAGAAAATTCTGTAGAGCATGAGAACGCTGATGATATGGTTCCTGAAGGGCCCCTACACCAGTCTGAGGGGGCCAGGGAGGTTTTGTCTGAGGGAGAAATTTCAGATTCAGGAAACATTTCTCAACAAGCTGAACCTGATGTGATTACTTTTAAATTTAAGTTGGAACATCTCCGCGCTCTACTTAAGGAGGTGTTATCCAATTTGGATGATTGTGATTATCTGGTCATTCCAGAACCACTATGTAAAATGGAAAAGCTCTTAGAGGCCCCGGGGCCCCCCGAAGCTTTTCCTATATCCAAGCGGGTGGCGTACATTGTTAGTAAAGAATGGGACAGGCCCGGTATACCTTTAGTACCTCCCCCCATATTTATAAAATTGTTTTCCTATAGTCGACCCCAGAAAGGACTGATGGCAGACAGTCCCCAAGGTCGAGGGGGCGGTTTCTACTCTACACAAGCGCGCCACTATACCCATAGAAGATAGTTGTGCTTTCCAAGATCCTATGGATAAAAAATTAGAAGGTCTGCTAAAGATGTTTGTTCAGCAAGGTTCCCTTCTACAACCAATTGCATGCATTGTCCCTGTCACTGCAGCCGCGTGTTTCTAGTTTGATGAGCTAGGAAAGGCGATTATTAGTAATTCTTCTTCTTATGAAGAGATTATGGACAGAATTCGTGCTCTTAAATTGGCTAATTCTTTCACCCTAGACGCCACCTTGCAATTGGCTAGGTTAGCGGCGAAAAAATTCTGGGTTTGCTATTGTGGCGCAGAGCGCTTTGGTTAAAATCTTGGGCAGCGGATGCGTCTTCCAAGAACAAATTGCTTGACATTCCTTTCAAGGGGAAAAACACTCTTTGGCCCTGACTTGAAAGAGATTATCTCTGATATCACTGGGGGCAAGGGCCACGCCCTTCCTCAGGATAGGTCTTTTCAAGACCAAAAATAAACCTAAGTTTCGTCCCTTTCGCAGAAACGGATCAGCCCCAAGGGCTACGTCCTCTAAGCAGGAAGGTAATACTTCTCAAGCCAATCCAGCCTGGAGACTTATGCAAGGCTGGAACAAAGGAAAGCAGGCCAGGAAACCTGCCACTGCTACCAAGACAGCATGAAATGCGGGCCCCCGATCCGGGACCGGATCTGGTGGGGGGCAGACTCTCTCTCTTCGCTCAGGCTGGGGCAAGAGATGTTCTGGATCCTTGGGCGCTAGAAATAGTCTCCCAAGGTTATTCTCTGGAGTTCAAGGGGCTTCCTCCAAGGGGGAGGTTCCACAGGTCTCAGTTGTCTTCAGACCACATAAGAAGACAGGCATTCTTACATTGGGTAGAAGACCTGCTAAAAATGGGAGTGATTCATCCTGTTCCATTAGGAGAACAAGGGATGGGGTTCTACTCCAATCTGTTCATAGTTCCCAAAAAAGAGGGAACGTTCTGACCAATCTTAGATCTCAAGATCTTGAACAAGTTTCTCTAGGTTCCATCGTTCAAGATGGAAACCATTCGAACACTTCTTCCTTCCATCCAGGAAGGTCAATTCATGACCAAGGTGGATTTCAAGGATGCGTATCTACATATTCCTATCCACAAGGAACATCATCGGTTCCTAAGGTTTGCATTCCTGGACAAGCATTTCCAGTTCGTGGCGTTTTCTTTCGGATTAGCCACTGCTCCTAGGATTTTCTCATAGGTACTAGGGTCCCTTCTGGCGGTGCTAAGACCAAGGGGCATTGCTGTAGTACCTTACTTGGACGACATTCTGATTCGAGCGTCGTCCCTTCCTCAAGTAAAGGCTCACACGGACATTGTCCTGGCCTTTCTCAGATCTCACGGATGGAAAGTGAACGTGGAAAAGAGTTCTCTATCTCCGTCAACGAGGGTTCCCTTCTTGGGAACTATAATAGACTCCTTAGAAATGAGGATTTTTCTGACAGAAGCCAGAAAAACAAAACTTCTAGACTCTTGTCGGATACTTCATTCCGTTCCTCTTCCTTCCATAGCGCAGTGCATGGAAGTGATAGGTTTGATGGTAGCGGCAATGGACATAGTTCCTTTTGTGCGCATTCATCTAAGACCATTACAACTGTTCATGCTCAGTCAGTGGAATGGGGACTATTCAGACTTGTCTCCGAAGATACAAGTAAATCAGAGGACCAGAGACTCATTCCGTTGGTGGCTGTCCCTGGACAACCTGTCACAAGGGATGACCTTCCGCAGACCAGAGTGGGTCATTGTCACGACCGACGCCAGTCTGATGGGCTGGGGCGCGGTCTGGGGATCCCTGAAAGCTCAGGGTCTTTGGTCTCGGGTAGAATCTCTTCTACCGATAAAAATTCTGGACCTGAGAGCGATATTCAATGCTCTCAAAGCTTGGCCTCAGCTAGCGAGGGCCAACTTCATACATCAACCATCAGGGGGGAACAAGGAGTTCCCTAGCGATGGAAGAAGTGACCAAAATCATTCTATGGGCGGAGTCTCACTCCTGCCACCTGTCTGCTATCCACATCCCAGGAGTGGAAAATTGGGAAGTGGATTTTCTGAGTCGTCAGACATTGCATCCGGGGGAGTGGGAACTCCATCCGGAAATCTTTGCCCAAGTCACTCAACCGTGGGGCATTCCAGACATGGATCTGATGGCCTCTCGTCAGAACTTCAGAGTTCCTTACTACGGGTACAGATCCAGGGATCCCAAGGCGGCTCTAGTGGATGCACTTGTAGCACCTTGGACCTTCAAACTAGCTTATGTGTTCCCGCCGTTTCCTCTCATCCCCAGGCTGGTAGCCAGGATCAATCAGGAGAGGGCGTCGGTGATTTTGATAGCTCCTGCGTGGCCACGCAGGACTTGGTATGCAGATCTGGTGAATATGTCATCGGCTCCACCATGGAAGCTACCTTTGAGACGAGACCTTCTTGTTCTAGGTCCGTTCGACCCACTCCAGCTGACTGCTTGGAGATTGAACGCTTGATCTTATCAAAGCGAGGGTTCTCAGATTCTGTTATTAATACTCTTGTTCAGGCCTGAAAGCCTGTAACCAGAAAAATTACCACATAATTTGGTATATCTGTTGGTGTGAATCTGCAGGATTCCCTTGGGACAAGGTTAAGATTCCTAAGAGTCTATCCTTCCTTCGAGAAGGATTGGAAAAAGGATTATCTGCAAGTTCCTTGATGGGACAGATTTCTGCCTTGTCTGTGTTACTTCACAAAAAGCTGGCAGCTGTGCCAGATGTTCTAGCCTTTGTTCAGGCTCTGGTTAGAATCAAGCCTGTTTACAAAATTTTGACTCCTCCTTGGAGTCTCAACCTAGTTCTTTCAGTTCTTCAGGGGGTTCCGTTTGAACCCTTACATTCCGTTGATATTAAGTTATTATCTTGGAAAGTTTTGTTTTTGGTTGCAATTTCTTCTGCTAGAAGAGTTTCAGAATTATCTGCTCTGCAGTGTTCTTCTCCTTATCTGGTGTTCCATGCAGATAAGGTGGTTTTGCGTACTAAACCTGGTTTTCTTCCAGTTTCAAAGAAGGAACGTTTGTTGCACAACTTGGATGTAGTTCGTGCTCTCAAATTTTACTTAGCGGCTACTAAGGATTTCAGACAAGCTTTGTCTTTGTTTGTTGTTTATTCTGGTAAACGGAGAGGTCAAAAAGCAACTTCTACCTCTCTCTCCTTCTGGATTAAAAGCATTATCCGATTGGCTTATGAGACTGCCGGACGGCAGCCTCCTGAAAGAATCACAGCTCACTCCACTAGGGCTGTGGCTTCCACATGGGCCTTCAAGAACGAGGCTTCTGTTGATCAGATATGTAAGGCAGCGATTTGGTCTTCACTGCACACTTTTTCTAAATTTTACAACTTTGATACTTTTGCTTCTTCTGAGGCTATTTTTGGGAGAAAGGTTTTGCAAGCCGTGGTGCCTTCCATTTAGGTGACCTGATTTGCTCCCTCCCTTCATCCGTGTCCTAAAGCTTTGGTATTGGTTCCCACAAGTAAGGATGACGCCGTGGACCGGACACACCTATGTTGGAGAAAACAGAATTTATGTTTACCTGATAAATTACTTTCTCCAACGGTGTGTCCGGTCCACGGCCCGCCCTGGTTTTTTTAATCAGGTCTGATAATTTATTTTCTTTAACTACAGTCACCACGGTAACATATGGTTTCTCCTATGCAAATATTCCTCCTTAACGTCGGTCAAATGACTGGGGTAGGCGGAGCCTAGGAGGGATCATGTGACCAGCTTTGCTGGGCTCTTTGCCATTTCCTGTTGGGGAAGAGAATATCCCACAAGTAAGGATGACGCCGTGGACCGGACACACCGTTGGAGAAAGTAATTTATCAGGTAAACATAAATTCTGTTATTGTTTAAACATTTGCCGCTTTTGGAAACAAGTCCAGTTTACAGACTGTTGGTTGGGTTATTATAGCTATTGGTGAAAAAGAAAAGTGAGTCCTCCCATATAAAACTATATTTGGGATGGAGCCTATTGTCCCACCTTTTGGCAAAGGTGCAGGTGATCATTGTATATAATGTTCCAGTAACAGGAGCCAGTACTAATCCTCTTGAGTCAAATGTCCGCAGTATGTTTCCTAATAGGGACAATGTTAAATCATTTTTTTTCTGTGGTGAAATGATTGTACAATCTCCAGAGCTTCTTCATTCTTTTCTGCTATTTCTTTCCTAAAATATGGAGAGTCCACAACGTCATTCCAATTACTAGTGGGAATATTACCCCTGGCCAGCAGGAGGAGGCAAAGAGCACCACAGAAAGCTGTTAAGTAGCACCCCCTTACCCACAATCCCCAGTCATTCTCTTTGCCTCTGTCAATGGAAGAGGTGATGTCTGAAGAAATTAATTCCTTTTTCAGGTACTTTTCCCTGCAAGCAAGGATTTGGGTTTAGCTGAGTCCACGTCTATCTCTTCAGTAGAGTAGTGGTGGCTTTTTAAGCAGTAAGGAAGTTGTGAGGTAGTCCTTGCTTTGTTTCCTTACACATTGCTGCCCATGGTACAGAAAGCCAGAGTTAGTTACTCTGTTCTTTCTTTTTCTACAAGTCTCTGTAAGGAGTATGTGTCCTTTCACGCCTTGTGAGCTGTCTTCCTGCCGGACAGCTAGACTGCAGGTAAGTGGTTTTGTCTTCTAGGTCTTGGAGACTTGCACTTCAGAAGAATATGTCAAATGCAGTAGATGGGGACATTTTTAAAATCCTTTATACAGTATTTTTTTTGGCAGTGGGCATGTTTTTCCTGTTTGGGCTAATTTTGTTGAAATACTTTATTAGTATGTGTGTGGCTTATGTTTTATACAGGCGCCTTTTACTTGCGTAATTTCATCCCTCTGCCGGTCATGTGACTTCTCTCTGCTGTCGGATATTTGCGGAGCGGCGTCATTGAATTTCAGTCTCTTCAGTGTCTATCTTCTATAAGATTGTTTTAGAGACTACGGACAGCCAAATTTTGTATAAGTGTTAAGGTAAGGCGCCTCAGCCTGTCTGAGGTGTAGGGGACCTGATTGGTTTATTATTTTAAAGAATTTTTGCATAACGTTAAGCGACTGTAGTATTAAAAATTCTTAAAGTGACAGTGTATTTAAAAATGGTTACAATTTGGGGAATTTTGTATTTAGTATTATGGACATGGACCAAGACTCTGTGTCTTTTGATAAATGCTTGTTTTGCCTCGAGGCACAAATTGTTTTGCCTATGCAATTCTGTGCTGCATGCTTAGCTAGAACACTTCAATTTAAAGATAAAGTGTTGCCCTCTGAGCCCAATGCCTCTCAGGATGATACTGTTCAGGGAATGCCACAGCTTTCTCCTCAAAGGTCCCAAGCCTATGTGGCGTCACATACAGTGCCCTGCAGTTCCTCTCAGCCTCCTGGAGGAGTTTATTTGCCTGCAGATTTTGCTGCACAGGAATCCACAGCATTATCTGCTTTTCCTATGTTGGGGAAACACAAGAGGAAAATTAAACATTTTTCAGATAGTAAGGTATCTGTCCCATCTGCTGCTGTGCAGGTTGCTATCCATCATAAGTCTGATGAGGAGGATATGTCGGTAGCCTCTGATGGTGAAATCTCAGATTTGGACAGTATAATTGCTTCATCTGATACTGAAGAAGTAAACTTCAGATTTAAGCTTGAACACCTTTTGTGTACTGTTAAAGGAGGTATTGGCTACTTTGGACAACACCAATACTTCTGTCATTGTTCACCCTAAGAAGTCTAGTAAACTTAAAATAAATACTATGATGTTCCTTCCTCTGTGGAAGTGTTTCCTGTTCCAGACCGTGTGACGGAGATTATTTCACAGGAATGGGAAAAGCCAGGGATTCCTTTCTTCCCGTTTCCCGTCTTTAAAAAATGTTTCCTGTTGCTTACTCCATTAAAGATTCATGGTGCACGGTGTCTAAAGTAGAAGTGGCTATTTCTACTTTGGCTAAGAGAACTACGATCCCTATAGAAGATAGCTGCTCCTTTAAGGATCCCATGGACAAAATGCTGGAGGCTTATTTGAAAAGATGTATGTTCATCAAGGTCTTCAATATCAACCTGCAGTTTGTATTGCCACAGTAGCAAGTGTGGCATCTTATTGGTGCGACACCTTGTCTGAATCAATTTTAATAAAGACTCTGTTGGAGGAGATCCAAGATAGGATTAAGGCTCTCAAACTAGCCAATTCCTTTATTTCTGATGCCAACATTCAAGTTGGGAGACTGGGAGCCAAGATGTCTGGTTTCACTGTCTTAGCCCATAGGGCTTTGTGGCTAAAATCTTGGTCAGCTGTTGTTACCTCCAAGTCCAAGCTTCTAGCGCTTCCTTACAAGGGTAAGACCTTGTTTGGACCTGGTCTGACAGAAATAATTTCTATTACCGGTGGAAAAGGGTCTTTTTTACCATAATACAAGAAGAACAGATTAAAAGGACGTCAAAGTAATTTTTGTTCCTTTCGTAACATCAAAGGTCAAAAGTCTTCCTCTCCTCCTTCCAAGCAGAAACAGCCCAAGTCTTCTTGGAACCCCAATCAATTTTGGAATAAGGTAAAGCAATCAAAGAAACCCTCAGCTGAGTCTAAGTCAGCATGAAGGGTCGGCCCCCGATCCGGATCGGATCAAGTGGGGGGCAGACTTTACCTGTTTTGTCAAGCGTGGATACGAGATGTCCCAGATCTTTGGGCTGTGGACATAGTATCTTAGGTTTTCAAAATAGAATACAAAACTTTCCCTCCCGGGGGCAGATTCCGCCTCTGAAGATTATCTGCAGACCAGGTAAAATGAGAGGCATTCTTGAACTGCGTTCAAGACCTTTCCTCCCTGGGAGTGATTGTTCCAGTTCCAGTAAGGGAACAGGGTCTAGGATTCTAGTCAAATCTGTTTGTGGTTCCCAAAAAAGAGGGAACTCATTTTAGACCTAAAGTGTCTCAACAAGTTTCTCAGGTTACCGTCCTTCAAAATGTAAACCATTCGTTCAATTCTTCCTTTGGTTCAAGAGGGTCAGTTCATGTCGACCATAGACCTGAAGGATGCGTATCCTCTTCCACAGAGATCATCACAAGTTTCTGAGATTCTCATTTCTAGATAAACACTTTTAGTTTGTGGTTCTTCCGTTTGGCCTTGCCACATCTTCCAGAACTTTCTCAAAGGTACTGGGGGCTCTTTTGGCAGTGATCAGGTCTCGGGAATTGCAGTGTTGCCCTATCTGGACGATATATTGGTTCAGGTACATCTTTTCAACAAGCAAGCTCTTATACAGAGATCTTGTTGTCTTTTCTACGTTTCCACGGATGGAAAGTGAATCTGGAGAAGAGTTCCCTTGTTCCAGCTACAAGGGTGGTTTTCTTAGGAACCATAATAAATTCCCTATCTATAAAAAATAATTCTGACAGTGGTCAGAAAATCCAAGATTCTTTCCTCTTGCCTCTCTCTTCAGTCTACTGTTCGGCCGTCAGTATCTCAATGTATGGAGGTAATTGGTCTTATGGTCGCTTCCATGGACATCATTCCCTTTGCTCAGTTCCATTTGAGAACTTTTGCAGTTATGCATGCTCAGACAATGGAATGGAGACTGCTTTTCCAATAAACATCTTGGAGTTGAGAGCGATTTACAATGCTCTGATGGCTTGGCCTCAATTGTCCCGGTTTATCAGGTTCCAGTCGGACAACATCACCTCAGTGGCTTACATCAACCACCACGGAGGAACTCAGAGTTCCTTAGCTATGTAGGAGGTGGCTTAGGTTATTCAGTGGGCGGAAGCTCACAATTGTTGTCTATCTGCCATCCACATTCCAGGAGTGGACAACTGGGAAGCGGATTTCCTGAGCAGACAGACATTTCATTCCAGGAGTGGGCTCTCCATCTGGAGGTGTTCTCCAGGTTAACCCTCAAATGAGGGATGCTGGAGTTGTATCTGATGGCTTCTCAGCAGAATGCCAAGCTTTCAAGGTATGGTTCAAGATCAAGAGATCCGCAGGCCGCTCTGATAGATGCTCTGGCGGTTCCTTGGGATTTCGGTCTAGCATACCTGTTTCCTCCATTTCGTATCAAACAGGAGAGAGCGTCGGTAATTCTAATAGCTGCTGCATGGCCTCGCAAGATCTGGTATGCAGACCTAGTAAAGACGTCATCTCTGCCCCCTTGGGGGTTGCCTCTGAGGAATGATCTAACTCAGGGTTGATTCCTCCATCCAAATCTCGTTTCTCTGAAGCTGACTGCTTGGAGATTGAACGCTTAGTTCTGGCTAAGCGTGGGTTTTCTGAGTCGATCGTTGATACCATGCTACAGACTTGCAAGTCTGTTACTCGTAACATTTACAATAAGGTATGGCGTAAATACCTTTATTGGTGTGAATCCAAAGGCTACTCTTGGAGTAGGGTCAGGATTCCTAGTATTTTGTCTTTTCTCCAGGATGGTCTTGAGAAAGGGTTATCAGTCAGTTCTCTGAAAGGTCAGATTTCTGCTTTATCTATTCTTTTGCATAAGCGTCTGGCAGATGTGCCAGATGTTCAATCTTTTTGTCAGGCCCTGGTCAGAATTAGGCCTGTGTTTAAACCTGTTGCTCCTCCTTGGAGCCTTAACCGTGTTCTTAAAGTTTTGCAGCAGGCTCTGTTTGAGCCAATGCATTTTATAGATATTAAGTTATCTTGGAAGGTTTTGTTTCTTATTGCTATCTCTTCTGCTCGGAACTCTCAGCTTTGCAGTGTGATTCGCCTTACCTTATCTTTCATGCAGATAAGGCGGTTCTTCATACTCTATTGAGTTGTCTTCCGAAAGTGGTTTTGGATAGAAATATTAATCAGAAAATTGTTGTGCCTTCTCTCTGTCCCAGTTTAGAAGGCTACTGCTACTTCTCTTTTCCTCTGGTTGAGAAGTATAATTCATTTTGCTTATGAGACTGCTGGTCAGCAGCTTCCTGAGAGAATTACAGCTTATTCCACTAGGGCTGTCTCCTCTTCTTGGGCTTTCAAAAATGAAGCTTCTGCGGAACAGATTTGCAAGGCTGCAACTTGGTCCTCTCTGCATACTTTTTCTAAATTTACAAATTTGATTATTTTGCCTCGGCTGAGGCCTCTTTTGGGAGAATGGTTCTTCAAGCAGTGGTGCCTTCTGTTTAGGTCTGCCTGTCTTGTTCTCCCTCTCTATTCATTCCGTGTACTTTAGCTTGGGTATTGGTTCCCACTAGTAATTGGAATGACGTTGTGGAGTCTCCATATCTTAGGAAAGAAAACAAAATTTATGCTTCCCCGATAAATTTATTTCTTTCCGATATGGAGAGTCCACGATCCCACCCTTAATTAAGACAGTTATTTTTGACTAAACCTCAGGCACCTCTACACCTTTGTGTTATTGCTTTTTCCCTTTCCCTTCGGTCGAATGACTGGGGATTGTGCGTAGGGGAGTGACACTTCACAGCTTTGCTCTGGTGCTCTTTGCCTCCTCCTGATGGCCAGTAGTGACATTCCCACTAGTAATTGGAATGACGTTGTGTACTCTCCATATTCGGAAGGAAAGAAATTTATCAGGTAAGCATAAATTTTGTTTTTCATGTCTTTTTTTAGATATATTGTTTATGCATCTACCCAGAACTAAATGTATGCAAAACATTGTCAATCTCATAAACAGGTATTTTTGTTGGAGTCAATTAAGAAGTGCTTTTTTCCTTCAATGTATATATTCAGCCTTAAATGTTGCTGGCTTACCATCTCCCATTTCCAAGCTCCATTTAAAGGGGCAGTCAACACCAGAATGTTTTTTTTAAAAAAGATAGATAATCCCTTTATTACCCATTTCTCCGTTTTGCATAACCAACACAGTTATATTAATATACATTTTACCTCTTTGATTAACTTGTACTGTATCTAAGCATCTTGTGACAGACCCCTGATCACATGACAATTAGTGCAGTGTCTGCCACATGCCACGGGTGGGATCACAATGTTATCTATATGACTCACATGAACTAGCTCTCCCCTGTTGTGAAAAGCAAATAAAAAAGCATGTGATAAGAGGTGGCTTTCAAGGGCTTAGAAATTATCATATGAGCCTTCCTTTCAACTAAGAATACCAAGAGAACAAAGCAAAATTGGTTATAAAAGTAAATTGGAAAGTTGTTTAAAATTACATGCCCTATTTTAGACATGAGTTTTTTTTTTTTACTTGGCTGTCCCTTTAAAAACCATGCTATAGGAATAGATTACAAAAGGTTATTTGAAAATATTTATTTACATCTTCCCCAACCCCCTTTATATCATTAAAGGCATTATTCTTAGAGTTATAGATCTATGCAAACTCCTGTAAAATCTATGTAAAGTATATGTTGTGTCCTGCACTTGTCACAAGTGTGCCTAGGCTTTATGTGAGTTCAACATTTTTGTAAGGTTTTTGTTCATGTGATCTAATTGTGTATGCAGTATACTGCAGTTATGTCCCATCAGGGCTTACTCATACAAGCCATCTGCTTTCTACTTAGTCTTATTAACATATGTTATGAATCTACCAATAAACACATTTACTTATTTTTAACTTGAGACGGTATCACCACTGCTAGCAGCATGGGAACAGCCTACAGGGGTAATGATGTGCCAATTTTATAAGCTACTTATCAGAAATTTGAGATCCGGCTTGTTTGCAAAAATTGCATTATCTTGCAGTCGAGGAACATACCTCTTAAAAAGCCTTTTGAGTGTTGTTTATCTCATATCCTTTTCTCTGGCCAATTAGGAAGATATTTCAAAGAGTTTGTGAACAAATCAAGGTATCACTGTACAAAATATAGGAGTCTAAGTATTCTGATTTCCATCAAATTCCTCCACATGTTTTTAAATTACAGGAAAACCTTTGAAGTATATAATTAAAGTGTATTACGTTTTTTTTTCCACTATCCTTTTTCTCTTGTAAGATGTATCGAGGCCACGGATTCATCCTTACTTGTGGGATATTCTCCTTCCCTACAGGAAGTGGCAGAGAGAGCACCCACAGCAGAGCTGTCTATATAGCTCCCCCCTTAGCTCCACCCCCCAGTCATTCTCTCTGCCTGCTTAACTGCTAGGAAGGGCAAAGAGCTATGTGGTGACTAAAATGTTAGTTTTTTATTTCTCAAGCAAAAGTTTATTATTTTAAATGGTACCGGTGTGTACTATTTACTCTCTGGCGGAAAAGGGATGAAGATTTCTGCAAGGAGGATGATGATCTTAGCACTTTGTAACTAAGATCCACTGCTGTTCTCACACGGCCTGAAGAGTACTGGAAAACTTCAGTTGGGAGAACAGTTTGCAGGCTAAGCTGCATATGAGGTATGTTCAGTCTATATTTTTCTAGACAGACTGTGTTAATTCTAGAAAAGGCTGGCAATATCCCCATGAGGGAAGGGTAAGCTGTATTCAGACATTTTAATAGGAATTTCAGCTTGCTTGAAGGGCTCATTAGTTACTGGTGACACTGTTAGGAAAAAACGTTTTGTTTATTGATGCAGTTATAACGTTTTCTGAAGGGACTAAAGGGCTGGTGACACTGTTAGGAAAAAACGTTTTGTTTATTGATGCATTTATAAAGTTTTTTGAAGGGACTAAAGGGGTCATTGTGGCTTGGTTTTGAGTTTTGTAACTCACATGGTTAATTAAGAGACACTCTGGTGTTTCTCTGATAGGCCTCAAAACATCGAATGAGGTGGCAGGGGCCTATTTTTGCGCCTCAGTTGCGCAGTTTCCTTTCCTCTGAGACATATCACTGCTTCTCCTGAGGTTCCTGCTGTGTTTGAGGGCTGTTAAAGAAGTTTTTTCCCCACAAATCGTTCTGAAGGGCAGGTAGGAGCCACAGCAGAGCTGTGGCAAGGTGCTGAAAGTCTTTTTTACTGGGTTTAACGTTTTTTCAATCCGTTTTTGCCATTAAGGGGTTAATTGTTTATTTGCATAGCTGTGCAAAGTTATTAAGTCTTTATAATGCTACTGTAAAAATTTTGTTAAGTTTACTGCTTTTTTACACTCTTTTGCAGAACTGGTGCAGCTTTTATTTTTAAGTGTTTCTAAGTGTTTTTTACTTTGATTACAGTATTTTCCAAGCTTGCTTGTTACATTACTAGCCTGTTTAACATGTCTGACACCAAGGAAAATCCTTGTTTAATATGTTTGGAAGCCATTGTGGAACCCCTTCTTAGAATGTGTCCCAATTGTACTGATATGTCTATAAACTATAAAGAACATATATTAGCACTTAAAAATAGAGCAATAGATGATTCTCAGTCAGAAGTAAATGAGGGTTCGCCATCTAGCTCTCCCCAAGTGTCACAACCAGTAACGCCCGCACAAGTGACGCCAAGTACCTCTAGTGCGTCAAATTCTTTTACTTTACAAGACATGGCCACAGTTATGAATACAACCCTCACAGAGGTTTTATCTAAACTGCCTGGTTTACAAGGAAAGCGGAACAGCTCTGGGTTTAGAAAAAATGCTTAGCCGTCTGACGCTTTAGTAGCCGTATCTGATATGCCCTCACAATGCTCTGAAGTAGGGGTGAGGGATTTGTTATCTGAGGGAGAAATTTCTGATTCAGGAAAGACGCTTCCTCAGACAGATTCTGATATGACGGCCTTTAAATTTAAGCTTGAACACCTCTGCTTATTGCTCAGGGTGGTATTAGCGACTCTGACCCTATAGTGGTTCCAGAGAAATTGTGTAAAATGGATAAATACTTAGAGGTTCCTGTTTACACTGATGTTTTCCAGTCCCTAAGAGGATTGTGAATATTATTACTAAGGAGTGGGATAGACCAGGTATTCCGTTCTCTCCCCCTCCTGTTTTTAAGAAAATGTTTCCCATATCTGAGACCATACGGGACTATGTTCCTAAGGTGGAGGGAGCTATTTCTGTTCTGTCTAAGCGTACAACTATACCTATCGAAGACAGTTGTGCTTTCAAAGATCCTATGGATAAAAAATTAGAGGGTCTCCTGAAGAAAGTTTTTGTTCATAAGGGTTTTTCTCTCCAACCTATTGCGTGCATTGTTCCTGTAACTACTGCAGCTGCTTTCTGGTTTGAGGCTCTATAAGAGGCTCTTCAGATGGAGACTCCATTAGAGGAGATTGTGGACAGAATCAAGGCCCTTAAATTGGCTAATTCTTTTATTACAGATGCCGCTTTTCAACTGCCTAAATTAGCGGCAAATAATTCAGGTTTTGCCATTTTAGCACACAGAGCGTTATGGCTTAAGTCCTGGTCTGCTGATGTGTCATCTAAATCTAAACTTTTGAACATCCCTTTCAAAGGAAAGCCCCTATTCGGGCCTGAACTGAAAGAGATTATTTCAGACATCACTGGAGGGAAAGGTCATGCCCTTCCTCAGGATAGATCAAATAAGATGAAGATCAAACAAAATAATTTTCGTTCCTTTCGGAACTTCAAGACTGGTTCCGTTTCAGCTTCCTCTGCTACAAAGCAAGAGGGGAATTTTGCCCAATCCAAGTCAGTCTGGAGACCTAACCAGGCTTGGAACAAGGATAAACAGGCCAAGAAGCCTGCAGCTGCCTCTAAGACAGCATGAAGGGGTAGCCCCCGATTCGGGACCGGATCTAGTAGGGGGCAGACTCTCTCTCTTCGCTCAGGCTTGGGCAAGAGATGTTCACGATCCCTGGGCTTTAGAAATTGTGTCCCAGGGATATCTTCTGGAATTCAAAGACTCCCTTCCAAGGGGGAGATTTCATATTTCTTGATTGTTTGTAAACCAGACAAAGAGAGAGGCGTTCTTACGCTGTGTAGAAGATCTTCTTACCATGGGGGTGATCTGCCCAGTCCCAAAAGAGGAACAGGGGCTAGGGTTCTACTCAAACCTGTTGTGGTTCCCAAAAGAGAGGGAACTTTCAGACCAATCTTGGATCTCAAAATTCTAAACACGTTCCTCAAAGTTCCATCATTCAAGATGGAGACCATTCGGACTATTCTGCCTCTGATCCAGGAAGGTCAATATATGACTACCGTGGACTTAAAGGATGCGTATCTACACATCCCTATTCACAGAAATCATCATCAATTTCTCAGATTTGCCTTTCTAGACAGGCATTACCAGTTTGTGGCTCTTCCCTTCGGGTTAGCCACGGCTCCAAGAATTTTCACAAAGGTGCTAGGGTCCCTTCTGGCGGTTCTACGACCTCGGGGCATAGCAGTGGTGCCTTATCTAGACGACATCTTAATCCAGGCGTCGAATTTTCAGCTAGCCAAGTCTCACACGGACATTGTGTTGGCTTTTCTGAGATCTCACGGGTGGAAGGTGAACATAAAAAAGAGTTCTCTCTTCCCTCTTACAAGAGTTTCCTTTCTAGGGAGGTCAGAAAATCAAAACTCTTAACCACTTGCCGAACTCTTCATTCCATTCCTTGGCCATCTGTGGCTAAGTGTATGGAGGTAATCGAATTCATGGTAGCGGCAATGGACATAGTTCCTTTTGCCCGCCTAAACCTCAGACCACTGCAACTATGCATGCTCAAACAGTGGAATGGGGATTATGCATATTTATCTACTCAACTGCATCTGGACCAGGAGACCAGAGATTCTCTTCTCTGGTGGTTGTCTCAGGACCACCTGTCTCAGGGAATGTACTTCCACAGGCCAGAGTGGCTCGTAACGACAGATGCCAGCCTGCTAGGCTGGGTGCAGTCTGGAACTCCCTGAAAGCACAGGGCTTATGGTCTCGGAAGGAATCTCTTCTTCCGATTACCATCCTAGATTTGAGAGCGATATTCAAGGCGCTTCAGGCGTGGCCTCAGCTTGCTGCAGCCAGATTCATCAGGTTTCAGTCGGACAACATCACGACTGTAGCTTATATCAATCATCAAGGAGGAACAAGGGGTTCTCTAGCGATGATGGAGGTAACCAAAATAATCCAATGGGCAGAGGATCACTCTTGACATCTCTCAGCAATCAACATTCTAGGAGTAGAGAACTGGGAGGCAGATTTTCTAAGTCGTCAGACTTTTCATCCGGGGGAGTGGGAACTCCATTCGGAGGTATTTGCTCAGCTGATTCAGCTATGGGGCACACCAGAATTGGATCTGATGGCGTTGCGTCAGAATGCCAAACTTCCTTGTTACGGGTCCAGGTCCCGGGATCCCAAGGCGGTACTGATAGATGCTCTATCAGTACCTGGGTCCTTCAATCTGGCCTACGTATTTCCACCGCTTTCTCTCCTCCCACGTCTGGTTGCCAGAATCAAGCAGGAGAGAGCTTCTGTGATTCTGATAGCACCTGCGTGGCCACGCAGGACTTGGTATGCAGACCTAGTGGGCATGTCCTCGGTTCCACCGTGGACCCTGCCAATGAGGCGGGACCTTCTAATCCAAGGTCCGTTCTCGCATCCAAATCTAGTTTCTCTGCGTCTGACTGCTTGGGGATTGAACGCCTAATTCTATCAAAGCGTCGGTTCTCTTAGTCGGTCATTGATACCCTATCATAAGATTTGGCGCAAATATCTTTATTGGTGTAAATCCAAAGGTTACTCGTGGAATAAGATTAGGATTCCTAGAATATTGTCTTTTCTCCAAGAGGGTTTGGAGAAGGGATTGTCAGCTAGTTCTCTAAAAGGACAAATATCTGCTTTGTCTATTCTACTACACAAACGTCTGGCAGATGTCCCAGACGTTCAATCTTTTAGTCAGGCTTTGGTCAGAATTAAGCCTGTATTTAAGCCTGTTGCTCCGCCTTGGAGCCTAAACTTAGTCCTTAGAGTTCTTCGAAGGGTTCCGTTTGAACCTATGCATTCCATAGATATTAAGCTTCTATCTTGGAAAGTTTTGTTCTTAGTTGCTATCTCTTCGGCTCGAAGAGTTTCTGAGCTATCTGCTTTACAGTGTGATTCCCCTTATCTTATTTTCCATGCAGATAAGGTGGTTTTGCGTACCAAACCTGGTTTTCTTCCTAAGGTTGTTTCTAATAAGAATATCAATCAAGAGATTGTTGTTCCTTCTCTGTGTCCTAATCCTTCATCAAAGAAGGAACGTCTGTTGCACAATCTTGATGTGGTTCCTGCTTTAAAGTTCTACTTACAAGCAACCAAAGATTTCCGTCAAACATCTTCATTGTTTGTTGTTTATTCTGGTAAGCGGAGAGGCCAAAAGGCTACGGCTACCTCTCTTTCCTTTTGGCTGAAAAGCATCATCCGTTTGGCCTATGAGACTGCTGGACAGCAGCCTCCTGAAAGAATTTCTGCTCATTCTACTAGAGCTGTGGCTTCCACATGGGCTTTTAAAAATGAGGCTTCTGTTGAACAGATTTGTAAGGCGGCGACTTGGTCTTCGCTTCATACTTTTTCCAAATTTTACAAATTTAATACTTTTGCTTCTTCGGACGCTATTTTTGGGAGAAAGGTTCTAGAAGCAGTGGTGCCTTCCGTTTAAGGTCCCTGTCTTGTCCCTCCCTTCATCCGTGTCCTAAAACTTTGGTATTGGTATCCCACAAGTAAGGATGAATCCGTGGACTCGATACATCTTACAAGAGAAAACATAATTTATGCTTACCTGATAAATTTATTTCTCTTGTGATGTATCGAGTCCACGGCCCGCCCTGTTTATTTAAGACAGGCATATATATTTTTATTTTTAAACTTTCAGTCACCACTGCACCCTATGGTTTCTCCTTTTTCTTCCTAGCCTTCGGTCGAATGACTGGGGGGTGGAGCTAAGGGGGGAGCTATATAGACAGCTCTGCTGTGGGTGCTCTCTCTGCCACTTCCTGTAGGGAAGGAGAATATCCCACAAGTAAGGATGAATCCGTGGACTCGATACATCACAAGAGAAATAAATTTATCAGGTAAGCATAAATTATGTTTTTTGGTATATCTGATTTGATACAAATTCAAAATCCAAAAGAAAAGTAATTTGTGTTCAGATTGTAACGCTCGTGGGATACTCTTCTATCAGACCAAACTCGGCCAGTAGTCTTGTTATCCTGGCGTCGAGCAGGAATGATAGGGAATATCCCAGAGCAGAGAAAGTTAGTGAGATGATGAAGGCGGCACTCACCACAGGCAGGACAGTCCCCAGCGGCAACAGCAGAGCAGTCCAAGGATGAACCACTAGAATGGTCAGGCAGGCAGGGTTTGGCAACATCAGAGCAGTCCAACGATAAACCACTAGAATGGTCAGGCAGGGTTTGGCAACAGTAAAGCAGTCCAGCAGATTGAGGGTTAAGGTAGTTAAAGTAGTCAGGCAGTTTCAGCAACAGTAATTAATCCAGCAGTTTAAAGGTTAAGGCAGGTAGAGTAGTTAGACAGGCAGGTTCAGCAACAGTATTTAGGCACTTAGAAAGAACGATCTGTTACACCCAGGAGTACACAAAGTAACGCCTATACTTGGGCAGTGACAGATCTTTTGTGGAAAGTTTAAATAGGCGCAGGATTCACGCCACTGAGGTCTGACCAGCATCAGGAGTGTGCGGCGATGACGTCAGCGCCGCACGCATCTAACCCGACACTGCCCCTGGCAACGAGCAGGGAAGGAGACGCCGCACCCCTAGCAACGGCTAGAGTGGCGCGACGCGACACAGATATGTTGAGTAAAGACAGAATATTCAAAATTAACCTTTTGAAATTCAGACAGAGCATACAATCCTAAAAAAAAACAAAAAACTTTCTAAAGCTGCCATAGAGTGTGTTTACTCTTCAGCAAAGTATAGCATGAGTGAAGTAAATTTGATAATAGAAGTACATTGGAAAGATTTCTTCTTTTAAATTTTATGCTCTGTCTTAACCATTAAAATGTTTTTTCTTTTGTTTGGTGAAATATTTTTTTTTTTTTTTTACCTTTAGGGGTGTGAGTTGAGCACCCTTTGTGTTATATGATATCTCATTTTGGGGTCGGTCACAGTCCTTTAGAAAAATGTATCTAGTGTTTTTCTACAGAGAACCACTATTAATGTCTAGGGCAGGAGTGGACTTGACAAACCCTGGAGCCACTGGCTACTAGAATTTTACCCCTGGCTCCTAACTTTTTGGGTTATTCTCCATATATCTATATAGAAATACCACTGCCTGGCTTCTAAAAGTTTGTGTGACTCCTAAATATTTTTACTGGCTCCTAAAAATTTTAAACAGGTATGTCGACCCCAGGTCTAGAGAATTTCTGTAGAGAAATCATTTCATACGTTTTTCTAAAGGATTGTGATAGTCCCATTTGTCTGTATCATATAAGCTACTTAGAATTCTAAGCATTTAGCTATACATTATTTTTCTGGAGTCCAGTAGATAATTTTACATAACATATAAGCAGAATAACTAAAAAACCTAGGTGCTTGAATTATAAATGTATTTCATGTAGGTGGTGGGAGTCCATGAGCTGTTACGTATGGAATATATATTCCTACCAGGAGGAAGCAAAGTTTCCCAAACCTCAAAAGCGTATTAAAAAAAAAGAACAAAACAAAACAAAAAAAAAAACACCTCACACATACCTCATTTTTTTTAACTTTGCCTCCGTTGGAGGTGGTTGAAGCATGATGATGTGCTTGATTTCTTCAGTGAAAAGCACTTCAGAACATATTGAAGCCCGAGTCCCTCAGAGTACAATGCTTGCCAGAGGGATGTGAATGAAGTACTGCTGATATGTTTCAGTACTGGTTTGGCTGTCTGCTATTAGTGGACGAATGTCTATAGGTAAGTATATTTTATCTAGACACTCACAGCTATGGTTTGGGCACTTTTAATTTTTGTTTAAAAGTTTTACTATGTGTATGTATGACTCAGGGACAGATTCTTACTTTTCCCCTTGCTTATTATATTTTTTGCGCCCAAAAAATTATCAAATTCACATGCGCACGCAATCGCATTTTTTTGGCACATATTTATGCGTTGGATTCGCGCACCATTTCTTCGCACCCTTTTTTATATTTGCACCCTTAGATGCACATATTAGTATTGTATAATGCATCTCTTTTGGTGCATCTAATTGCACACATCATGACGTATCATAGATGCAACTTTTTTAGCATGTTTTTTTTTACCCTTATTAAATTTGCATTGAATTTTTCACAAACTGACATTAACTGCTTTCCTAGGCTTCATTGCTTAGCACTTTAACGTCCTTGCAATGCTATAGAAAGGTTGCATATTTTTTCTTTTCCTCAAATAGCTTGCCTTAAGGGGGTAATAATAGAAATTATTGCATCTTAATTTTTACAATTTTTTTTGCTGTAATCGAGCAGCACCAATCTGTCCCTAAAGTTACTATAGGAACCGAGTCTGTTGAACACCTTTCTACCAAAGCTAAATGTGTTTCTTCAAGATTTAAAAACTATATCCTTTACCTGCTGCTAAATTAGAGTTATGGGAAACGGTTCCTAAAATGATGGGAACAGTACTTATTTTAAAGACCCTTTAGATAGAAAACTTGATTCTTATCTAAGAAGGGCATATTTACATACTGGCTATATTCTTAGACCAGCAATATCTATTGCTGACGTAGCTGCTGCTTCTACTTTCAGGTTATCCAGTCAAGCCCAGCAGTTGGCTTTTGACCCTGAATGTTCTAGTCTCTTGAATTTACTTCAATATGTAAATAATTTTATTTGTGATGCAGTGTTGGATATCATGAAAATTAACATCAAATATATGTCTTTAGCTATTCCTACCAAAAGAGCTTTATGGCTTAAATCATGGAATGCTGAAACTAGATTACTATCTCTTTCTTTCCAAGGAAATAAATTATTTTGTCTCAACTGGATTCTATTATTTCTACTATTATTGTAGGTAAGGGAGTTTCTCCAACATAGGTGTGTCCGGTCCACGGCGTCATCCTTACTTGTGGGATATTCTCTTCCCCAACAGGAAATGGCAAAGAGCCCAGCAAAGCTGGTCATATGATCCCTCCTAGGCTCCGCCTACCCCAGTCATTCTCTTTGTCGTTGCACAGGCAACATCTCCACGGAGATGGCTAAGAGTTTTTTGGTGTTTAAATGTAGTTTTTATTCTTCAATCAAGTGTTTGTTATTTTAAAATAGTGCTGGTATGTACTATTTACTCTGAAACAGAAAAGAGAAGAAGATTTCTGTTTGTGAGAGGAAGATGATTTTAGCAAATGTTACTAAAATCGATTGCTGTTTCCACACAGGACTGTTGAGATGAAGTAACTTCAGTTGGGGGAAGCAGTTGGCAGACTTTTCTGCCTGAGGTATGATGGCCACATTTCTAACACGACTTGGTAATGCTGGAAGGCTGTCATTTTCCCTATGGGGACCGGTAAGCCATTTTCTTAGATTAAGTATGAGAATAAAGGCTTTATAAGGGCTTAAAAAACTGGTAGACATTTTTCTGGGCTAAAACGATTACTTGCTAAGCATATTTGACAGATTATAGCGCTTTATAGTTATAATCTTGGGGATTGTTGTTAAAAAACGGCAGGCACTGTATGAACACCTTTTTCAGATGGGGGCCTTTCTCTAGTCATAGGCAGAGCCTCATTTTCGCGCCACTAATGCGCAGTTGTTTTTGGAAGGCAAGGCATGCAGATGCATGTGTGAGGAGCTAAGATCCACTGAAAAAGCTTACAGAAGGCGTCATTTGAATAGATGTGATAATTGTGACATGGTGTCCAAACAAAGTAGGGACAATGATGCCACAGATAATAATAGTGCCCAAGATGATTCTTCAGATGAGGGGAGTAAGCATGGTACTGCATCACCCCCTTCTGTGTCTACACCAGTTTTGCCCACACAAGAGGCCCCTAGTACATCTAGTGCGCCAATACTTTTTACTATGCAACAATTAACGGCTGTTATGGATAATTCTATTGCAAATATTTTATCTAAAATGCCTACTTATCAAAGAAAGCGTGATTGCTCTGTTTTAAACACTGAAGAGCAAGAGGACGCTGATGATAACGCTTCTGACATACCCTCACACCAATCTGAAGGGGCCAGGAGGGAGGTTTTGTCTGAGGGAGAAGTTTCAGATTCAGGGAAAATTTCTCAACAAGCTGAACCTGATGTTGTAACATTTAAATTTAAATTAGAACATCTCCGCGCACTGCTTAAGGAGGTATTATCTACTCTGGATGATTGTGACAATTTGGTCATTCCAGAGAAATTATGTAAGATGGATAAGTTCCTAGAGGTTCCGGTGCCCCCCCGATGTTTTTCCTATACCCAAGCGGGTGGCGGATATAGTAAACAAGGAATGGGAAAGGCCCGGCATACCTTTTGTACCTCCCCCTATATTTAAGAAATTATTTCCTATAGTCGACCCCAGAAATGACTTATGGCAGACAGTCCCTAAGGTCGAGGGGGCGGTCTCTACTCTAAACAAACGCACTACTATTCCCATAGAAGATAGTTGTGCTTTTAAAGATCCTATGGATAAAAAAATTAGAGGGTTTGCTTAAAAAAATTTTTGTTCAGCAAGGTTTCCTTCTTCAACCAATTTCATGCATTGTTCCTGTCACTACGGCAGCGTGTTTCTGGTTCGAAGAACTAGAAAAGTCGCTCGATAAAGAATCTTCGTATGAGGAGATTATGGGCAGAGTTCATGCACTTAAATTGGCTAACTCTTTTATTCTAGATGCCGCTTTGCAATTAGCGAGATTAGCGGCGAAAAATTCAGGGTTTGCTATCGTGGTGCGCAGAGCGCTCTGGCTGAAGTCTTGGTCAGCGGATGTGTCTTCCAAGACAAAATTACTTAACATCCCTTTCAAGGGCAAAACACTGTTTGGGCCTGATTTGAAAGAGATTATTTCAGACATCACCGGAGGAAAGGGCCACGCCCTTCCTCAGGATAGGTCTTTTAAGGCTAGAAATAAGCCTAATTTTCGTCCCTTTCGCAGAAACGGACCAGCCTCTACTTCTACATCCTCTAAGCAAGAGGGTAATACTTCTCAACCCAAACCAGCCTGGAGACCGATGCAGGGCTGGAACAAGGGTAAGCAGGCCAAGAAGCCTGCCACTGCTACCAAAACAGCATGAAGGGATGGCCCCCGATCCGGGACCGGATCTGGTGGGGGGCAGACTTTCTCTCTTTGCTCAGGCCTGGGCAAGAGATGTTCAGGATCCTTGGGCACTAGAAATAGTTTCTCAAGGTTATCTCCTGGAATTCAAGGAACTACCCCCAAGGGGAAGGTTCCACAGGTCTCAATTATCTTCAAACCAAATAAAAAGACAGGCATTCTTACATTGTGTAGAAGACCTGTTAAGGATGGGAGTAATTCATCCAGTTCCAATAAGAGAACAAGGGATGGGGTTTTACTCCAACCTGTTCATAGTTCCCAAAAAAAGAGGGAACGTTCAGACCAATTCTAGATCTCAAGATCCTAAACAAGTTTCTCAGGGTCCCATCGTTCAAAATGGAAACCATTCGAACGATCCTTCCTACCATCCAGGAAGGTCAATTCATGACCACGGTGGATTTAAAGGATGCGTACCTCCATATTCCTATCCACAAGGAACATCATCAGTTCCTAAGGTTCGCTTTTCTGGACAAGCATTACCAGTTTGTGGCACTTCCATTCGGGTTAGCCACTGCTCCGAGAATTTTCACAAAGGTACTAGGGTCCCTTCTAGCGGTTCTAAGACCAAGGGGCATTGCAGTAGTACCGTACTTGGACGACATCCTGATTCAAGCGTCGTCTCTGTCAAAGGCAAAGGCTCATACGAACATCGTCCTAGCCTTTCTCAGATCTCACGGATGGAAAGTAAACATAGAAAAAAGTTCTCTTTCCCCGTCAACAAGAGTTCCCTTCTTGGGAACAATAATAGACTCCTTAGAAATGAGAATTTTTCTGACAGAGGTCAGAAAATCAAAACTTCTAAGCTCTTGTCAAGTTCTTCATTCTGTTCTTCGTCCTTCCATAGCGCAGTGCATGGAAGTAATAGGATTGATGGTTGCAGCAATGGACATAGTTCCTTTTGCACGAATTCATCTAAGACCATTACAACTGTGCATGCTCAGACAGTGGAATGGGGATTATACAGACTTGTCTCCGACGATTCAAGTAGATCAAAGGACCAGAGATTCACTCCGTTGGTGGCTAATCCTGGACAATCTGTCACAGGGAATGAGCTTCCGCAGACCAGAGTGGGTCATTGTCACGACCGACGCCAGTCTGGTGGGCTGGGGCGCGGTCTGGGAACCCCTGAAAGCTCAGGGTCTATGGTCTCGGGAAGAATCTCTTCTCCCGATAAACATTCTGGAACTGAGAGCGATATTCAATGCTCTCAAAGCTTGGCCTCATCTAGCAAAGGCCAAATTCATAAGGTTTCAATCAGACAACATGACGACAGTTGCTTATATCAACCATCAGGGGGGAACAAGGAGTTCCCTGGCGATGGAGGAAGTGACCAAGATAATTCAATGGGCGGAGGATCACTCCTGCCACTTGTCTGCAATCCACATCCCAGGAGTGGAAAATTGGGAAGCGGATTTTCTGAGTCGTCAGACATTCCATCCGGGGGAGTGGGAACTCCACCCGGAAATCTTTGCCCAAATAACTCAATTATGGGGCATTCCAGACATGGATCTGATGGCGTCTCGCCAGAACTTCAAGGTTCCTTGTTACGGGTCCAGATCCAGGGATCCCAAGGCGACTCTAGTAGATGCACTAGTAGCACCTTGGACCTTCAACCTAGCTTATGTTTTCCCACCGTTTCCTCTCATTCCCAGGCTGGTAGCCAGGATCAACCAGGAGAGGGCTTCGGTGATCTTGATAGCTCCTGCGTGGCCACGCAGGACTTGGTATGCAGACCTGGTGAATATGTCATCGGCTCCACCATGGAAGCTACCTTTGAGACAGGACCTTCTTGTTCAAGGTCCATTCGAACATCCGAATCTGGTTTCTCTCCAACTGACTGCTTGGAGATTGAACGCTTGATTTTATCAAAGCGTGGGTTTTCAGATTCTGTAATAGATACTCTGATTCAGGCTAGAAAGCCTGTAACTAGAAAGATTTACCATAAGATATGGAAAAAATATATCTATTGGTGTGAATCTAAAGGATTCCCATGGAACAAGATAAAAATTCCTAGGATTTTATCCTTTCTACAAGAGGGTTTGGAGAAGGGATTATCTGCAAGTTCTCTGAAGGGACAGATTTCTGCGTTATCTGTTTTACTTCACAAAAGGCTGGCAGCTGTGCCAGACGTTCAGGCGTTTGTTCAGGCTCTGGTTAGAATCAAGCCTGTTTACAGACCTTTGACTCCTCCCTGGAGTCTCAATCTAGTTCTTTCAGTTCTTCAAGGGGTTCAGTTTGAACCCTTACATTCCGTAGATATTAAGTTATTATCTTGGAAAGTTGTGTTTTTGGTTGCAATTTCTTCTGCCAGAAGAGTTTCAGAGTTATCTGCTCTGCAGTGTTCTCCGCCCTATCTGGTGTTCCATGCAGATAAGGTGGTTTTGCGTACTAAGCCTGGTTTTCTTCCGAAAGTTGTTTCCAACAAGAATATTAACCAGGAGATAGTTGTACCTTCTTTGTGCCCGAATCCAGTTTCAAAGAAGGAACGTTTGTTACACAATTTGGACGTAGTCCGTGCTCTAAAATTCTATTTAGAGGCCACTAAAGATTTCAGACAAACTTCTTCTTTGTTTGTTGTTTATTCTGGTAAAAGGAGAGGTCAAAAAGCAACTTCTACCTCTCTTTCTTTTTGGCTTAAAAGCATTATCCGTTTGGCTTATGAGACTGCTGGACGGCAGCCTCCTGAAAGAATCACAGCTCACTCCACTAGGGCTGTGGCTTCCACATGGGCCTTCAAGAACGAAGCTTCTGTTGACCAGATATGTAAGGCAGCGACTTGGTCTTCACTGCACACTTTTGCCAAATTTTACAAATTTGATACTTTTGCTTCTTCAGAGGCTATTTTTGGGAGAAAGGTTTTGCAAGCCGTGGTGCCTTCCATTTAGGTGACCTGATTTGCTCCCTCCCTTCATCCGTGTCCTAAAGCTTTGGTATTGGTTCCCACAAGTAAGGATGACGCCGTGGACCGGACACACCTATGTTGGAGAAAACAGAATTTATGCTTACCTGATAAATTACTTTCTCCAACGGTGTGTCCGGTCCACGGCCTGCCCTGGTTTTTTTAATCAGGTCTGATGAATTATTTTCTCTAACTACAGTCACCACGGTATCATATGGTTTCTCCTATGCATATTTCCTCCTGTACGTCGGTCGAATGACTGGGGTAGGCGGAGCCTAGGAGGGATCATATGACCAGCTTTGCTGGGCTCTTTGCCATTTCCTGTTGGGGAAGAGAATATCCCACAAGTAAGGATGACGCCGTGGACCGGACACACCGTTGGAGAAAGTAATTTATCAGGTAAGCATAAATTCTGTTTTTTCTTCCCCAGGACAAAAAGTTAAAAGGGAAAATTAAAGCTCCCAATTTATTTTTGTTCCTTTAGTCAGAACAGAGAACAGAAAACTGACTCCTCCCCTAAACCCTATGTCTCAGTCTGGAGACCATCTTGAAATTGGAATAAATCCAAGCAAAGTAAAAAACCTAATCCAGCCTTTAAGACCTAATTAAGGTATGCCCTCCAACCCAGTTCTACTCGTAGGGGGCAGATACATTTTTTAAAAACAATCTTGGTTAGAATCTGTCCAAAATCCCTGGATTTAAAACATTATTTCTCAGGGCTATCGAATTGGATTCAGAATACGATTTCCTACGGGGAGGTTTTTTTCTTGCCCATATTCTAAAACATACCATGAAAGCTCAGGCTTTTCTAACATCTGTATCAGACTTGGAAGATATGGGAGTAATTGTTCCAGTTCCATCACAAGAACAGGGGATGGGATTTTATTAAAATATCTTTGTTGTACCAAAGAAGGAAAATTCTTTCAGACCAATTCTGGATCTGAAAACTCTAAACATATTAATCAGAATTCAAACTTTCAAAATGGAAACTATAAAGACTACTTTGCCTTTTGTTCAACTAAGTCACTTTATGTCTTCAATAGATTTACAGGATGTTTACCTTTTTCATTCCAATACACCCAGAACATTACTAGTTCCTGAGGTTCTCTTTTCTGGAAAAGCATTATCAGTTTGTTGCTTTTCCATTTGTTCTAGCTACAGCTAAAGAATATTTAAGAAGGTTCTCAGTGCCCTTTTATCTGTAATCAGAGTTCAGGGTATTGCAGTGTTTCCTTACCTGGACAATATCTTGGTACTAGCTCAATCTTTTCATTTAGCAGAATCTCCCATGAAACAACTATTGTTGTTTCTTCAAATACATGGTTGGAGGATCAATTTATCAAAGAGTTCCTTGATTCCTCAGACAATGGTCACCTTTTTAGGTTTCCAAATAGATGGTGTCCATGACTCTTTCCCTAACAGAAAATAGACAAATAAAATTGATTTCAGCTTTTCTGAACCTTCAGTCTCTCATTCCCTTCAGTGGCTCTGTGTATAGAACTACTAGGCCTCATGATTGCAGCCTTGGACACACTTCTATTTGCTTGATTTCACATTCTGCTTTGTATGCTACACCAATGGTGCAATGATTATATTCTGATATCTCAACAGATATTTTTAGGTCCCAACACGCACCTATCTCTGACTTGGTGCTTAAATCACCAAGCTATTATTCGGGGGATTCTTTTGCTCGTCCTACTTGATCTGTGATCACCACAGATGCAAGTCTTTCATGTTGGGGAGCTGTCTAGCGGTCTCTGACAGCACAAGTTGTTTTTTGGAATTACCGGGAGACGGGGTTACCAATCAATATTTTAGAACTCTGTGCTCTCTTCAGGACCCTTCAGACTTGGCATCTTTTGAAAAGGGAGCGTTATCTCAGTTTTCAGACAGACAATATAATGGCAGTAGCTTATGTCAATAATCAAGGTGGAACTCCGTTTCCTAGCCATGATAGAGGTACCTCAAATAATTTCTTGGGCAGAAACCAATTCCTGCTTCATCACTGCGATTCACATCCCAAGTGTAGACAACTGGGAAGCAGAATACCTCCGTTGTGAGTTCCTACTTCCAGGAGAGTGGTCTTTCCACCAAGATGTGTTATATCTGATTGTATAACTATGAGGTCTACCAGCATTATATCTGATGGCCTCTCATTTGAACAACTAACTACAAACTTCCCAGGTACATTGCGAGGTTTATGTATCCTCAGGTATGGTTGTTGGATTCTTTAGCAGTTCCCTGGTCTTACCAGCCTGCTTATATAGTCTCCCCTCTGGTCCTGCTTCCCAGAGTGATTTTCAAAATCAAAATGGAACAGTCATTTGTAATCCTGATAGCCCCAGTGTGGCCTCACAGGATTTGGTATGCAGAGCTGGTCCGAATGTCCAGATGCCGCAGTGGCCTCTTCCTCTAAGGCCAGACCTGCTGTCTCAAGGTCTTTTTTTTCCATCCAGAAGTCTCTGAACTTAATGGCATGGGAATTGAATGCTTAGTTCTCAGTCATATAGTAATTAACACTATGATTCAGGCTTGCAAGCCTATGTAAAAAAAAAAAAAAAAAAATGTATCGCAAAGTTTGAAAAACTTACATTTCGTGCTGTACTACCCAAGGTTATTCCTGGCATTCTTTTAGAATTCCTAGGATTCTTCAATTTCTGCAGAATGGTTTAGGTAAAGGTTTATCTGTCAGTTCTTTGAAAGGCAAGATATCTTCCCTTTCTGTATTGTTTCATAGGAAAATTGCTAAACATCCTGATGTTAATTGTTTTGTTCAAGCTTTAACCCAAATTCAATCTGTTATTAGGCCTTTTTCTCCTCCTTAGAGTCTTAACCCAGTATTACATTTTTTTACAGACTCCTCCTTTTAAGCATATGCTTAAATTGGATATTAAACTACATTGTAGTTTCTTCTGCTGCTAGAAGCGTTTCTGAATTATCTGCTCTCCCTTGTAAGTCTCCTTATCTGATTTTCCATCAGGATTAAGCTGTTTTGCGGACTACATGTTAATTTCTCTTGTAAGGTGTATCCAGTCCACGGGTTCATCCATTACTTGTGGGATATTCTCCTTCCCAACAGGAAGTTGCAAGAGGACACCAACAGCAGAGCTGTCTATATAGCTCCTCCCCTAACTGCCACTCCTAGTCATTCTCTTGCAACTCTTGACAAGATAGGAAGTATCAAGAGATATGTGGTGACTTAGTGTAGTTTTTACCTTCAATCAAGAGTTTGTTATTTTTAAACGGTACCGGCGTCGTACTGTTTTACTCGCAGGCAGAAATTAGAAGAAGAATCTGCCTGGAGGTTCATGATCTTAGCGGTTTGTAACTAAGGTCCATTGCTGTTCTCACACATAACTGAAGAGTATGGGAAAGACTTCAGTTGGGGGAACGGTTTGCAGATTACCTGCCTTGAGGTATGTTCAGTATATTTATTTCTAGAGAGATGATAAGATCTAGAAAATGCTGACAGAGCCTTGTATAATTGAGGTAAGCCTGATGCAGTGATTTAACAACGACTGGGATCATGCTTACAAAAAAGGGTAATATTCATGTTAATACTCATATTTCTTAGTGACAAAACGTTTACATGTTATATAGAAAGAACGTTTTTTCTCTGAGGCTGATAAATCGTTTTTTGGGGCCTAGTTTCCTAGGAGTATTTTCTTAAGGCCCTCTGACATAGAGTGCATGGTGGGAGGGGCCTATTTTTGCGCTCTAGATGCACAGTTCTTATTCAGACAGACATCCAGCTTCCCTAAAGGAGTCCTATAGGACCACTATAGAGGGCTTATTTCTTCCCTAAATCGTATTTGAGGGCAGGTAGGAGCCACAGCAGAGCTGTGGCAAGCTGTTTAACTGTTTAAACGTTTTTTAACGTTTTTCAAATCCGGTTTGGGGCCTAAAGGGTTAATCATCCATTTGCAAGTGGGTGCAATGCTGCTTTAGTCCCTTATACACACTTTAAAAATTTTGAAGAGTTTACTACTTTTTAACACTGTTTTGCAGTTTATGTGATTAGTTTTTTTCTCTTAAAGGCACAGTACCGTTTTTGTTTAATTGCTGTTTCACATTTATTAAAGTTTTTTCCAAGCTTGCTGGTCTCATTACTAGTCTGTTAAACATGTCTGACACAGAGGAAACTCCTTGTTCAATATGTTTAGAAGCCATTGTAGAACCCCCTCTTAGAATGTTTACCAAATGTACTGAAATTTCTATAAATTATAAAGACCATATTATGGCATTTAAAGATTTATCACCAGAGGTTTCTCAGACTGACATAAGGGAGGTTATGCCATCTAGCTCTCCCCACGTGTCAGAACCTATAACTCCCGCTCAAGTGACGCCAAGTACATCTAGCGCGTCCAATGCGTTTACCTTACAAGACATGGCGGCAGTTATGACTAATACCCTCACAGAGGTATTGTCCAAACTGCCAGGGTTACAGGGAAAGCGAGACAGCTCTGGGGCGAGAACAAATACTGAGCTTTCTGACGCTTTAGTAGCTATGTCCGATATACCCTCACACTGCTCTGAAGCCGTAGCAAGCGAGTTGCTATCTGAGGGTGAGATTTCAGATTCAGGGAAGACATTACTTCAGTCTGATTCTGAAATGACAGCCTTTAAATTTAAGCTTGAACACCTCCGCTTATTGCTCAGGGAGGTTTTAGCGACTCTGGATGACTGTGACCCCATTGTAGTTCCAGAGAAATTGTGTAAAATGGACAAATACTTTGCAGTGCCTGTTTACACTGATGTCTTTCCAGTCCCTAAGAGGTTTTCGGAAATTATTACTAAGGAATGGGATAGACCAGGTGTTCCGTTCTCTCCCCCTCCTGCTTTTAAAAATATGTTTCCCATAGATGTCGCTATACGGGACTCGTGGCAGACAGTCCCTAAGGTGGAGGGTGCTGTTTCTACCCTAGCTAAGCGTACAACTATCCCCGTCGAGGACAGTTGTGCTTTCTTAGATCCTATGGATAAAAAAATTGGAGGGTCTCCTTAAGAAAATTTTTATCCATCAAGGTTTTATTCTTCAGCCTCTTGCATGCATTGCCCCAGTTACTGCTGCAGCGGCTTTTTGGTTCGAGTCTCTTGAGGAGGCTCTACAGGTGGAGACCCCGTTAGATTATATTTTACACAGGATTAAAGGTCTCAAGTTAGCTAATTCCTTTATTTCTGACGCCGTTTTTCATCTAACCAAACTAACGGCTAAGAATTCAGGTTTTGCCATTCTGGCGCGCAGGGCGCTATGGCTTAAGTCCTGGTCAGCAGACGTTACTTCAAAGTCTAAGCTTCTTAACATCCCCTTCAAAGGACAGACCCTTTTCGGGCCGGGCCTGAAGGAGATCATTTCTGATATTACTGGAGGAAAAGGTCACGCCCTTCCTCAGGATAGGTCCAATAAATTAAGGACCAAACAGAATCATTTTCGTTCATTTCGAAACTTCAAAAGTGGCGCAGCTTCAGCTTCCTCTAATGCAAAACAAGAGGGAAATTTCGCCCAGTCCAAACCAGTCTGGAGACCGAACCAGGCTTGGAACAAGGGGAAGCAGGCCAAAAAACCTGCTGCCGCCTCTATGACAGCATGAAGGAGTAGCCCCCGATCCGGGACCGGATCTAGTAGGGGGCAGACTTTCTCTCTTCGCCCAGGCTTGGGCAAGAGACGTCCAGGATCCCTGGGCATTAGAGATTGTTCCCAGGGATATCTTCTGGACTTCAAAGCTTCATCTCCAAAGGGGAGATTTCATCTCTCACAATTATCTGTAAACCAGATAAAGAGAGAGGCATTCTTACGTTGTGTTCAAGACCTACTGGTTATGGGAGTGATCCACCCAGTTCCAAGGGAGGAACAGGGGCAGGGCTTCTATTCAAATCTGTTTATAGTTCCCAAAAAAGAGGGAACTTTCAGACAAATCTTGGATCTCAAGATCCTAAACAAATTTCTCAGGGTCCCATCCTTCAAGATGGAGACTATCCGAACCATCCTCCCTATGATCCAGGAGGGTCAATTTATGACTTCTGTGGACTTAAAGGATGCTTATCTCCACATTCCGATTTACAGAAATCATCATCAGTTCCTCAGGTTCGCCTTCTTAGACAGGCATTACCAGTTGGTGGCTCTTCCCTTCGGGTTAGCCACGGCACCAAGAATCTTTACGAAGGTTCTAGGGTCCCTGCTGGCGGTTCTAAGGCCACGGGGCATAGCGGTGGCTCCTTACCTAGATGACATTTTGATACAGGCGTCGACTTTTCAAATCGCCAAGTCCCATACGGACATTGTTCTGGCCTTTCTGAGGTCTCACAGGTGGAAGGTGAATGAAGAAAATAGTTCTCTCTCCCCTCTCACAAGAGTTTCCTTCCTAGGAACACTGATAGATTCAGTAGAAATGAAACTTTTTCTGACAGAGGTCAGGTTATCAAAGCTTCTAACTTCCTGCCGTGCTTTTCATTCCACTTCTCGGCCGTCAGTGGCTCAGTGTATTGACGTAATCGGCCTAATGATAGCGGCAATGGACATAGTTCCGTTTGCCCGCCTACATCTCAGACCACTGCAACTTTGCATGCTCAATCAGTGGAATGGGGACTACATAGATTTGTCCCCTCTGCTAAATCTGGATCAAGAGACTAGGGATTCTCTTCTCTGGTGGTTATCTCGGGTCCATCTGTCCAGGCGAATGAGTTTCCGCAGGCCAGAGTGGACTATAATGATGACAGATGCCAGCCTTCTGGGATGGGGCGCAGTCTGGAACTCCCTGAAGGCTCAGGGTTCGTGGACTCAGGAGGAAGCCCCCCTTCCGATAAACATTCTGGAACTGAGAGCGATATTCAATGCCCTTCAGGCTTGGCCTCAACTAGCTGCGGTCAGGTTCATCAGATTTCAGTCGGACAATATCACGACTGTAGCCTATATCAACCATCAGGGGGGAACAAGAAGCCCCCTGGCAATGTTGGAGGTTTCAAAGATAATTCTATGGGCAGAGGTTCACTCTTGCCATCTCTCAGCTATCCATATCCTAGGAGTAGAGAACTGGGAGGCGGATTTTCTAAGTCGGCAGACTTTTCATCCGGGGGAGTGGGAGCTCCATCCGGAGGTATTTGCCCAGCTGATTCAACTATGGCGCAAACCAGAACTGGATCTGATGGCGTCTCGTCAGAACGCCACGCTTCCTTGTTACGGGTCCAGGTCAAGAGATCCCCAGGCAGCGCTGATAGATGCTCTAGCAGTGCCCTGGTCCTTCAGCCTGGCTTATGTGTTCCCACCATTTCCTCTCCTCCCTCGTCTGATTGCCAAGATCAAGCAGGAGAGAGCTTCGGTGATTTTGATAGCACCTGCGTGGCCACGCAGGACTAGGTATGCAGATCTGGTGGACATGTCATCCCTTCCACCATGGACTCTGCCGCTGAGGCAGGATCTTCTACTCCAAGGTCCATTCAAACATCCAAATCTAATTTCTCTGCGGCTGACTGCTTGGAGATTGAACGCTTGATTTTATCAAAACGTGGTTTCTCCGAGTCGTTCATTGATGCCTTAATTCAGGCTCGAAAGCCTGTCACCAGGAAAATCTATCATAAGATATGGTGTAAATATCTTCATTGGTGTGAATCCAAGGGTTACTCATGGAGTAAGGTCAGGATTCCTAGGATATTATCCTTTCTCCAAGAAGGATTGGAGAAGGGATTGTCAGCTAGTTCCTTAAAGGGACAGATTTCTGCTCTGTCTATTCTTCTGCACAAGCGTCTGGCAGATGTTCCAGACGTTCAGGCGTTTTGTCAGGCTTTACTTAGAATTAAGCCTGTGTTTAAACCTGTTGCTCCGCAATGGAGTTTAAATTTAGTTCTTAAAGTTCTTCAAGGGGTTCCGTTTGAACCTCTGCATTCCATAGATATCAAGCTTTTATCTCGGAAAGTTCTGTTTTTGGTAGCTATCTCTTCGGCTCGAAGAGTTTCAGAGTTATCTGCCTTACAGTGCGATTCCCCTTATCTGATCTTCCATGCAGATAAGGTAGTTTTGCGTACCAAACCTGGGTTTCTTCCTAAGGTGGTATCTAATAAGAATATCAATCAAGAGATTGTTGTTTCCGTCACTGTGACCTAATCCTTCTTCAAAGAAGGAACGTCTATTACACAATCTTGACGTGGTTCGTGCTTTTAAGTTTTATTTACAAGCTACTAAGGATTTTCGTCAAACATCTGCATTGTTTGTTGTCTACTCTGAACAGAGGAGAGGCCTAAAGGCTTCGGCATCTTCTCTTTCCTTTTGGCTGAGAATCATAATCCGTTTAACTTATGCGACTGCTGGCCAGCAGCCTCCTGAAAGAATTACAGCTCATTCCACTAGAGCGGTAGCTTCCACATGGGCTTTTAATAATGAGGCCTCTGTTGAACAGATTTTTAAGGTGGCGACTTGGTCTTCGCTTTATAGACAGCTCTGCTGTTGGTGTCCTCTTGCAACTTCCTGTTGGGAAGGAGAATATCCCACAAGTAATGGATGAACCCGTGGACTGGATACACCACAAGAGAGAGAAATTTATCAGGTAAGCATAAATTTAGTTTTTTACCAAAAGTTGTTAACTCTCACAATATTAATAGGGAAATTGTTGCTCCCTCTTTGTGTCCTAATCCAATGAATGCTACTGAAAAATCCTTGCATTTTTTGGATGTTGCTACTAAGGAATTTAGACAGATTTCTAGTCTATTTGTTCTTTTTTCTGTTTCCAAGAAAGGCTAAAAGGCCTCTACTATTTCTTTAGCCTCTTGGTTGAAATATGTGAATCACAAAGCTTATTTGGAGGTGGGTCAACCTCCGCCTCAGAGAATTACTGTTCATTCTACTAGATTGGTTGCAACATCTTGAGCTTTTAAGAATGGGGCTTGGGGAAAGTTGATCAAATTTGCAAAGCGGCCATTTGGTCTTCTCTGCATACCTTTACTAAATTTTACCATTTTCATGTTTTTGCCTCGTCAGAAGCAGCTTTTTGTCTCAGTTTGATAATTGGGCCTATATTTTGAGGTTTGTTTTTTTTTTTTGTCATAAAAGATATTCATTTTAGTTATGGATTTAATTTATTAGCAAAAAAACCCCCTGTTTCTTTCATGTAATTAGCAAGAGTCCATGAGCTAGTGACGTATGGGATATACATTCCTACCAGGAGGGGCAAAGTTTCCCAAACCTTAAAATGCCTATAAATACACCCCTCACCACACCCACAATTCAGTTTTACAAACTTTGCCTCCGATGGAGGTGGTGAAGTAAGTTTGTGCTAGATTCTACGTTGATATGCGCTCCGCAGCAAGTTGGAGCCCGGTTTTCCTCTCAGCGTGCAGTGAATGTCAGAGGGATGTGAGGAGAGTATTGCCTATTTGAATGCAGTGATCTCCTTCTACGGGGTCTATTTCATAGGTTCTCTGTTATCGGTCGTAGAGATTCATCTCTTACCTCCCTTTTCAGATCGACGATATACTCTTATATATACCATTACCTCTGCTGATTCTCGTTTCAGTACTGGTTTGGCTTTCTACAAACATGTAGATGAGTGTCCTGGGGTAAGTAAATCTTATTTTCTGTGACACTCTAAGCTATGGTTGGGCACTTTATTTATAAAGTTCTAAATATATGTATTCAAACATTTATTTGCCTTGACTCAGAATGTTCAACATTCCTTATTTTTCAGACAGTCAGTTTCATATTTGGGATAAATGCATTTGTTTCAATCATTTTTTCTTACCTTAAAAAATTTGACTTTTTCCCTGTGGGCTGTTAGGCTCGCGGGGGCAGAAAATGCTTCATTTTATTGCGTCATTCTTGGCGCGGACTTTTTTGGCGCAAAATTTTTTTTCTGTTTCCGGCGTCATACGTGTCGCCGGAAGTTGCGTCATTTTTTGAAGTTTTTTTTGCGTCAAAAATGTCGGCGTTCCGGATGTGGCGTCATTTTTGGCGCCAAAAGCATTTAGGCGCCAAATAATGTGGGCGTCTTTTTTGGCGCTAAAAAATATGGGCGTCTTTTTTGTCTCCACATTATTTAAGTCTCATTATTTATTGCTTCTGGTTGCTAGAAGCTTGTTCACTGGCATTTTTTTCCCATTCCTGAAACTGTCATTTAAGGAATTTGATCAATTTTGCTTTATATGTTGTTTTTTTCTTTTACATATTGCAAGATGTTCCACGTTGCAACTGAGTCAGAAGATACTACAGGAAAATCACTGCACAGTGCTGGAGCTACCAAGCTAAGTGTATCTGCTATAAACTTTTGGTATCTGTTTCTCCAGCTGTTATTTGTATTGCATGTCATGTCAAACTTATTAATGCAGATAAAATTTCCTTTAGTACTGTTACATTACCTGTTGCTGTTCCGTCAACATCTAATTTTCAGAGTGTTCCTGATAACATAAGAGATTTTATTTTTTAAATCCATTAAGAAGGCTATGTCTGTTATTTCTCCTTCTAGTATACATAAAAGTCTTTTAAAACTTCTCTTTTTTCAGATGAATTTTTAAATGAACATCATCATTCTGATACTGATAATGGTTCTTCTGGTTCAGAGGTTTCTGTCTCAGAGGTTGATGCTGATAAATCTTTGTATTTGTTCAAGATGGAATTTATTCGTTCTTTACTTAAAGAAGTGTTATTTGCATTAGAAATAGAGGATTCTGGTCCTCTTGATACTAAATGTAAACGTTTAAATAAGGTTTTTAAATCTCCTGTAGTTATTCCAGAAGTGTTTTATCTCCCTGATGCTATTTCTGAAGTAATTTCCAGGGAATGGAATAATTTGGGTAATTTATTTACTCCTTCTAGACGTTTAAGCAAATTATATCCTGTGCCATCTGACAGATTAGAGTTTTTTGGGACAAAAATCCCTAAGGTTATGGGGCTGTCTCTACTCCTGCTAATGTACTACTATTCCTACGGCAGATAGTACTTAATTTAAGGATCCTTTAGATAGGAAAATTGAATCCTTTCTAAGAAAGCTTCCTTATGTTCGGGTAATCTTCTTAGACCTGCTATATTTTTAGCGGATGTTGCTGCAGCTTCAACTTTTTGGTTAGAAGCTTTAGCGCAACAAGTAACAGATCATAATTTTATAGCATTATTATTATTCTATAACATGCTAATAATTTTATTGGTGATACCATCTTTTGATATCAGAGTTGATGTCAGGTATATGTCTCTAGCTATTTTAGCTAGAAAAGCTTTATGGATTAAACTTGGAATGCTGACATGTCTTCTAAGTCAACTTTGCTTTCCCTTTCTTTCCAGGGTAAATAATCATTTCTCCAACATAGGTGTGTCCGGTCCACGGCGTCATCCTTACTTGTGGGATATTCTCTTCCCCAACAGGAAATGGCAAAGAGCCCAGCAAAGCTGGTCACATGATCCCTCCTAGGCTCCGCCTACCCCAGTCATTCTCTTTGCCGTTGTACAGACAACATCTCCACGGAGATGGCTTAGAGTTTTTTAGTGTTTAACTGTAGTTTTTTATTATTCAATCAAGAGTTTGTTATTTTAAAATAGTGCTGGTATGTACTATTTACTCTGAAACAGGAAAAAGAGATGAAGATTTCTGTTTGTATGAGGAAAATGATTTTAGCAACCGTTACTAAAATCCATGGCTGTTCCACACAGGACTGTTGAGAGGAATTAACTTCAGTTGGGGGAACAGTGAGCAGTCTTTTGCTGCTTGAGGTATGACACATTCTAACAAGACGATGTAATGCTGGAAGCTGTCATTTTCCCTATGGGATCCGGTAAGCCATTTTTATTCAGACAGTAAATAAGGGCTTCACAAGGGCTTATTAAGACTGTAGACATTTTCTGGGCTAAATCGATTCATATATTACACATATTTAGCCTTGAGGAATCATTTAATCTGGGTATTTTTGTTAAATAATATCGGCAGGCACTGTTTTAGACACCTTATTCTCTAGGGGCTTTCCCTAATCATAGGCAGAGCCTCATTTTCGCGCCGGTATTGCGCACTTGTTTTTGAGAAGCATGACATGCAGTCGCATGTGTGAGGAGCTCTGATACATAGAAAAGACTTTCTGAAGGCGTCATTTGGTATCGTATTCCCCTTTGGACTTGGTTGGGTCTCAGCAAAGCAGATACCAGGGACTGTAAAGGGGTTAAAGTTAAAAACGGCTCCGGTTCCGTTATTTTAAGGGTTAAAGCTTCCAAATTTGGTGTGCAATACTTTTAAGGCTTTAAGACACTGTGGTGAAATTTTGGTGAATTTTGAACAATTCCTTCATACTTTTTCGCAATTGCAGTAATAAAGTGTGTTCAGTTTAAAATTTAAAGTGACAGTAACGGTTTTATTTTAAAACGTTTTTTGTACTTTGTTATCAAGTTTATGCCTGTTTAACATGTCTGAACTACCAGATAGACTGTGTTCTGAATGTGGGGAAGCCAAGGTTCCTTCTCATTTAAATAAATGTGATTTATGTGACACTGAAAATGATGCCCAAGATGATTCCTCAAGTGAGGGGAGTAAGCATGGTACTGCATCATTCCCTCCTTCGTCTACACGAGTCTTGCCCACTCAGGAGGCCCCTAGTACATCTAGCGCGCCAATACTCCTTACTATGCAACAATTAACGGCTGTAATGGATAATTCTATCAAAAACATTTTAGCCAAAATGCCCACTTATCAGCGTAAGCGCGACTGCTCTGTTTTAGATACTGAAGAGCATGAGGACGCTGATGATAATGGTTCTGAAATGCCCCTACACCAGTCTGAGGGGGCCAGGGAGGTTTTGTCTGAGGGAGAAATTTCAGATTCAGGGAAAATTTCTCAACAAGCTGAACCCGATGTGATTACATTTAAATTTAAGTTGGAACATCTCCGCGCTCTGCTTAAGGAGGTATTATCCACTCTGGATGATTGTGAGAATTTGATCATCCCAGAGAAACTATGTAAAATGGACAAGTTCCTAGAGGTCCCGGGGCTCCCAGAAGCTTTTCCTATACCCAAGCGGGTGGCGGACATTGTAAATAAAGAATGGGAAAGGCCCGGTATACCTTTCGTCCCTCCCCCCATATTTAAAAAATTGTTTCCTATGGTCGACCCTAGAAAGGACTTATGGCAGACTGTCCCCAAGGTCGAGGGAGCGGTTTCTACTTTAAACGAACGCACCACTATACCCATAGAAGATAGTTGTGCTTTCAAAGATCCTATGGATAAAAAATTAGAAGGTTTGCTTAAAAAGATGTTTGTTCAGCAAGGTTACCTTCTACAACCAATTTCATGCATTGTCCCTGTCACTACAGCCGCGTGTTTCTGGTTCGATGAGCTAGTAAAGGCGATCGATAGTGATTCTTCTCCTTATGAGGAGATTATGGACAGAATCCGTGCTCTCAAATTGGCTAATTCTTTCACCCTAGACGCCACTTTGCAATTGGCTAGGTTAGCGGCGAAGAATTCTGGGTTTGCTATTGTGGCGCGTAGAGCGCTTTGGTTGAAATCTTGGTCAGCGGATGCGTCTTCCAAGAACAAACTCCTTAACATTCCTTTCAAGGGGAAAACGCTGTTTGGCCCTGACTTGAAAGAGATTATCTCTGATATCACTGGGGGTAAGGGCCACGCCCTTCCTCAGGATAGGTCTTTCAAGGCCAAAAATAAACCTAATTTTCGTCCCTTTCGTAGAAACGGACCAGCCCCAAGTGCTACGTCCTCTAAGCAAGAGGGTAATACTTCTCAAGCCAAGCCAGTCTGGAGACCAATGCAAGGCTGGAACAAGGGAAAGCAGGCCAAGAAACCTGCCACTGCTACCAAGACAGCATGAAATGTTGGCCCCCGATCCGGGACCGGATCTGGTGGGGGGCAGACTCTCTCTCTTCGCTCAGGCTTGGGCAAGAGATGTTCTGGATCCTTGGGCACTAGAAATAGTCTCCCAAGGTTATCTTCTGGAATTCAAGGGGCTTCCCCCAAGGGGGAGGTTCCACAGGTCTCAATTGTCTTCAGACCACATAAAGAGACAGGCATTCTTACATTGTGTAGAAGACCTGTTAAAAATGGGAGTGATTCATCCTGTTCCATTAGGAGAACAAGGGATGGGGTTCTACTCCAATCTGTTCATAGTTCCCAAAAAAGAGGGAACGTTCAGACCAATCTTAGATCTCAAGATCCTAAACAAGTTTCTCAAGGTTCCATCGTTCAAAATGGAAACCATTCGAACAATTCTTCCTTCCATCCAGGAAGGTCAATTCATGACCACGGTGGATTTAAAGGATGCGTATCTACATATTCCTATCCACAAGGAACATCATCGGTTCCTAAGGTTCGCATTCCTGGACAAGCATTACCAGTTCGTGGCGCTTCCTTTCGGATTAGCCACTGCTCCAAGGATTTTCACAAAGGTACTAGGGTCCCTTCTAGCGGTGCTAAGACCAAGGGGCATTGCAGTAGTACCTTACTTGGACGACATTCTGATTCAAACGTCGTCCCTTCCTCAAGCAAAGGCTCACACGGACATAGTCCTGGCCTTTCTCAGATCTCACGGATGGAAAGTGAACGTGGAAAAGAGTTCTCTATCTCCGTCGACAAGGGTTCCCTTCTTGGGAACAATAATAGACTCCTTAGAAATGAGGATTTTTCTGACAGAGGCCAGAAAAACAAAACTTCTAAACTCTTGTCAAACACTTCATTCCGTTCCTCTTCCTTCCATAGCGCAGTGCATGGAAGTAATAGGTTTGATGGTAGCGGCAATGGACATAGTTCCTTTTGCGCGCATTCATCTAAGACCATTACAACTGTGCATGCTCAGTCAGTGGAATGGGGACTATACAGACTTGTCTCCGAAGATACAAGTAAATCAGAGGACCAGAGACTCACTCCGTTGGTGGCTGTCCCTGGACAACCTGTCACAAGGGATGACCTTCCGCAGACCAGAGTGGGTCATTGTCACGACCGACGCCAGTCTGATGGGCTGGGGCGCGGTCTGGGGATCCCTGAAAGCTCAGGGTCTTTGGTCTCGGGAAGAATCTCTTCTACCGATAAATATTCTGGAACTGAGAGCGATATTCAATGCTCTCAAGGCTTGGCCTCAGCTAGCAAAGGCCAAGTTCATACGGTTTCAATCAGACAACATGACGACTGTTGCGTACATCAACCATCAGGGGGGAACAAGGAGTTCCCTGGCGATGGAAGAAGTGACCAAAATCATTCAATGGGCGGAGACTCACTCCTGCCACCTGTCTGCAATCCACATCCCAGGAGTGGAAAATTGGGAAGCGGATTTTCTGAGTCGTCAGACATTACATCCGGGGGAGTGGGAACTCCATCCGGAAATCTTTGCCCAAATTACTCAACTGTGGGGCATTCCAGACATGGATCTGATGGCCTCTCGGCAGAACTTCAAGGTTCCTTGCTACGGGTCCAGATCCAGGGATCCCAAGGCGACTCTAGTAGATGCACTAGTAGCACCTTGGACCTTCAAACTAGCTTATGTATTCCCACCGTTTCCTCTCATCCCCAGGCTGGTAGCCAGGATCAATCAGGAGAGGGCGTCGGTGATCTTGATAGCTCCTGCGTGGCCACGCAGGACTTGGTATGCAGATCTGGTGAATATGTCATCGGCTCCACCATGGAAGCTACCTTTGAGACGAGACCTTCTTGTTCAAGGTCCGTTCGAACATCCGAATCTGGTCTCACTCCAGCTGACTGCTTGGAGATTGAACGCTTGATCTTATCAAAACGAGGGTTCTCAGATTCTGTTATTGATACTCTTGTTCAGGCCAGAAAGCCTGTAACTAGAAAAATTTACCACAAAATATGGAAAAAATATATCTGTTGGTGTGAATCTAAAGGATTCCCTTGGGACAAGGTAAAGATTCCTAAGATTCTATCCTTTCTTCAAGAAGGATTGGAGAAAGGATTATCTGCAAGTTCCTTGAAGGGACAGATTTCTGCCTTGTCTGTGTTACTTCACAAAAAACTGGCAGCTGTGCCAGATGTTCAAGCCTTTGTTCAGGCTCTGGTTAGAATCAAGCCTGTTTACAAACCTTTGACTCCTCCTTGGAGTCTCAACTTAGTTCTTTCAGTTCTTCAGGGGGTTCCGTTTGAACCCTTACATTCCGTTGATATTAAGTTATTATCTTGGAAAGTTTTGTTTTTGGTTGCAATTTCTTCTGCTAGAAGAGTTTCAGAATTATCTGCTCTGCAGTGTTCTCCTCCTTATCTGGTGTTCCATGCAGATAAGGTGGTTTTACGTACTAAACCTGGTTTTCTTCCAAAAGTTGTTTCTAGCAAAAACATTAACCAGGAGATAGTCGTGCCTTCTTTGTGTCCGAAACCAGTTTCGAAGAAGGAACGTTTGTTGCACAATTTGGATGTTGTTCGCGCTCTAAAATTCTATTTAGATGCTACAAAGGATTTTAGACAAACATCTTCCTTGTTTGTTGTTTATTCTGGTAAAAGGAGAGGTCAAAAAGCAACTTCTACCTCTCTCTCTTTTTGGATTAAAAGCATCATCAGATTGGCTTACGAGACTGCCGGACGGCAGCCTCCTGAAAGAATCGCAGCTCATTCCACTAGGGCTGTGGCTTCCACATGGGCCTTCAAGAACGAGGCTTCTGTTGATCAGATATGTAGGGCAGCGACTTGGTCTTCACTGCACACTTTTACAAAATTTTACAAGTTTGATACTTTTGCTTCTTCTGAGGCTATTTTTGGGAGAAAGGTTTTGCAAGCCGTGGTGCCTTCCATTTAGGTGACCTGATTTGCTCCCTCCCTTCATCCGTGTCCTAAAGCTTTGGTATTGGTTCCCACAAGTAAGGATGACGCCGTGGACCGGACACACCTATGTTGGAGAAAACAGAATTTATGTTTACCTGATAAATTACTTTCTCCAACGGTGTGTCCGGTCCACGGCCCGCCCTGGTTTTTTAATCAGGTCTGATATTTTATTTTCTTTAACTACAGTCACCACGGTATCATATGGTTTCTCCTATGCAAATATTCCTCCTTAACGTCGGTCGAATGACTGGGGTAGGCGGAGCCTAGGAGGGATCATGTGACCAGCTTTGCTGGGCTCTTTGCCATTTCCTGTTGGGGAAGAGAATATCCCACAAGTAAGGATGACGCCGTGGACCGGACACACCGTTGGAGAAAGTAATTTATCAGGTAAACATAAATTCTGTTTTTCGTTCCTTTCCTCACAACAAGGAACAAAAGCCTGATCCTTCATCCTCAGGAGCGGTATCAGTTTGGAAACTATTTCCAGTTTGGAATATATCCAAGCCTTATAGAAACCTATAGCCATCTCCTAAGTACCTATGAAGGTGCGGCCCTTATTCCAGCTCAGCTGGTATGGGGCAGATTACGTTTTCTTCATAGAAATTTGGATCAATTCCGTTCTTAATCTCTGGTTTCAGAAACATTGTTTCAGAAAGGTACAGAATTGGCTTCAAGTTAAGGCCTCCTGCTAAGAGATTCTTTTCTTTCCCGTGTCCCAGTTAACACAGCAAAGGCTCAGCATTTCTGAAATGTGTTTCAGATCTAGAGTTGGCTGGAGTATTTATGCCAGTTCCAGTTCTGGAACAGGGGCTTTATTGTACCAAAGAAGGTCAATTCCTTCAGACCAGTTCCGGATCTATCATTATTGAATCGTTATGTTAGGATACCAACATTCAAGATGGTTACTGTAGGACTATCCTGCCTTTTGTTTAGCAAGGGCATTATATGTCTACAATAGATTTACAGGATGTGTATCTGCATATTCCGATTCATCCAGATCACTTTTAGTGTCTGAGATTCTCTTTTTAGACAAGCATTACCAGTTTTGTGGCTCTACTGTTTGGCCTAGCCTCAGTTCCAAGAATTTTTTTCAAAGGTTCTCGGTGCCCTTCTTTCTGTAATCAGAGAATAGGGTTTTGGTATTTCCTTATTTGGACGATATCTTGGTACTTGCTCAGTCTTCTCATTTTCGAAGAATCTCATACAAATCGACTTGTGTTGTTTCTTCAAGTTCATGGTTGGAGGATCAATTTACAAATCAGTTCATTGATTCCTCAGACAAGGGTAACCTTTTTAGGTTTCTAGATAAATTCAGTGTCTATGACTCTGTCCTTGTCAGACAAGAGAAGTTTAACATTGATATCAGCTTGTCAAAACCTTCAGTCACAATCATTCCCTTTGGTAGCCTTATGCATGGAAATGTTGGGTCTTAGGACTGCCGCATCAGATGCGATCTCCTTTGCTCGTTTTCACATGCGACCTCTTCAGCTCTGTATGCTGAACCAATGGTGCAGGGATTACTCAAAGATATCTCAATTAATATCTTTAAACCGATTTTACGACACACTCTGACATGGTGGACAGATCACCATCGTTTAGTTCAGGGGGCTTCTTTGTTCTTCCGACCTGGACTATAATCTCAACAGATGCAAGTCTTACAGGTTGGGGAGCTGTGTGGGGGTATCTGACGGCACAAGGGGTTTGGGAATCTCAGGAGGTGAGATTTCCGATCAATATTTTGGAACTCCGTGCAATTTTCAGAGCTCTTCAGTCTTGGCCTCTTCTGAAGAGAGAGTTGTTCATTTGTTTTCAGATAGACAATGTCACAACTGTGGCATACATCAATCATCAAGGAGGGACTCACAGTCCTCTGGCTATGAAAGAAGTATCTCGAATTTTGGTTTGGGCGGAATCCAGCTCCTGTCTAATCTCTGCGGTTCATATCCCAGGTATGGACAATTGGAAAGCGGATTATCTCAGTCGCCAAACGTTGCATCCGGGCGAATGGTCTCTTCACCCAGAGGTATTTCTTCAGATTGTTCAAATGTGGGAACTTCCAGAAATAGATCTGATGGCTTCTCATCTAAACAAGAAACTTCCCAGGTATCTGTCCAGATCCCAGGATCCTCAGGCGGAGGCAGTGGATGCATTATCACTTCCTTGGAAGTATCATCCTGCCTATATCTTTCCGCCTCTAGTTCTTCTTCCAAGAGTAATCTCCAAGATTCTGAAGGAATGCTCGTTTGTTCTGCTGGTAGCTCCGGCATGGCCTCACAGGTTTTGGTATGCGGATCTTGTCCGGATGGCCTCTTGCCAACCGTGGACTCTTCCGTTAAGACCAGACCTTTTGTCTCAAGGTCCTTTTTTCCATCAGGATCTGAAATCCTTAAATTTAAAGGTATGGAGATTGAACGCTTGATTCTTGGTCAAAGAGGTTTCTCTGACTCTGTGTTTAATACTATGTTACAGGCTCGTAAATCTGTATCCAGAGAGATATATTATAGAGTCTGGAAGACTTATATTTCTTGGTGTCTTTCTCATCATTTTTCTTGGCATTCTTTTAGAATACCGAGAATATTACAGTTTCTTCAGGATGGTTTAGATAAGGGTTTGTCCGCAAGTTCCTTGAAAGGTCAAATCTCTGCTCTTTCTGTTCTTTTTCACAGAAAGATTGCTATTCTTCCTGATATTCATTGTTTTGTACAAGCTTTGGTTCGTATAAAGCCTGTCATTAAGTCAATTTCTCCTCCTTGGAGTTTGAATTTGGTTCTGGGGGCTCTTCAAGCTCCTCCATTTGAACCTATGCATTCATTGGATATTAAATTACTTTCTTGGAAAGTTTTGTTCCTTTTGGCCATCTCTTCTGCCAGAAGAGTTTCTGAATTATCTGCTCTTTCTTGTGAGTCTCCTTTTCTGATTTTTCATCAGGATAAGGCGGTGTTGCGAACTTCTTTTGAATTTTTACCTAAGTTGTGAATTCCAACAACATTAGTAGAGACATTGTGGTTCCTTCATTATGTCCTAATCCTAAGAATTCTAAGGAGAAATCGTTGCATTCTTTGGATGTTATTAGAGCTTTGAAATATTATGTTGAAGCTACTAAGTCTTTCCGAAAGACTTCTAGTTTATTTGTTATCTTTTCCGGTTTTAGAAAGGCCAGAAAACTTCTGCCATTTCTTTGGCATCTTGGTTGAAATCTTTATTTCATCTTGCCTATGTTGAGTCGGGTAAGACTCCGCCTCATAGGATTACAGCTCATTCTACTAGGTCAGTTTCTACTTCCTGGGCGTTTAGGAATGAAGCTTCGGTTGATCAGATTTGCAAAGCGGCAACTTGGTCCTCTTTGCATACTTTTACCAAATTCTACCATTTTGTTGTATTTTCTTCTTCTGAAGCAGTTTTTGGTAGAAAAGTACTTCAGGCAGCGGTTTCAGTTTGAATCTTCTGCTTATGTTTTTCATTAAACTTTATTTTGGGTGTGGATTATTTTCAGCAGGAATTGGCTGTCTTTATTTTATCCCTCCCTCTCTAGTGACTCTTGTGTGGAAAGATCCACATCTTGGGTAGTCATTATCCCATACGTCACTAGCTCATGGACTCTTGCTAATTACATGAAAGAAAACATAATTTATGTAAGAACTTACCTGATAAATTCATTTCTTTCATATTAGCAAGAGTCCATGAGGCCCGCCCTTTTTTGTGGTGGTTATGATTTTTTTGTATAAAGCACAATTATTCCAATTCCTTATTTTATATGCTTTCGCACTTTTTTCTTATCACCCCACTTCTTGGCTATTCGTTAAACTGAATTGTGGGTGTGGTGAGGGGTGTATTTATAGGCATTTTAAGGTTTGGGAAACTTTGCCCCTCCTGGTAGGAATGTATATCCCATACGTCACTAGCTCATGGACTCTTGCTAATATGAAAGAAATGAATTTATCAGGTAAGTTCTTACATAAATTATGTTTTTTATTTTATCCATCCCTTCCACAGCTTGGGTATTATATCCCATACGTAACAGCTCGTGGACTCTCGGCCCCTATATGAAAGAAAACATACTTTATGTAAAACTTACCCGATATATTCATTTCTTTCATGGCTGTGAGAGTCCACGAGGCCCCACCCATTTGGGGTTATTTTTTGTTTAAAGCACAACTTTTTTCCTGCTCCTCATTTTGGCTTTTACTCCTTTTAAACACCTCACCACTTGGCTATTCATAAATCTAAGGTGTGTGTGTGTGTGTGGGGGGGGGCTTTTAAGGTTTGTGAAACTTTGCCGCCTCCTAGTAATAATCTATATCCCATACGCAACAGCTCATGGACTCTTGCCACTATGAAAGAAATTAATTTATTAGGTAAGTTTTACATACATTATGTATTTGCACCCATATCTCTATGGCTTTTGGGCTTTATCATCAAGCCTTGCTTTATGTAACCACACATGTAAACTGTAAATAAACCAAACGGGTTGAACAGTGAATTCTTTTTATTTATTTTTTATTTTTACTGAACAAACATCAAGATTATAAAAGATTGTTCCTACAAGGCAAATTATTTTGTGTTCACATGGCATTATCAATGTGCAACGTGATTTTATTTTTCTTCTGCTATGAGTGTTGAGGAATGAGTAATTATTAAAAGATGCCATTAGGTATGACTGTTAGTTTATCATTGTCACATTTTAAATAATATTGAATAGAAGGAGCTGGAGGTGTGTGAGTGGTAGAAAATAATAGGTAATCACTGGATGAGGGAATCAGGTTGTGTGTTAACAAACCACACAACAGCAATGTCAGTGCATCCTATATGTAGGGTTAGTAGACAATTCTGGTAATTGTATTTCCAGAATTTCTTGTCCAGAGGAGGGCATAAATATAGTAGTGCTAAGTATGGTTGGTAACTGTGCAAGGAACTAATGGCAAGTAAAGGGTAGCTATGCCAATATACAAATGTTTCTACAGCATTACATGCTTAAAGGGACACTCAAGTCAAAATAAACTTTTATGATTCCGATAGAGCATGCAGTATTAAGACACTTTCTAATTTTCTTCCATTATCAAATTTTGCACCGTCTTTTTATATGCAAACATTTTGGGGAACAAGGTCCTACTGAGCATGTGCACAAGCTTACAGTGTAAACACAGTGTATACGTATACTAGTCTGTGATTGGTTGATGTCTGCCACATGATACAGGGGGCCAGAAAATGGGTGAAAACAAAATAATTTGTCAAATTCAGAGTAGGTGTTATTGCCTTGTCTTTTTATTATGAACTTGTTAATTATGCAGTTCTGCTGCATTGGGTGGTCCTTTTATTGTATGCATTTTGTGTCACATTGTCACATTTGTCTTTCAGGTCGATTGTGTCTGGCTTGGACTCTCCAGCCAAGGCGAGCTCCATGGAGAAGAAGTTATTTCTCAAGAGCAAAGAGCTGCAGGACACACAGGACAAATGCCACAAGGTATTTAAATCGTCGCTTGGCCTCCCTGTTTGCCGCAGAAATATACTTCCAGTACATACTTGGGGATCAAGAAAGAGTGATCATTTTTTGTTTGGAAGAGTTCTTTCCCATCAACCCTCTTCCAGCTTACAGATGTTGTCAGGCCTTGACCTTATGTTTGTTTCCAAAACTGTAAACCTAACTATCTGGATTTCCAGTAGTTCATCCTAAACCAAGTATAGGATACTTCCAATTTGGGGGAGAAGAACACTTTTCCTCTTGCTGGAGATGATCTGACGCACATACTGTGTTTCCCTTTTTACAACTTACCTAGATCTTTTTCTGAATAAAAATAATTTTGGTTTATCCTTTTTGTGTACAACATATGATCTTGATCCGAGGGACTTACTTGAAACTATTTTCTTTCATCTTTTGGAAACATTCTGAAGGAATCAAAGTGATTATCCACAGTTTATGTGAAGATGAGGCAAAACATTTTCTCTTCAGAGCTGGATTTGGGATAATACTAAAGGGACATTAACAGGTGAAAATGACTGTCTCTTTCTTGCAAGCTATGTGCAGAGGGGAATTTCATCGTCAAGTGTTTAAATGTGAACAGCAAGCCTGTGGATGACTTTGTGAGCCTGTCATTTAGAAGATGTGAGCTCACTGTAAATGTCACAGCAGTATTTCTAGTTTTACTAAAGCATATGTTGCTTGTGAACTGTTTAAATCTCGTTTGTTGTGTTTATATTGCAGATGGAGCAAGAAATGACTCGCTTGCACCGCCGGGTTTCGGAGGTGGAGGCTGTTCTCAGCCAAAAAGAAGTTGAACTAAAAGCATCTGAAACACAGCGTTCTCTTCTAGAGCAGGACCTGGCAACCTACATCACAGAATGCAGCGTGAGTATCAAGCAGGGCTTACTCACTACAGAAAGTTTTCTCTTTGCTGTTGCTTGCAAAATAACTGTGTTTAATCCCTGCAAAATGATTAAATACATAGTTAAGTTGGCTTCAGAGCAACAATTCATTACTGGGAGCTACATGAATACATCTGGTGAGCGAATGGCATGAGACATATGTCTATAGCCACTAGATACTAGCTAGCTGCCAGTAGTGTTTTGCTGCAGCTGAGGGTATATACATTTGCTTTGCAGCAAAGGATACTTGGAGAACAAAGTACATTTGATAATAAAAGTTAATTTAATGTCTTTAAATTACAAGCTCTGTCTGAATTACGGAAGTTTAATTTGGTCTTTCATGTCCCTTTAATTAAATGAATGTAAATGCATTCATTTTTTATTGTGCCTTCTTTAAAATACCTAGGTATGCTGTAAAATGCAGTAAATTGTCTGAACCAGCTAATTAGTACACAGTAATTCTGTAGTGGTAGTGGTATTCCTTAGTAGTGGACCAGTTAATTGGCGACAATTATATGAAGTAAGAAAGGCATATAAAATGACAGTTTTAAATGCTTTTAAAACATTAAAAATTAAAGTTTCATGATTCAGATAGAACACTTAATTTTAAGCAACTTCCAATTTACTTCCATTTACAAAATGTGTCTTTTCAGATTTACTCTTTTTGAGTCACTATATCCCACTTAGCATGTGCAAGAATTCATAGAATATACATATATGCATTTGTGATTGGCTGATGGGTGTCACATGATACAGGAGTGGAAATAGACATAACTTTGAAATTTGACAGAAAAAATCTACTCATTTGATGTTAAGACTAAGAGCTATTGAATTGTCTTATTATAATGCCTTTGTTGATTATGCAAATCTACTGTATTTTATGGTCCTTTAAAGGGATATAAAAGAACAATAAGGCAATGTTCCAATGCATTAATGTCTTTAGAATAACCTAGTCAAGGGTGACGTGCATAGCCGACAATCACTGGCTGTGTTTAGCTCATCATCGGCAGTACATTGCTGCTCTGTAGCTGACTCTGTGTTTAACCAAATTTGCAGGTGTAAATACACAGTTCTGTTTATGCAGTTGTGTAGTAATAAAAGCTCTAGGACATTAGAGCATTACATTATTGCTTGCTTTTATGGCAATTTAACTACTGATATATACAATACCTTATTTGTGCTGTTCTTGATTTATCATATCTCTAAACCCTTAGCATTTATGATTATATTAATTTCTGATGATTCTTTTAAGCTCCTTATAAATTTTAATAAGACAATTATATTTTTACATTGAAAATATTTCCTTTTCTACTATTACTTTCGTAAGGTGGTGAGAGTCCACAAGTTCATTACTTCTGGGATTGAACTCCTGGCTACTAGGAGGAGGCAAGATTACCAAAAATGCCAAGAGTATTCTGTCCATCCCACCTCACTGACAACTAGTCTTATCTTTGTCTCCCAGGAGGAAGGTGAAGAATTGAGGGGCTCCCAATTTTTGTTTGAGAGGGGTCCTCAGACCGATTTGGGGCACATTTTCCCCATAGATAGCTGCTACAGAAAGACAGAGGGGAGATTGGAGTATAGGGTAGTGACACAAAACTCCTGGTGTAGGAGTTAGTGACAAGCCTGTCACTGGTTTCATGGGGACTGGTCCCTTAGCATCTTCCTGTTGAGTCGTCGAGATACTCCTTACAGTGATCCTCTGCTGTGACGTACACAGCACTGGATCGGTTCTCTACTGAAAGCAATGATTTCTGCAATGGGTAAGTACAGTAGAGAGAGAACAGTACATTAACTCACTTTGCATTCTCATAGAGAACAGGCTATTAGTAGGTACAATTGTCACAGAGTACATCATAGCCAGGTGACAAATTTTATAAGTCTGTGTTACACCACTTCACATACTTAGTCTTGCGTGATTTATGTAAATTGCTTAAGGGATAGAACAGTGAGCTGGGAAACATTTTACTGTTTTCTCCTACATTGGTGTATCCGGTCCACGGCTTTATCCTTACTTGTGGGATATTCTCAATCCTTACAGGAAGTGGCAAAGAGAGCACACAGCAAAGCTGTCCATATAGCTCCCCTCAGGCTCCGCCCCCCCGTCATTCTCTTTGCCGCTCTAACTAGAAGCATCTCCACGGGGGTGGTAAAGAGTATGTGGTGTTTAGTTGTAGTTTTTTATTCTTCTATCAAGAGTTTGTTATTTTAAAATAGTGCCGGCTTGTACTATTTACTCTGCAGCAGAGAGTGATGAAGATTTCTGCCGAGAGGAATATGATTTTAGCACCAGTAACTAAAATCCATTGCTGTTCCCACGCAGGACTGTTGAAACCAGAGAACTTCAGTTGGGGGGAACAGTTTGCAGGCTTAACTGCTTCAGGTATGATCAGTCATTTTTCTAACAAGACCTAGTAATGCTAGAACACTGTCAGCAATCCCCTCTGGGATAGGTAAGCCATTTTTCTTAAAATTATGGCTTATGTTAAGGGCTCTATGCTGGTTGACACTTTTGTGGGCTTAATCGATTGCTTTTTAGTATGTTTTTCACTATAATTAAGGTGTTTTTTTCAGACTTTAAAACACTTTTGGGGTTTAATTTGCGCCTGGCACTTATTTGGACACCTAATCTAGTCAGAAAGGCCCCTCCACTCTGGAATGGAGAGGGAGGAGGCCTCATTTTCGCGCTTCAATTGCGGCAGTTGTTTTGCTTAGGCAGTTCATGCAGCTTCACATGGGGAGTCCAGAGGCATCAGAAAAGGCTCCAGAGAGGCTTATTTCCTAATAAAATAATCCCTAAGGAAGGTAAAGGCCACAGTGGAAGCTGTGGCATAGTACTGTAGTGTGTTTAACCGGTTAATTGCTGTTATTAGCTCCGGTTTGGGCATTAAGGGGTTAATTGATCTGAAAATTTGTGTGCAATTTTTTTTAAAGCTTTAAGACACTGTGGTTAAAATTTCATTAAAATCGGATGTTTATTTGATGGTTTTTTGATGTTTCAGTAATAAAGTGTGCACCTTTATTATTTAAAGACACAGTAACGGTTTTGTCAAAAATAATTTTTATTGCATTGAAGATCTGTTTAAGTCTGTCAAACATGTCTGACCCTTCAGATAACCTATGTTCTGTATGTTCAAAGGCCAAGGTGGTTCCCCCATTAAATTTATGTGTGAAGTGTGCCATAGCGTCCAAACAACTTAAGGACCGTATAATCACGCTTAAAGATATAGCCCAAGATGATTCTTTAGCTGAAGGTAGTGAGGATAGTTCACTATCCTCTCCTTCTGTGTCAACACCAGCTATGCCCGCGCAAGCGATGCCCAGTACATCTAGCGCACCAATAGCTATTACTATGCAACAGTTAGCAGCAGTAATGGATAATTCTCTCGCAGCATTTTTATCCAAACTGCCAGCTTTTCCTAGGAAACGTGATTGCTCAGTTTTAAATACAGAAAATGAGCAAGCAGACGCAGAGGATAATTTATCTGTAGAGCCCTCACATCAATCTGACTTGGCGGTGAGGGAGGGCCTGTCTGAGGGAGAAATTTCTGACACAGGAAAAGTTTCTCAGCAGGCAGAGCCTGATTCCATAGCATTTAAATTTAAGCTAGAACACCTCCGCGCCCTACTTAAGGAGGTCCTAGCTACGCTTGATGATTGTGACCCTTTGGTGGTCCCAGAAAAATTGTGTAAAATGGATAAATTCTTAGAGGTCCCAGTACACACTGATGCGTTTCTGATACCTAAGAGGGTGGCGGATATAGTGAATAAGGAGTGGGAGAAGCCAGGTGTACCCTTTGTTCCCCCTCCTATATTTTAGAAAATGTTCCCCATTGTTGACCCTAGAAGGGACGCGTGGTAGACGGTCCCTAAGGTAGAGGGGGCAGTTTCAAAGCTAGCTAAGCGCACGACTATACCAATAGAAGACAGTTGCGCTTTCAAAGATCCTATGGATAAAAAATTAGACGGTTTACTTAAGAAAATTTTTGTTCAACCAGGTTTTCTTCTTCAACCAATTTCTTGCATTATTCCTGTAACCACTGCAGCTGCTTTTTGGTTTGAGGAATTAGAAAACTCGCTCCAGAAGGAGACTTCTTATGATGAAGTCATTGATAAAATTCACGCCCTGAAGTTGGCTAATTCTTTCATTATAGATGCCGCTTTTCAGTTAGCTAAATTAGCGGCGAAAAATTCTGGTTTCGCAATATTGGCGCGCAGAGCGCTTTGGCTAAAATCGTGGTCGGCGGATGTGTTGTCCAAAACAAAATTGCTTAATATTCCTTTCAAGGGTAAGACCCTATTCGGGCCAGAGTTGAAAGAAATTATTTCAGATATCACTGGGGAAAAGGGCCATGCCCTTCCACAGGATAGACCTTTCAAAGCTAAAAATAAGTCTAATTTTTGTTCCTTTCGCAATTTCAGGAACGGAATGGCTTCTACCTCTACAGCCACTAGGCAAGAGGGTAACGCACCCCAGCCCAAACCAGCATGGAAACCATTGCAAGGCTGGAACAAGGGTAAACAGGCCAAAGAGCCTGCTGCTGCTACCAAGACAGCATGAAGGGGTAGCCCCCGATCCGGGACCGGATCTAGTAGGGGGCAGACTTTCTCTCTTTGCTCAGGCCTGGGCAAGAGATGTTCCGGACCCCTGGGCACTAGAAATTGTCTCTAAGGGGTATCTTCTAGAATTCAAGGACCTTCCTCCAAGGGGAAGGTTCCACATGTCTCGCTTATCTTTAGACCAGATAAAGAGACAGGCATTTTTACATTGCGTAGAAGACCTTTTAAAAATGGGAGTGATACACCCAGTTCCAACAGCAGAACAAGGACTGGGATTTTACTCAAACCTGTTTGTAGTTCCCAAAAACGAAGGAACTTTCAGGCCAATTCGGGACTTAAAGATCCTAAACAAATTCCTTCACAAAGCAAGGGCTCATACGAACATTGTTCTAGCCTTTCTAAGGTCTCACGGGTAGAAGGTGTACATAGAAAAAAGTTCTCTGTCCCCGTTCCCAAGGGTTCCCTTCCTGGGAACAATAATAGACTCGGTAGAAATGAAAATCTTTCTGACGGAGGTCAGGAAATTAAAACTTTTGAACACTTGTCGAGTTCTTCAATCCATTCCTCTACCCTCCATAGCTCAGTGCATGGAGGTAATAGGACTAATGGTTGCGGCAATGGACGTGGTTCCTTTTGCTCGAATTCATTTAAGACCATTGCAATCACCTGTCTCAGGGAATGAGTTTCCGAAGATCATTGTCACGACCGACGCCAGCCTCTTAGGCTGGGGCGCGGTCTGGGAGTCCCTGAAGGCTCAGGGTCTATGGTCTCGGGAAGAATCTCTTCTCCCGATAAACATTTTGGAATTGAGAGCGATATTCAATGCGCTCCAGACATGGCCTCAACTAGCGGAGGCCAAATTAATGAGATTTCAGTCGGACAACATGACGACTGTAGCTTACATCAATCATCAGGGGGGAACAAAGAGTTCCCGGGCAATGAGGGAGGTATCCAAGATCATCAAATGGGCAGAGGATCACTCCTGCCATCTATCAGCAATTCACATCCCAGGAGTGGACAACTGGGAAGCGGATTATCTGAGTCGTCAGACTTTCCATCCGGGGGAGTGGGAACTCCACCCGGAGGTTTTTGCTCAGCTGACCCAGCTATGGGGCATTCCAGATCTGGATCTGATGGCGTCACGTCAGAACTCCAATGTTCCACGTTGCGGGTCCAGGTCCAGGGATCCCAAGGCGACATTAGTAGATGCCTTAGTAGCGCCTTGGTCGTTCAATTTAGCTTATGTCTTTCCACCGTTTCCCCTTCTCCCCCGGCTAGTAGCCAGGATCAAACTGGAGAACTCTTCGGTAATTCTGATAGCTCCTGCGTGGCCACGCAGGACTTGGTATGCAGACCTGGTGAATATGTCATCGGTTCCACCATGGAAAAGCTGCCTTTGAGACAGCACCTTCTAAGGTCCATTCGAAACATCCAAGCCTAGTTTCTCTGCAACTGACTGCTTGGAGATTGAACGCTTGATTCTAGCTAAGCGTGGGTTTTCGGAATCAGTTATAGATACTCTGATCAAGGCTAGAAAGCCTGTCACCAGGAAAATTTACCATAAGATATGGCGGAAATATTTTTGCTGGTGCGAATCCAAGGGTTACTCATATGGAGTAAGATTAGGTTTCCAAGGATACTATCTTTTCTCCAAGAAGGATTGGAGAAAGGTCTATCAGCTAGTTCCTTAAAAGGACAGATATCTGCTCTGTCTGTTTTGTTACACAAGCGTCTGGCAGCCATGCCAGATATTCAGGTGTTTGTACAGGCTTTAGTCAGAATCAAGCCTGTCTACAGACCTGTGGCTCCTCCATAGAGTCTAAATTTAGTTCTTTCAGTTCTTCAAGGGGTTCCGTTTGAACCTCTACATTCTATAGATATTAAGTTACTATCTTGGAAAGTTTTGTTTTTAGTAGCTATTTCTTCTGCTAGAAGAGTTTCTGAATTGTCTGCTTTGCAGTGTAATTCACCCTATCTGGTGTTTCATACAGATAAGGTCGTTTTACGTACCAAACCTGGTTTTCTTCCAAAAGTGGTTTCCAATAAGAATATCAACCAGGAAATAGTTGTTCCTTCTCTGTGTCCTAATCCAGTTTCTAACAAGGAACGTCTGTTACACAATCTTGATGTGGTTCGTGCTTTAAAGTTTTATCTAAAAGCAACTAAAGACTTCAGACAAACATCGGACTTGTTTGTCGTCTATTCTGGCAAGAGGAGAGGTCAAAAGGCGACTGTCATTCTGGCTAAAAAGCATCATCCGATTGGCTTATGAGACTGCTGGAAGGCAGCCTCCTGAACGAATTACAGCTCACTCTACTAGAGCTGTGGCTTCCACATGGGCTTTCAAGAATGAGGCTTCTGTTGAACAGATTTGTAAGGCAGCGACTTGGTCCTCACTGCATACGTTTGCCAAATTTTACAAATTCGATACTTTTGCTTCTTCTGAGGCTATTTTTGGGAGAAAGGTTTTGCAAGCAGTGGTGCCTTCGGTTTCATTATTTTGGATAATAATAATAATTTTTTTCTTACCTTAAATTTTTTTTCAATTGACTTTTTTCCCTGCGGGCTGTTAGGCTCGCGGGGGCAGAAAATGCTTCAATTTTTTTGCGTCATTCTTGGCGCAAACTTTTTTGGCGCAAAATTCTGTCATTTCCGGCGCCATAGTTGATGCCGGAAGTTGTTTGTGGTTGCGTAATTTTTTGCGTCATTTTTTGACGTATGTGTGTTACAGACTTTTTTTGCGCAAAAAAATGTGGGCATCGTTTTTGACGTCAGAGGATGTGGCGTCATACTTGGCGCCAAAAAATATGGGCGTTGTATTTGGCGCCAATAATGTGGGCGTCATACTTGGCGACAAAAAATGTGGGCGTCATTCTGGTCTCCACCTTTTTTCACATTATTTAAGTCTCACTATTTCATTGCTTCTGGTTGCTAGAGGCTTGTTTATTTTGCATCTTTTCCCATTCCTGAAACTGTCATTTAAGGAATTTGATTATTTTGCTTTATATGTTGTTTTTTCTATTACATATTGCAAGATGTCACAACCTGACCCTGGATCAGAATCTACTTCTGGAAAGACGCTGCCTGATGCTGGTTCTACCAAAGTTAAGTGCATTTGTTGTAAACTTTTGGTAACTGTTCCTCCGGCTGTAGTTTGTGTTAGTTGTCATGATAAACTTTCTAACGCAGATCGTGTCTCCATTAGTAATAATCCTTTACCTGTTGTTTTTCCTTCAACATCTAATGTTCAGGATGTCCCTGTTAATGTAAAAGAATTTGTTTCTAATTCTATTAGAAAGGCTCTGTCTGTTATTCCTCCTTCCAGTAAACGTAAAAGGTCTTTTAAAACTTCTCATATTTCAGATTAATTTTTAAGTGACCGCCATCATTCTGACTTATCTGTTTCTGATGAGGATCTATCTGGTTCAGAAGATTCTGCTTCAGATATTGACACTGATAAATCTTCATATTTATTTAAGATGGAGTTTATTCGTTCTTTACTTAAAGAAGTGTTGATTGCATTAGATATGGAGGAGTCTAGTCCTCTTGATACTAAATCTACTAAGCGTTTAAATTCAGTTTTTAAACCTCATGTAGTTATTCCAGAAGTTTTTCCAGTTCCTGATGCTATTTCAGAAGTAATTTCTAGGGAATGGAATAGTCTGGGTACTTCATTTACTCCTTCTCCAAGGTTTAAGAAATTGTACCCTGTGCCATCTGATAGATTAGAATTTTGGGACAAAATCCCTAAAGTTGATGGGGCTATCTCTACTCTTGCTAAACGTACTACTATTCCTACGACGGATAGTACTTCCTTTAAGGATCCTTTAGATAGGAAGCTTGAATCCTTTCTAAGGAGAGCTTATTTATGTTCAGGTAATCTTCTTAGACCTGCTATTTCTTGTTGATGTTGCTGCAGCTTCCACTTTCTGGTTGGAGGCTTTAGCGCAACAAGTGTCAGACCATAATGCTTAAAGCATTGTTAAACTTCTTCAGCATGCTAATAACTTTATTTGTGATGCCATTTTTTATATCATTAGAATTGATGTCAGGTATATGTATTTAGCTATTTTAGCTAGAAGAGCTTTATGGCTTTAAAGGGCCACTGTAAGTAAATATTTTCTATGCCTATTACTAACTAACTACCCCAAATACGCTTTTTATCAATAGCATTTCATTAACATATCTCTACCGTATATCAGAAATCTTGTCTGCAAATTTAATTGTTTTCCAAACCTACTCCGTGGGTATCCTTTGCTCTGTACCAATCCGTTTACTGTACCTAGGTTTCAAAATGGCGCTTTAAACACAAAGTTATTGGTTTAAGTATTTTGAACATGCAGTGCTGAAAATAGTGGGCAGGATAACGTGACATCATCGGCGAATAAATGATATAACTTTTAGAACGTTATGAAACTTTGTTTTGGAGAAAATATAGGTCAGTAGGTTTTAATTAATGTTTATTAACTTTAATATGTTAGTTGTTTAGCTTAAAAATTATAACAGAAAGTAATCCTTTAATCTTGGAATGCAGATATGACTTCTAAGTCAACTTTGCTTTCTCTTTCTTTCCAAGGTAATAAATTATTTGGTTCACAGTTGGATTCTATAATTTCAACTGTTACTGGGGGGAAAGGAACCTTTTTGCCTCAGGACAAAAAATCTAAAGGTAAATATAGGGCTGCTAATCGTTTTCGTTCCTTTCGTCAGAATAAGGAACAGAAGCCTGACCCTTCCCCTAAAGGAACGGTTTCCGTTTGGAAACCTTCTCCAGTCTGGAATAAATCCAAGCCTTTTAGAAAGTCAAAACCAGCTCCCAAATCTGCATGAAGGTGCGGCCCTCATTCCAGCACAGCTGGTAGGGGGCAGGTTACGATTTTTCAAAGATATTTGGATCAATTCGATTCACAGTCTTTGGATTCAGAACATTGTTTCACAAGGGTACAGAATAGGTTTCAAGGTAAGGCCGCCTGTGAGAAGATTTTTTCTCTCACGCATTCCAGTAAACCCAGTGAAGGCTCAGGCATTTCTGAAATGTGTTTCAGACCTAGAGTTGGCTGGGGTACTTGTGCCAGTTCCAGTTCTGGAACGGGGTATGGGGTTTTACTCAAATCTATTCATTGTACCAAAGAAGGAGAATTCCTTCAGTCCAGTTCTGGATCTAAAAATATTGAATCGTTATGTAAGGATACCAACATTCAAAATGGTGACTATAAGGACTATTCTGCCATTTGTTCAGCAAGGGCATTATATGTCTACAGTAGACTTACAGGATGCATATATGCATATTCCAATTCATCCAGATCACTATCAGTTCCTGAGATTCTCTTTTCTAGACAAGCATTACAAGTTTGTTGCCCTTCCGTTTGGCCTAGCAACAGCTCCAAGGATCTTTTCAAAGGTTCTCGGTGCCCTTCTTTCTGTAATCAGAGAACAGGGTATTGCGGTATTTCCTTATTTGGACGATATCTTGGTACTTGCTCAGTCTTTACATTCTGCAGAATCTCATACGAATCAACTTGTGTTGTTTCTTCAAAGACATGGTTGGAGGATCAATTTACCAAAGAGTTCCTTGATTCCTCAGACAAAGGTAACCTTTTTGGGTTTTCATATAGATTCAGTGTCCATGACTTTGTCTCTAACAGAAAAGAGACGTTTGAAGTTGGTTTCAGCTTGTCGAAACCTTCAGTCTCAATCATTCCCTTCGGTAGCTTTGTGCATGGAAATTCTAGGTCTCATGACTGCTGCATCGGACGCGATCCCCTTTGCTCGCTTTCACATGAGACCTCTCCAGCTTTGTATGCTGAACCAGTGGTGCAGGGATTATACAAAGATATCACAATTAATATCCTTAAATCCCAATGTTCGATCTTCTCTGACTTGGTGGTTGAATCACCATCGTCTAATTCAAGGGGCCTCTTTTATTCGTCCAACCTGGACTGTGATTTCAACAGATGCAAGTCTTTCAGGTTGGGGAGCTGTATGGGGATCTCTGACAGCGCAGAGGGTTTGGGAATTTCAGGATTTTGGAACTCCGTGCGATTTTCAGAGCTCTTCAGTTCTGGCCTCTCCTGAAGAGAGAATCGTTTATTTGTTTTCAGACAGACAATGTCACAACCGTGGCGTATGTCAATCATCAAGGTGGGACTCACAGTCCTCAGGCTATGAAAGAAGTATCTTGGATACTTGTATGGGCGGAATCCAGCTCCTGTCTAATCTCTGCGGTTCACATCTCAGGTGTAGACAATTGGGAAGCGGATTATCTCAGTCGCCAGACGTTACATCCGGGCGAATGGTCTCTTCACCCAGAGGTATTTCTTCAGATTGTTTAAATCTAGGAAATAGATCTGATGGTCTCTCATCTAAACAAGAAACTTCCCAGGTATCTGTCCAGATCCAGGGATCCTCAGGCGGAAGCAGTGGACGCGTTGTCGCTTCCTTGGAATTATCAACCTGCTTATATCTTTCCGCCTCTAGTTCTTCTTCCAAAAGTGATTTCCAAAATTCTAATGGAACGTTCGTTTGTATTGCTGGTGGCTCCAGCATGGCCTCACAGGTTTTGGTATGTGGATCTCGTTCGGATGGCAAGTTGCCAACCTTGGTCACTTCCGTTAAGGCCAGACCTTCTATCTCAAGGCCCATTTTTCCATCAGGATCTCAAATCATTAAATTTGAAGGTATGGAGATTGAACGCTTGATTCTTAGTCATAGAGGTTTCTCTGACTCAGTGATTAATACTATGATTCAGGCTCGTAAGTCTGTGTCTAGAAAGATTTATTACCAAGTCTGGAAGACTTACATTTCTTGGTGTTCTTCTCATAAATTCTCTTGGCATTCTTTTAGAATTCCTAGGATTTTGCAGTTTCTTCAGGATGGTTTGGATAAGGGTTTGTCTGCAAGCTCTTTGAAAGGTCAAATCTCTGCTCTTTCTGTTCTTTTTCACAGAAAGATTGCTAATCATGCTGATATTCATTGTTTTGTACAGGCTTTGGTTCGTATCAAGCCTGTCATTAAGTCAATCTCTCCTCCTTGGATTCTTAATTTGGTTCTGAGGGCTTTACAGGCTCCTCCGTTTGAACCTATGCATTCTCTGGATATTAAATTACTTTCTTGGAAAGTGTTGTTCCTTTTGGCCATCTCTTCTGCTAGAAGAGTTTCTGAGTTATCTGCTCTTTCTTGTGAATCTCCTTTTCTGATTTTTCATCAGGATAAGGCGGTGTTGCGGACTTCATTTAAATTTTTACCTAAGGTTGTGAATTCTAACAACATTAGTAGAGAAATTGTTGTCCCTTCATTGTGTCCTAATCCTAAGAATTCTATGGAGAGATCTTTACATTCTTTGCATGTAGTAGATCTTTGAAATATTATGTTGAAGCTACTAAAGTTTTTAGAAAGACTTCTAGTCTATTTGTTATCTTTTCTGGTTCCAGGAAAGGTCAGAAGGCTTCTGCCATTTCTTTGGCATCTTGGTTAAAGCTTTTGATTCATCATGCTTATTTGGAGTCGGGTAAATCCCCGCCTCAGAGGATTACGGCTCATTCTACTAGGTCAGTTTCTACTTCCTGGGCTTTTAGGAATGAAGCTTCTGTTGATCAGATTTGCAAAGCAGCAACTTGGTCTTCTTTGCATACTTTTACTAAATTCTACCATTTTGATGTTTTTTCTTCTTCTGAAGCAGTTTTTGGTAGAAAAGTACTTCAGGCAGCTGTTTCAGTTTGATTCTTCTGCTTATAATTCCAGTTTTTTTCATTATAAGATTAAAACTTTTTGATTTGGGTTGTGGACTATTTTTTCAGCGGAATTGGCTGTCTTTATTTTATCCCTCCCTCTCTAGTGACTCTTGCGTGGAAGTTCCACATCTTGGGTATCTGCTATCCCATACGTCACTAGCTCATGGACTCTTGCTAATTACATGAAAGAAAACATAATTTATGTAAGAACTTACCTGATAAATTCATTTCTTTCATATTAGCAAGAGTCCATGAGGCCCACCCTTTTTGTGGTGGTTATGATTTTTTTGTATAAAGCACAATTATTCCAATTCCTTATTTTTGATGCTTTTGCTCCTTTCTTATCACCCCACTTCTTGGCTATTCGTTAAACTGAATTGTGGGTGTGGTGAGGGGTGTATTTATAGGCATTTTGAGGTTTGGGAAACTTTGCCCCTCCTGGTAGGAATGTATATCCCATACGTCACTAGCTCATGGACTCTTGCAAATATGAAAGAAATGAATTTATCAGGTAAGTTCTTACATAAATTATGTTTTTTTAGTACTATATAATAGCGAGTGCTGGCTTTGTGCGGCATATCTTTATCTACTGCGTGCTACAGAGTCGTACTTTAGATCCAGTAGTATTTTTCTTCAGGCTGCACTAGTTATTTTCTTTTTAGGGGATATACTTTAGCAGCGCAGTAGTTTTAATGTTTTTTCCCAAGCTAATTATCCACCCTTTGAGAATCGCCTCCAAACAGATTAACTCTTGAACTGCTCATAGTGTATAGCTTTTCTCGAGGAGTCAAATTGACAAAGTATTCCACAACAATTATACTTTTTATTTTTTTTGTATAAAATTTGCATTTTGCTGATTTTTTTTTTGCTAGAAAGTTTTTTTGCTTTTCTCCATTTTAACTGTAAGGTTTCCCAGTTTGTTTTAGTGTCCTTTATTTTCTATTAGTTTACTTTCGGATTTTATGTAAAGATCCCTGAAGTGATTTTATTCTGCATACTGTTTAGAATTATCAGTGGTGTATTCATTTTTCCATCTAAAGGAGAGGAGTGTCCACAGTTTCATTCATTACTGTTGGGAATTAAGAACCTGGCTGCCAGGAGGAGGCAAAGACACCCCAGCCAAAGGCTTAAATACCTCCCCCACTTCCCTCATCACCCAGTCATTCTTTGCCTTTCGTCACAGGAGGCCAGCAGAGAAGTGCCGAAGATCGGAGTAGTCTCTTATAGAGGGTAATACTCTTTGCATTGGGACTGGAGTTTTAAGTAGTCCTGTTAGCCTCTAAGTGAGAACCTGGGCGAAAGAGTCGGAGATGCAGGGACAGTCTTTCTGCGAAACCATCCCGACTCATGTTAACAGCATAACAAGCAATCAGCGTCGACGAGTTTCGCTGCCTGCTTTTTTCACTCAAGTCCATGTCAGGAGCGTGGCTACTAACCTGTCACACTTGAAGGGCCGTGTTCCTGTTCCACGGCATAGATTCTGGTAAGTTCATTTCATTTTTATTATATAATGATAATACGGAAGACAGGGTCATGGTGTGACGCCTCTTATCTTTAAAGAATCAAGGGTTAATATTCCTGGAAAGGGGATTATTGAACGGGGGGGGGGGGGGGGTTATACATGATATTGTATATTGTGTCATTGCTGCGTTATGTGCGAGATGAAGTTCTGGCAATGTGTGGAACTTTCAGGGGACACCGTGTGTGGCTCTCTCTCCCTCTTCCTCTGTTGATCAGCGGCGCAGGAGACGAAACGTTTTCTGTAGTCTGGGTCATAGGGGGTGGTGAGTGCCACAGCCATTGGAGGTTATAAAGGTGCCTATTTATTAAGTTAATCTAGTCCGTAATAACAGCGCAAGCTATATAGGACTCTAACGCGTTAGTGGGTTCTCCCTCTTTAACAAGGTCTCATTCCTGTGTTTATTTTGAGGAGGTTCTGGTAAGAACAGCCTGCTCAACTATGTTCCACATGCCTTAATTAAATTACGACATCTAAAAGTAAACAGATGTCTAGTACTACTGAGCTGTCCACCTCTAAGGGTCCTTCGTCCCATGAAGTGCGTTCCCTGCATTCATCTCCTATTGCACATGCAGCTCCCCAGGGTCCAACCATTACTCCTGCAGGAGAGATTAGTTGGCCGTCAGATTTTGCGGATCAACTGCAAACGGCGGTATAGAAAGTGATCCATGCCTTACCACGTTCTGCTAAGCGCAAGCGTAGGGCGTATCATGGCGGCCTGTCCCAGGGGTTGTCTACGCCTGTGGAAATATCAGAGGCGTTATACGATGACGAGGCCCACTCCGACTCTTCGCAGGAGGCCCCTTCTGGGTCGGAGTCCGTGTCATCTAAACATACAAAGAGAGAAACGCTCTACCAGGAACGAACAACAGCTCATTAGCTAGTTCTATGGCGATTTACCACCCGGAAGCAGCCTCTTTTAGACCAGTGTGCTTTTCACAAAGGAAAATTTTCCTTAATTATATCAGTCTGATCCAGCCAAGTAAGGTCAGTCCAGCCCCGAAATACCAGGCAATTCTCCTCTGAACAAGGAGCATGACAACCCCAGACAATCGTTTCGGCCTCCTATGGGCCTCGTCAGTGAGGTGCAGCCACATTCCTCTAAGCACACTGGGCAAGGAGTCCACATCTGGTTTCCCCCATCACCCATAGGGAGACTTTCCCAGGGTCATATTAATTTACATACAAAGAGAGAAGCGCTCTACCAGGAACGAACAGCAGCTCATTAGCTAGTTCTATGGCGATTTACCACCCGGAAGCAGCCTCTTTTAGACCAGTGTGCTTTTCACAAAGGAAAACTTTCCTGTAGTATATCAGTCTGATCCCGCCAAGTAAGGTCAGTCCAGCCCCGAAATACCATGCAATTCTCCTCTGAACAAGGAACATGACAACCCCAGACGATCGTTTCGGCCTCCTATGGGCCTCGTCAGTGAGGTGCAGCCACATTCCTCTAAGCACACTGGGCAAGGAGTCCACGTCTGGTTTCCCCCATCACCCATAGGGAGACTTCCCCAGGGTCATATTAATTTACATACAAAGAGAGAAGCGCTCTACCAGGAACAAACAGCTCATTATCTAGTTCTATGGCGATTTACCACCCGGAAGCAGCCTCTTTTAGACCAGTGTGCTTTTCACAAAGGAAAACTTTCCTTAAGTATATCAGTCTGATCCTGCCAAGTAAGGTCAGTCCAGCCCTGAAATACCAGACAATTCTCCTCTGAACAAGGAACATGACAACCCCGATTTTTATGCAAATTACTCTTTGGTCACCCTAATAGTAATGGGGAAACCAGACGTGGACTCCATGCACACTTGCCCTTAGAGAGATACAACTGCACCTCATTGATGAGGCCCATAGGAGGCCGAAACGATCGTCTGGGGTTGTTGCTTCCCTTGTTCAGAGAAGAATTGACTGGTATTTCGGCGTTGGACTGTCATTGGGCAGGGTCAGACTGATATGCTTCAGGATATTATTTCTCTGTGTAGAGGCATAGTGTGCAAAAAGAACGTGCACCCTGAGGAGTTACAATAAAAATGAACATGCATGGAAGTTATTCCAGCTTCTGTTCTATCTCATGGAATGCTGTTCTCTCTCTTTCGATTTTAATGCAGATTACTCTTGGGTCAACCTAAGAGTAATGGGGAAACCAGGCGTGGACTCCATGCACACTTGCCCTTAGAGAGATACAACTACACCTCACTGACGAGGCCCATAGGATGCCGAAACGATCGTCTGGGGTTGTTGCTTCCTTATAAGAAATACAAAATGGTGTAGAAGATACTAACACTCTCTTCTCTATTAAGCTACCCCAGATGGTAAGTATATCTCCTAACTACCTACCAAAAGGAAAAAAACATACAAATTGGTGAGGGATAGCGCTAACAAAGCATAGAGAATACTAAAAATTATATATACGTGTATGTGCAACTCATCTGAGAAGAACAATATTTCTAAATAATCGGTGCTAAAAAGCAACAAATGTTGCAAACTAAGTGACAATTGTATTTAAGAAGAAAAAGGAAATATAAACGTGAACCGTATTTATACTTACTGGCTGAGAAGATATATGTAGCAGTCGTGTTGTGGGTTTAACAATATAAGTTGATATCGATAGATAAGAAAAAAATATATTTATGTATGCAAATGAGAGTAATATTTACATTACACTAGTAGGATGCCTGCATCTAGTACAGTTAATTAAACAATAAATTGTAGAAAATGTACATAAACATAAAACATAAAAAATGCATAAAAACAAGGATAAAAATGTCAAGCTGGTGATAAAGTGCTATAGTACATTTGTGATTGATGCTTATTTAAGCAAATGTCAGTATCTTTGCTAACAGGAATAACCACGGGTTAAATATTTATCCTCCGTCTTACTGTTTATGGTGTTACCGTGACTCCAGATGAAGTAGCCTCAGCAGGCAGGAGTATCTCACTAGTGTTTTCCAGACCAGATGTAGACAGCTGGGTGGTAACAGTTTGTAAATCGGGAAAAATAGCTTCCGATGTAGGAGATTAATCACAGGTAGATGCTGGGACCGAGGTGTGTGTTGGCTGCTACGGTAACAGTTCTGCCTGCACCTCTAGGTCCTACTACCTGTTCCGGTGTTGAAGGTCAGAATTCCAAATCACAAATGTGAATCGTATGTAGCTGGCAATTTTTTTTTTTAACTTTAGACAAAGGTTTAGTGATTAGATCCTGGGTGAGGAATTACGCATATGGATACAACTTTAAGATTATTAAGTGGCTCGATGCACCTCACCTACTATCACAATTTTGTCAAACAGTCAAGTAGGAATGAGCAAGTCTACGCGTTTCAGCCCTGTAGGCCTTTATCAAGATGCTCATTACAATCACATCAGAGTCATGATGTGATTCAGTCAGTGATGTGATTGTCAGTGATGAGCATCTTGATAAAGGCCTACAGGGCTGAAACGTGTAGACTTGCTCATTCCTACTTGACTGTTTGACAAAATTGTGATAGTAGATGAGGTGCATCGAGCACCAAGTTATTCCAGCTTCTGTTCTATCTCATGGAGTGCTGTTCTCTCTCTTTAGATTTTTATGCAAATTACTCTTGGGTCACCCTAAGAGTAATGGGGAAACCAGACGTGGACTCCATGCACACTTGCCCTTAGAGAGATACAACTGCACCTCACTGACGAGGCCCATAGGAGGCCGAAACGATCTTCTGTGGTTGTTGCTTCCCTTGTTCAGAGAAGAATTGCCTAGTATTTCGGAGCTGGACTGTCATTGGGCAGGGTCAGACTGATATGCTTCAGGATGTTTTTTCTCTGTGTAGGGGAATAGTGTGCAAAAAGAACGTGCACCCTGAGGAGTTACAATTAAAATGAACATGCATGGAAGTTATTCCAGTTTCTGTTCTATCTCATGGAGTGCTGTTTTCTCTCTCTTTTGATTTCCGTGTCATCTAAACCTCCGGGTGGGGAGGAACCTGGATTTGGGTTTAGGATAATTTGCGCTTTATGCTGAAGCAAGTGCTTGCTACTCTGGAGGTTCTGGAACCAAAACTTTCGGAGAAACCTGCGATTCTTAAGGCCTTCCCGGTTCCTGTTAAGATGGCTAATATTATTAAGAATGAATGGGAGCGATTAGGTTCTTCCTTTCCCCTTCTTATTCCTTTAAGAAACTGTTCCCCGTTCCAGACTCTCAGCATGAGCTGTGGGGTACTGTTCTTAAGGTGGATGGTGTTATCTTCACGAGCGCAAAGCAGACAACTATTCCCCTCAAGGATAGTTCGTCATTTAAAGAGCCCATGGATAAAAAGTTAAGGAAGATGTTTCAACACACAGTGTTTGTTTTTCAGCTGGCAGCGGCCGTAGCCACAGTTTCCGGAGCTGCAACATATTGGTGTCAATCCCTGTGTGAAATGGTCTAGGGGGAGACTTCCATCGACTAGATACAGGATAAGATTAAGGCGCTGAAGGTTGCCAATTCTTTCATCGGTGATACCAATATGCAAATTATTTGCCTGAACGCTAAGGTGTCAGGTTTTTCCATTTTAGCTTGCAGGGCTCTGTAGCTAAAGTCTTGGTCTGCGAACATGACCTCTAAATCGAGGCTGTTGTCCCTGCCTTTTTTAAAAAAAATTCTATTCGGTTCAGGTTTGGATTCGATCATATCCACGGTTATGGGAGGCAAGGGAGCTTTCCTACCGCAGGATAAGAAGGCTAAGCCTAAAGGATCTACTTTTCGTCCCTTTCGTGCGGACAAGGACCAGCGCCAGCAGCCCTCCACGAAAGCGGGCCAGTCTAAGGGAACTTAAAAACGGCTCAATCTTGGAACAAGTCTAAGCAGAGCAAGAAGCCCACCGAGACAAAATCGACATGAAGTGGCGGCACCCGACTGGTCTCTGGACCAAGCAGGGAGCAGATTATCTCTCTTCTCAGAAGCCTGGTTACAGGAAGTTTAGGACCCTTGGGTTTTGGAGGTTGTCGTCCAGGGTTACAGGATAGGGTTCAGATATTATCCGCCCAGGGGCAGATTCCTCCTGCCAAACCTGTCTTCAAGACCAAAAAAGAGAGAGGCCTTTCTAGAGTGTGTGAGGGATCTCTCCTCTCTGCATTATCGTACCAGTACCCCAAGCAGAAAGGGGTCTAGGGTACTATTCAAATCTTTTTGTGGTTCCAAATGAGGAGGGCACGTTCCGCCCGATTTTGGACCTAAAGTATTTAAACAATTTTCTGAGTGTTCCATCGTTCAAAATGGAAATGAGCAGATCTATTCTGCCCCTAGTTCAAGAAGGACAGTTCATGACAACTATAGACTTGAAGGACGCTTACCTTCATGTGCCAATTTACAGGGACTACTTCAGGTTCCTAAGATTTTGCATTTCTGGACCAACGCTTCCAGTTTGTGGCCCTCCCCCTTGGTCCGGCGACGGCCCCGAGAGTCTTTACGAAGGTTCTGGGGGCGCTACTTGCAGTGACCAGAGCCAGAGGCATTGCTGTGGCACCCTATCTGGACGACATCCTAGCCCAGGTGCCATCGCTCAGTCTCGCAGAGGATCATTTGAGGGCTCTTCTTTCCAGCATAGACGTCATTCCATTCACCAGGTTCCATCTCAGACCTCTTCAAATTGTGCATGTTGAGACAGTGGAACGGTGATCATTCAGATCTATCACAGCAGATATCCATGGATGCTCGGACTCGGATCTCCCTCTCCTGGTGGATCCGTCCGGAGAAACTGTCCATGAGGACATCCTTCTTGAGACCTTCCTGGGAGATTGTGACCACAGACACGAGTCTGGCAGGATGGGGAGCTGTTTGGGGTGCCAGGATAGCACAAGGAAAATGGTTCCGGGAGGAATCTCTCTGATAAATATTCTGGAACTCCGAGCAATCTACAGTGCTCTGAAGACATGGCCTCCTCTGGTGTCGTTCAGCTTCATCATATTCCAGACCGACAACATTACCTCGGTGGCTTACATCAACCATCAGGGGGGTACAAGGAGCTCCCTAGCCATGAGGGAGGTGTCTCGGATCTTGGAGTGGGCGGAGTCCCACAGCTGTTCGGTCTCAGCGATTCACATTCCAGGTGTGGACAACTGGGAAGCAGATTTTCTCAGCAGGCAATCCTTCCATCCGGGGGAATGGTCTCTCCACCCTGAAGTGTTTGCAGAGTTTTGTCTCAGGTGGAGAGCGCCGGAGATAGATCTCATGTTGTCCAGACTTAATCCCAAGCTACCCCGATACGGGTCGAGGTCCAGGGATCCCCAGGCAGAGCTGATAGATGCCTTGGCTGTGCCTTGGGGGTTCAACCTAGCTTACATTTTTCCACCGCTACCACGTTTCAAACAGGAGAGAGCTTCGGCTATTCTGATTGCTCCATCGTGGCCGTGGAGGATGTGATTTTCGGATCTGGCTGGGATGTCATCCTCGCCGCCGTGGAGGTTACCCTGTCGCAGGGATTGGCTGGAACAGGTTCCATTTCAACATCAAAATCTCGATTCTCTGAGGCTGACTGCGTGGAGATTGAACGCCTAGTCTTGGCTAAGAGAGGTTTTTCTGAAAGTGTGATTGATACGCTAATTCAGGAAAGGAAGCCAGTCACTCGTCGCATCTACCATAAGGTGTGGAGGACTTACTTGTCCTGGTGTGAGAAGCATGGCTATCCTTGGCATAAGATGAAGGTACCTAGGATTCTGTCCTTTCTCCAAGAGGGTTTGGAGAAGGGTCTTGCCGCCAGTTCCTTTAAAGGGACAGATTTCGTCATTATCAGTCTTGTTGCATAGGAGACTCGCTGAGCTCCCTGACATACAATCTTTTGTTCAGGCTCTGTCTAGAATCAGGCCTGTCTTTAGATAGTCTGCTCCCCCATGGAGCTTAAACTTGGTCCTTAAAGGATTACTTTCTGTTATAATTTTTAAGCTAAACAACTAACATATTAAAGTTAATAAACATTAATTAAAACCTACTGACCTATATTTTCTCCAAAACGAAGTTTCATAACGTTCTAAAAGTTATATCTTTTATTCGCCGATGATGTCACGTTATCCTGCCCACTATTTTCAGCACTGCATGTTCAAAATACTTAAACCAATAACTTTGTGTTTAAAGCGCCATTTTGAAACCTAGGTATTGTAAACGGATTGGTACAGAGCAAAGGATACCCACGGAGTGGGTTTGGAAAACAATTAAATTTGCAGACAAGATTTCTGATATACGGTAGAGATATGCTAATGAAATGCTATTGATAAAAAGCGTACCTGGGGTAGTTAGTTAGTAACAGGCATAGAAAATATTTACTTACAGTGGCCCTTTAAGGTATTGCAGAAGGTTCCGTTTGAGCCTATGCACTCAATTGACATTAAGATTCTGTCCTGGAAGGTTCTTTTCCTGTTGGCCATTGCATCGGCACGCAGGGTATCTGAACTGGCTGCCTTGCAATAGTGAGCATCCTTATCTGTTTTTTCATGCGGATAAGGCTTTGCTTCGCACTGGTTTTGGGTTTCTTCCCAAGGTGGTGTCTAACCGTAACATCAATCAGAAGACGAAGGGTTAGGACATAAAGAAGGAACAACTACTTCCTAAGGAGAGGTTACTTCATAACCTGGATGTGGTTCGTGCCTTAAAGTTCAATCTTCAGGCTACAAAGGATTTCAGACACTTTACATCTCTTTTTGTGGTGTATTCAGGGAAGCGCAAGGGGCAGAAAGCCTCTTCTACTTCTTTGTCCTTTTGGTTGAGGAGCTTGATTCGCTTGGCCTATGAGACAGCGGCACATAAGCCTCCTCAGAGGATCATGGCTCATTCAACTAGAGCTGTGGCTTCATCTTGGGCCTTCAAGAATGAGGCCTCTGTGGAGCAAATTTGTAAGGCAGCTACCTGGTCCTCAGGCTGTGGTGCCCTCAGAATAGGGTCCACTCTTTACCCTCCCGGTTTCATTCAGTGTTCTCTAGAGCTTGGGTATATGTCCCCAACAGTAATGAATGAAGCCGTGGACTCTCCTTCCCTTCAGATGGAAAACATAAATTATGTTTACCTGATAATTTCATTTCCATCGAGGTTAGTAGAGTCTACGGGTCCCGTCCGTATCTCCGATGAGCGGACCGAAATTTAATTAATCTTCTAGCACCATTTATACCCTGATATTTCTCCTACTGTTTCTTGTTCCCTCGGCAGAATGACTGGGGGATGAGGGAAGTGAGAGAAGTATTTAAGCATTTGGTTGGGGTGTCTTTGCCTCCTCCTGGTGGTCAGGTTCTTAATTCCCAACAGTAATGAATGAAGCCGTGGACTATCCTCCCCTTAATGGAAATTAAATTATTAAGCAAGCATAATTTGTTATTTTCATTTCCATTTATCTGTGTTTATTTATTTATTTCTACTATGGAGCATACTGGAACTGCCCCAATACTGTTAACATTGATACTTTAGATGGTAGATCCTCTGACTTTAAATGACTATGTATTATGCAAACTAGTTGCTATTGTACCCCCAGCATAGCTTTGCAATACCTGTATGGATCACTTGATGCATGCCAATCAATCTAATGCTGCTCTTGCCTCTAAAGGAGTTTGTCCTCCCTTTGTTATTTGGATGGCAGTTCATCTGATTTTTCTTCAGGTTTTATAGATTTTGTGCGCTCCACTGTCTTAAATGTTGGCGGCTATGCCTCCTCCAAGTAGGCGCAAAATATCTAATTCTGACGAGTCTACTATGGATTTATCTTGTTATTCTAGTTTGCTAATATCTAAATCAGTTAAAGAGCCTCTGAAGGATTCAGATTTGTCTTCTGAGGGTGTATAGAATTCCAATGAATAATAATCTGTTACCGAGCAAGACTCGGTTTCATCTTCTTTTATGTTTAAAGGGACATTATACACTTGTTTTTTCTTTGCATAAATATTTTCTAGGTTTTCTATTTATATAGCCCAAAAAGGTTTTTTTGTTTTTTTTAATGTATAGTTTTGCTTTTTTTTAAAAATAACATTGCTCTGATTTTCAGACTCCTAACCAAGCCCAAAAGTTTTAGGAGAATACTGATGTATTCCTCTTCCAGCTTGCTCCTGTTTGTGTAATGAGTCTTTTCATATTCAAAGGAAGGGGGAGGAGGGGAGTGTCTGTTATTTCCCTCTTGCAGTGGGCTTTCCAGCTACCTTTTCAACAGAGCTAAGCTGGCAGCTTCCAAGTAATTTTTTAAAAGTTTTTTACTGGATTTTTATATCGGTATCTGTGCATATTATTCCTTATAGTAGTGTTCATTACATGCAGTTATATGAAAATTGGTGTATACTGTTCCTTTAAATTGGAATACCTTCGTACATTATTGAAAGAAGTATTATGTATGTTAGGAGTACAAGATCCTAATCCGGCTAAGGAAAAGTCAGTTACATAGTTAGATCTAATAATCAAGGCCACTGCAAAGGCTCCTGACGTTTTTCATGTTTCAGATGCAATTTCTGAAATAATTACCAAGGAATAGGCAAGGCCTGGTATTCCTTATAATTCAACTTTAACTTTTAAGAAGTTTCCATTACTATCTTCTAGTTTGGAACTTTGGGAGACCATTCCTACGGTAGATGGAGCCATTTCTACCACATAGAAGTGTACCACTATTCCATTAGAGGACAGTACTTCTTTCAAACATCCTATGAAGAAGAAATTAGATTAGTCTTACCATAGAGAGGCTTTTCGGCAAGCAGGTTACTTATTCAGACCAGCTGTTAGTATAGCCTATGTTGCAGCAGCCCGTACTTTTATGGTGTGACAGTTTGATCAGATGACTATATGGATGAGGATTTTCAACATTGGCTGACCTAATAACATTTAGGCAATGCATTTATCTGTGATGCAATAGTTGACATTTTCAGGATTAACACCAAGAATATGGCATCAGTGTTTTTTGTTTCTTCAACAACATTATTGGGCGAACCAATGTTCCAAAGTGCTCTCTGTATCCTCAGAACAGGGTATCCTTTCTGGGAGTTGTGACTCAATTTCAATTAGACTTTCCTTAACAGATAAGAGGACGCTAAAGCTGCAGTCAACTTGTTTGAATCTCCAGTCATCTCCCAACCCTATGGTAGCTCTCTATATGGTAGTGCTATGTCTGATGATTGCGTTATCAGATGCTGTGCCTTTTGCTCGATTTCACATGACGCTTCTTCAACTTGTTGTATCAATGGTGCATTGATTACATTTAACTTTTCCAAAAGATTCTGTTGCATTTTATAGCAAGGCAATCTCTTTCTTGTTTGATGTCACCAGCCCATTTTTCGGGGGCTTCTTTTCTTCGTCCAACTTGGATAATAATCACTACAGACGCAAGTCTCTCAGGTTGGGAATACAGGAAAGCGTAGGGTGTTTGGTCTCCTCAGGAGGGGAGGTTTCCAATAAATGTGTTCGAACTCCATGCAATTTGTATAGCTCTCCAGAGCTGGCCTCTTAAGAAGGAGGAGACTTATCTGCGTTTTCAATTAGACAACGTCATAGCAGTGGAATAAATCGATCATCAAGCACGCAGTTCTTCTGTGATGATGGAAGTCTCTTGTTTTCTCCAGTGGGCAGAAAGCAATTTGTGCATAATTTCCACAATTCATATTCCAAGGGTGAACAACTGGGAAGCAGATCTTGTCACCAATCCCTTCTCCCAGGGGAATGGTCACTTCACTTGGATGTTTTCAGACAGTCAAGAAGAGGGGTCGTCCAGAGATAGACCTGATGGCTTCTCTTTTAAACAGCATGCTATTTTGCAAGATCCATGGATCCTCAGGCAGAGTTTGTAGATGCTTTTACAGCTTCTTGGTCATTTTGCCTGGCATACATTTTTCCTCCAACTGTTCTGCTTGCAAGAGTGATAGCTTGAATCAAACAAGCTATCTTCATTAGTTCTAATTACCCCAGCTTGGCCGCGCGGAACTTGGTACACGGACTTAGTTCAGTCGCTTCCTCTTCCTCTTCGTCACAACCTACTGTTTCAGGGTCCATTTTATCATCAAGATCTTGAGTCTCCCAACCTGACGGTTTGAAGATTGAACATATAGTTTGAATTGCAGAAGAGCAATGACATAAATGGACAGTAAAGTCAAAAATTAACATTTAATGATTTAGAAAGAACATGCAATTTTTAACAATTTTCCAACTTACTCCTCTTATCTAATTTGGTTTGTTCTCTTGATGTCCATTGTTGAAAAAACATACATAGGTAAGCTCAGAAGCAAGCTAGCTTCTTTTAACTGTCTAACCCAATGTGCTCAGCTAGGCCCCAGTAAAGCATTGCTCTCATTTAACAAAGGATACTAAGAGAATGAAGCAACTTTGATAATAGAAGTAAATATGAAAATTGTATGCTCAATCTGAAACCCAGCTGCTTATTGGTGGCTGCACATATTTGCCTCTTGTCAGTGGCTCATCTGATGTGTTCAGCTAGCTCCCAATAGTGCAGTGCTGCTTTTTCAACATAGAATACCAAAAAAGTGACAACTTTGATTATAGAAGTAAATTACAAATTTGTTTAAAATCTTATGCATTATCTGAATCATTAATGTAAACATTTTGAGTTTCATGTCCCTTTAATTCAGAAATAGCTGAATTAATCTATTACTCAAGTTTAGAAGAAATTTCAGTGGCAATTCCTGGGGTATAAGTTTTAGCAATGCAGACCCATGGAAAGTCTGGGAATAAGATCATGCTGGAGTACCCTGACTAGTGTTAGCCGTGAGTAACAGGTGCATAGCTGAGCAGAAGGGCACCCCAAATTATTTTTTCAGAGTATACAAAGTTTAGGAGGAGTTATGGTAGAGACAGATTAACTGTAAATTGGTACAGAATTAACCCTTGAAGTAGATAGATCAACAATATAGATAAGGCACAACGAGTCCCTTTATAGAGAGTACAGTGAAGTAAACAGTACAGAATATGCTGCAACCCCTTTAATAAGTGTATAACACAGTAAGGAAAAATTGTTAAACTTGGCGCACCAAGGGTTAAAATCAAGCTCTGACAGTGTGGGCTTACTATATCTGAATACTCTTGAGACAGGTAAAAATGGCTACCACACTTCAGGTATGTAAAAGTAGAAGCCACAAGGCATGCTAAAGGACTGACAAAATGATAATCCCCAGAATGCCAGTGTTATACAAAATTCTAACTCTGAGGGAAGTGTAACATCAGTAGCGCAGGGGAAGAAGTAATGGCTGCTTTAGTAGCTAAACCTGGTAGTGTTAAATTTAAAATGACAGTACTAAAGAAAAAAACAATTATATAAAAGTGGCTAAAATAAGTGCAAGCTGTAAAACTTATGTAGCTCTTTGTATGGAAGTTTTAGGTCGGATGATAGCAGCCTCAGATGCTATTCCTTTTTTATATGTGGCCTCTGCAGCTTTGTATGCTTCTTAAGTGGTGCAGGGATTACCCTCAGTTGGCTCAAATGGTTATTTTGGATGCCAAAACAAGTCCTGGTGGATCAATCATTGGTTCATTGTTGGGCAACCTTTGTCCATCCAAATTGGGCCATGATCTCAACAGATGCAAGTCTTTCAGGTTGTAGTGCAGTCTGAGGGTACCAGAGACCACAGGGAGTTTGGTTACATTGGGAGGTGAAGTTGCCAATAAATATTCTGTAACTCGTGCTATTTTCATGGCCCTTCAGTTGTGGCCTCTCCTGAAAAATGAGACTTATCTGCGTTTTCAGTCAGATAATGTCACAGCAGTGGCTTATATCAATCATCAAGGGGGAACTCACATTTCCCTGGCAGTGATGGTAGTTTCCCAAATTCTGGCTTATGCAGAGAGCAATTCCTGTATAATTCTGCAGTGCATATTTCAGGGGTGTGCAATTAGGAAGCAGACGTCGACAATCCCTTAATCCATAGAAGTAGGTCTGATGGCTTCTTGTTTGAACAAGCAGCTCCCCAGATATTTAGCAAGGTCCAGGGATCCTGAGACAGAGTTTGTGGATGCTCAAAGTCTATTCTTTCTTCTTTCTGAAGGTCTTTTTTTTTCATCAGGATCTAAAATCTATAATCTTGATGGCTTGGAGATTGAAACTTTGGTTCAGGCCTGTAAACCTGTGCAAAGGAAGATTCATCACAAGGTTTGGAAGTCTTTAATATCTTGTTGTGTGGAACATGGGTACAGTTGGCTCTCTCTTTAGAATGCTTTAATTTCTAGGATGGTTTAGATAAGAGTTTATCCGCTAGTTCTTTAAAGGGGCTAGGTCTCTGCTCTTTCTGTCTTGTTTCACAAGAAGATTGCTAAATTTCTGGATATTCAGAAGTTTGTCCATGCCTTAGTCAGGATTAAGCCTTTGATTAAACCATCTTCTCCCCCAAAGAATTGTAATTTGGTTTAAAGAGTATTGCAGGTTTATCCTTTAGAAACTATGCATTATTTGGATATTTAGCTTTTGTACTGGAAGGGCTTGTTTCTTTTGGCAATTTCTTCTGAATTGTCTGCACTTTGTTAGCTACCTTATCTTGTTTTTTATCAAGATAAGGCAGTTTTGAGAAGTTTTTTTTATTGCCTAAAGCGGTTTGTACTGATATCAATTGTGAGATTGTTGTTTCCTCTTTTTGTCCTAATCCAAAGAATTCTAAGGAGAGGCTTCTCCATACTTTGGTTGTTGTCAGAGATTTGAAGTTCTATTTGCTGGCTACTAAAGATTTTAGAAAATCTTCTAGTTTGTTTGTTTTTCTGGTTCCAGAAAGGGCCAGAAGGCTACTGGCCTCTTGGTTAGGTTAAAGCTTTTGATTCATAAATCTTACTTGGAGGCGGGTCAGTCTCCTCCTAAATGGATTACTGCCCATTCTACCAGATCAGTTGGTACTTTATGGGCCTTTAAGAATGAAGCCTTTGTTGAACACATTTTGGAAGGCAGCTACTTGGTCTTCCTTGCATACATTTTCTAAATTCTATAATATTGATTTTTTTTTTTTTTGATTTTTTTTTTGCTTCTTCTGAAGCAGCTTTTGGTAGGAAAGTCCTTCAGGCAACTGTTTCTGTGCATTCGATTAAATAATAATAATCCAATGTATTTAGAATAGTATTAGTCTGGTCCTGCCCTGATTACTCATGGACTCCACAGCTTGGGTATTCCCACCGCCTTTATGAAATAAAATATAATTTATGTTTACCTGATAAATTAATTTGTTTCATGGTGGTTAGAGTCCACAAGACCCCACCCATTATTTTCTATATTTTAATGTTTTTTCTGTCGACAGTCCAAGAATGTACCTTTATTTTTTCCCTGCTCCGTTTTGTCTTACTCATATATTTTTCCATAACCTTCTTTTCTTTCATGTAATTAACAAGAGTCCATGAGCTAGTGACGTATGGGATATACATTCCTACCAGGAGGGGCAAAGTTTCCCAAACCTTAAAATGCCTATAAATACACCCCTCACCACACCCACAAATCAGTTTTACAAACTTTGCCTCCAAGGGAGGTGGTGAAGTAAGTTTGTGCTAGATTCTACGTTGATATGCGCTCCGCAGCAAGTTGGAGCCCGGTTTTCCTCTCAGCGTGCAGTGAATGTCAGAGGGATGTGAGGAGAGTATTGCCTATTGAATGCAGTGATCTCCTTCTACGGGGTCTATTTCATAAGGTTCTCTGTTATCGGTCGTAGAGATTCATCTCTTACCTCCCTTTTCAGATCGACGATATACTCTTATATTTACCATTTCCTCTACTGATTCTCGTTTCAGTACTGGTTTGGCTTTCTACAAACATGTAGATGAGTGTCCTGGGGTAAGTAAGTCTTATTTTCTGTGACACTCTAAGCTATGGTTGGGCACTTTATTTATAAAGTTCTAAATATATGTATTCAAACATTTATTTGCCTTGACTCAGAATGTTCAACTTTCCTTATTTCCAGACAGTCAGTTTCATATTTGGGATTATGCTTTAAATTATCATATTTTTCTTACCTCAAAAATTTGACTTTTTTCCCTGTGGGCTGTTAGGCTCGCGGGGGCTGAAAATGCTTCATTTTATTGCGTCATTCTTGGCGCGGACTTTTTTGGCGCAAAAATTCTTTTCCGTTTCCGGCGTCATACGTGTCGCCGGAAGTTGCGTCATTTTTTGACGTTATTTTGCGCCAAAAATGTCGGCGTTCCGGATGTGGCGTCATTTTTGGCGCCAAAAGCATTTAGGCGCCAAATAATGTGGGCGTCTTATTTGGCGCCAAAAAATATGGGCGTCGCTTTTGTCTCCACATTATTTCAGTCTCATTTTTCATTTGCTTCTGGTTGCTAGAAGCTTGATGTTTGGCATTTTTTTTCCCATTCCTGAAACTGTCTTATAAGGAATTTGATCTATTTTGCTTTATATGTTGTTTTTTCTCTTACATATTGCAAGATGTCTCACGTTGCATCTGAGCCAGAAGATACTACAGGAAAACCACTGCCTGCTGGATCTACCAAAGCTAAGTGTATCTGCTGTAAACTTTTGGTAGCTATTCCTCCAGCTGTTGTTTGTAATAATTGTCATGACAAACTTGTTAAAGCAGATAATATTTCCTTTAGTGATGTACCATTGCCTGTTGCAGTTCCCTCAACATCTAAGGTGCAGAATGTTCCTGATAACATAAGAGATTTTGTTTCTGAATCCATAAAGAAGGCTTTGTCTGTTATTTCTCCTTCTAGTAAACGTAAAAAGTCTTTTAAATCTTCTCTCTCTACAGATGAATTTTTAAATGAACACCATCATTCTGATTCTTTGGACTCTTCTGGTTCAGAGGATTCTATCTCAGAGATTGATGCTGATAAATCTTCATATTTATTTAAGATGGAATTTATTCGCTCTTTACTTAAAGAAGTACTAATTGCTTTAGAAATAGAGGATTCTAGTCCTCTTGATACTAATTCTATACGTTTGGATAAGGTTTTTAAAGCTCCTGCGGTTATTCCAGAAGTCTTTCCTGTTCCTAATGCTATTTCTGCAGTAATTGCTAAGGAATGGGATAAATTGGGTAATTCATTTACTCCTTCTAAACGTTTTAAGCAATTATATCCTGTTCCGCCTGACAGGTTAGAATTTTGGGACAAAATCCCTAAAGTTGATGGGGCTATTTCTACCCTTGCTAAACGTACTACCATTCCTACGTCAGATGGTACCTCGTTTAAGGATCCTTTAGATAGAAAAATTGAATCTTTTCTAAGGAAAGCTTATCTATGTTCAGGTAATCTTCTTAGACCTGCTATATCATTGGCTGATGTTGCTGCAGCTTCAACTTTTTGGTTGGAAACTCTAGCGCAACAAGTAACAAATCGTGATTCTCATGATATTATTATTCTTCTCCAGCATGCTAATAATTTCATCTGTGATGCCATTTTTGATATTATTAGAGTTGATGTTAGATTTATGTCTCTGGCTATTTTAGCCAGAAGAGCTTTATGGCTTAAGACCTGGAATGCTGATATGGCTTCTAAATCAACTCTACTTTCCATTTCTTTCCAGGGAAACAAATTATTTGGTTCTCAGTTGGATTCTATTATTTCAACTGTTACTGGTGGGAAAGGAACTTTTTTTACCACAGGATAAAAAGTCTAAAGGTAAAAACAGGGCTAACAATCGTTTTCGTTCCTTTCGTTTCAACAAAGAACAAAAGCCTGATCCTTCGTCCTCAGGAGCAGTTTCAGTTTGGAAACCATCTCCAGTCTGGAATAAATCCAAGCCTGCTAGAAAGGCAAAGCCTGCTTCTAAGTTCACATGAAGGTACGGCCCTCATTCCAGTTCAGCTGGTAGGGGGCAGGTTACGTTTTTTCAAAGAAATTTGGATCAATTCTGTTCACAATCTTTGGATTCAGAACATTGTTTCAGAAGGGTACAGAATTGGTTTCAAGATGAGACCTCCTGCAAAGAGATTTTTTCTTTCCCATGTCCCAGTAAATCCAGTGAAAGCTCAAGCATTTCTGAATTGTGTTTCAGATCTAGAGTTGGCTGGAGTAATTATGCCAGTTCCAGTTCCGGAACAGGGGATGGGGTTTTATTCAAATCTCTTCATTGTACCAAAGAAGGAGAATTCCTTCAGACCAGTTCTGGATCTAAAATTATTGAATCGTTATGTAAGGATACCAACGTTCAAGATGGTAACTGTAAGGACTATATTGCCTTTTGTTCAGCAAGGGAATTATATGTCCACAATAGATTTACAGGATGCATATCTGCATATTCCGATTCATCCAGATAATTATCAGTTCCTGAGATTCTCTTTTCTAGACAAGCATTACCAATTTGTGGCTCTACCGTTTGGCCTTGCTACAGCTCCAAGAATTTTCACAAAGATTCTCGGTGCCCTTCTGTCTGTAATCAGAGAACAGGGTATTGTGGTATTTCCTTATTTGGACGATATCTTGGTACTTGCTCCGTCTTTACATTTAGCAGAGTCTCATACGAATCGACTTGTGTTGTTTCTTCAAGATCATGGTTGGAGGATCAATTTACCAAAAAGTTCTTTGATTCCTCAAACAAGGGTAACCTTTCTGGGTTTCCAGATAGATTCAGTGTCCATGACTTTGTCTTTAACAGACAAGAGACGTCTAAAATTGATTACAGCCTGTCGAAACCTTCAGTCTCAATCATTCCCTTCGGTAGCCTTATGCATGGAAATTCTAGGTCTTATGACTGCTGCATCGGACGCGATCCCCTTTGCTCGTTTTCACATGCGACCTCTTCAGCTCTGTATGCTGAACCAATGGTGCAGGGATTACACGAAGATATATCAATTAATATCTTTAAAACCGATTGTTCGGCACTCTCTAACGTGGTGGACAGATCACCTTCGTTTAATTCAGGGGGCTTCTTTTGTTCTTCCAACCTGGACTGTAATTTCAACAGATGCAAGTCTCACAGGTTGGGGAGCTGTGTGGGGATCTCTGACGGCACAGGGAGTTTGGGAATCTCAGGAGGTGAGATTACCGATCAATATCTTGGAACTCCGTGCAGTTTTCAGAGCTCTTCAGTTTTGGCCTCTTCTGAAGAGAGAATCGTTCATTTGTTTTCAGACAGACAATGTCACAACTGTGGCATACATCAATCATCAAGGAGGGACTCACAGTCCTCTGGCTATGAAAGAAGTATCTCGAATTTTGGTTTGGGCGGAATCCAGCTCCTGTCTAATCTCTGCGGTTCATATCCCAGGTGTAGACAATTGGGAAGCGGATTATCTCAGTCGCCAAACGTTGCATCCGGGCGAATGGTCTCTTCACCCAGAGGTATTTCTTCAGATTGTTCAAATGTGGGGGCTCCCAGAGATAGATCTGATGGCCTCTCATCTAAACAAGAAACTTCCCAGGTATCTGTCCAGATCCCGGGATCCTCAGGCGGAGGCAGTGGATGCATTATCACTTCCTTGGAAGTATCATCCTGCCTATATCTTTCCGCCTCTAGTTCTTCTTCCAAGAGTAATCTCCAAGATTCTGAGGGAATGCTCGTTTGTTCTGCTAATAGCTCCAGCATGGCCTCACAGGTTTTGGTATGCGGATCTTGTCCGGATGGCATCTTGCCAACCATGGACTCTTCCGTTAAGACCAGACCTTCTGTCACAAGGTCCTTTTTTCCATCCGGATCTGAAATCCTTAAATTTAAAGGTATGGAGATTGAACGCTTGATTCTTGGTCATAGAGGTTTCTCTGACTCCGTGATTAATACTATGTTACAGGCTCGTAAATCTGTATCTCGAGAGATATATTATAGAGTCTGGAAGACTTATATTTCTTGGTGTCTTTCTCGTCATTTTTCTTGGCATTCTTTTAGAATACCGAGAATTTTACAGTTTCTTCAGGATGGTTTAGATAAGGGTTTGTCCGCAAGTTCTTTGAAAGGACAAATCTCCGCTCTTTCTGTTCTTTTTCACAGAAAGATTGCTATTCTTCCTGATATTCATTGTTTTGTACAAGCTTTGGTTCGTATAAAACCTGTCATTAAGTCAATTTCTCCTCCTTGGAGTTTGAATTTGGTTCTGGGAGCTCTTCAAGCTCCTCCGTTTGAACCTATGCATTCATTGGACATTAAATTACTTTCTTGGAAAGTTTTGTTCCTTTTGGCCATCTCTTCTGCTAGAAGAGTTTCTGAATTATCTGCTCTTTCTTGTGAATCTCCTTTTCTGATTTTTCATCAGGATAAGGCGGTGTTGCGAACTTCTTTTGAATTTTTACCTAAAGTTGTGAATTCCAACAACATTAGTAGAGAAATTGTGGTTCCTTCATTATGTCCTAATCCTAAGAATTCTAAGGAGAAATCATTGCATTCTTTGGATGTTGTTAGAGCTTTGAAATATTATGTTGAAGCTACGAAATCTTTCCGTAAGACTTCTAGTCTATTTGTTATCTTTTCCGGTTCTAGGAAAGGCCAGAAAGCTTCTGCCATTTCTTTGGCATCTTGGTTGAAATCTTTAATTCATCTTGCCTATGTTGAGTCGGGTAAAATTCCGCCTCAGAGAATTACAGCTCATTCTACTAGGTCAGTATCTACTTCCTGGGCGTTTAGGAATGAAGCTTCGGTTGACCAGATCTGCAAAGCAGCAACTTGGTCCTCTTTGCATACTTTTACTAAATTCTACCATTTTGATGTATTTTCTTCTTCTGAAGCAGTTTTTGGTAGAAAAGTTCTTCAGGCAGCGGTTTCAGTTTGAATCTTCTGCTTATGTTTTTTGTTAAACTTTATTTTGGGTGTGGATTATTTTCAGCAGGAATTGGCTGTCTTTATTTTATCCCTCCCTCTCTAGTGACTCTTGTGTGGAAAGATCCACATCTTGGGTAGTCATTATCCCATACGTCACTAGCTCATGGACTCTTGTTAATTACATGAAAGAAAACATAATTTATGTAAGAACTTACCTGATAAATTCATTTCTTTCATATTAACAAGAGTCCATGAGGCCCACCCTTTTTGTAGTGGTTATGATTTTTTTGTATAAAGCACAATTATTCCAATTCCTTTTTTTATATGCTTCGCACTTTTTTTCTTATCACCCCACTTCTTGGCTATTCGTTAAACTGATTTGTGGGTGTGGTGAGGGGTGTATTTATAGGCATTTTAAGGTTTGGGAAACTTTGCCCCTCCTGGTAGGAATGTATATCCCATACGTCACTAGCTCATGGACTCTTGTTAATATGAAAGAAATGAATTTATCAGGTAAGTTCTTACATAAATTATGTTTTTCTGGCTTGGCTATACTTCAGACTAGTTTACAGTAAGATGGGAGGGGTTTCAAGAAGTTTTTGGATCTTTGCCTCCTCCTGGTGGTCAGGAGTATAATTACAATGAGTAATGGATCGTGGACTCTCACCACCTAGAAACAAAAATGTATTTTAATCTTACCTGATAAATTAATTTCTTTCAATTATAGATTTATGGAAGCTTCCAAGACTGGAGACTGAGCAGATTTTTAAAAACGTGTGAGAGTGTCGTAGTAATTGAGCCAATAATTAACTCTAATTTGGTGGCACAGGCCTACAGCTATGGCTACATTATTGACCTAGTTGGCATTGTATGTTACTTTAGATGCCTATGTTATCATGAATATGTGAGAGAGACCAATATTTACACTTAGAAATGTGTGTGTCTATGAAATGAAAAAAAAAAATAGAGACATATTGAGCTGTAGCATTACAATCACATGACACCATCCCATGATAGGAGGTTAGTAGAAAAAAGTGCAGTATAAACATGTAAAACAAACTACATCCACCTTTCTCAAAATATGTAAGCTATTCCAAATGGTAAAAATCAATATACCCACCAGTAGAATCATATCTACTTGCTTTTTAAATATGAATAAATAATGCATAACAATGTTATCTTTATCAATATACATTGAACTCATGAATCAAAGCTGAAAGATTTTGAGTTTGACAGTATAGACGCCAGTAGTGCACATCATAAATGGTTTGTCAATTTATAGCAAAAGCTAGTATATCTTTTATCAGGAATTTTGTTGTGATATAAAGAACAGTCAAGATTTCAATGAGACCATTTAGTTTCCTCCTTTTTGCTGGGGGTTGGATCAAACTATATGTATGGTGGATATTCCTTTCTCTAGACAACAATGCATAATGAATTCTACAGCACCACAAACTTTCTTAATAAAAAGTCTCTTGCTTTACTGCTGTAAAATTCATTATGCATTGCTGTACTATTTAGGGGGTAACAGTAGCCCGTTCTACGCACACCTAATATTTATAGAAAATAGGTGAAAGACTTGTGTATAGTGCTGTGCCCAGATTGAAACCTTTTTCTTGACAAGAGTTGTGAAGATTGAATATACGTTTAAACCTTATATTTTTACAGAGCTTGAAGCGCAGCCTGGAGCAGGCCCGAATGGAGGTTTCCCAGGAGGATGATAAGGCTCTTCAGCTTTTACAGGATATCCGGGAACAGAGCCAAAAGCTTCAGGATATTAAGGAACAGGTTTGATTTAGGCTAGCCTTTTTCTCCACTTATTTCTTAACTATAAAGTTTACTTATAAGATGTGTTTAAACTGCTGAGAGCAACTACATTAGAATGGTTACTACTCACCATGGTACTGGTTTCTCATATGCCTACAGCTCTCTTCAAAGCCATTCTCCTAATTTAACACTTTTTTAGGTGTTAGATGCTAAAGCACCTTCTCTTCATAATATATGCCGCCATCTTGGATCACACTTAATCTCCTACCTTGTGACAGAAGACGTTCACACTGATAAGCAATGTTGCCATATTTTGATTGTTTTATAATTTGGTTAGGGATAAGCATGCATGATACAGAGTGTGAAGCTTAAATTTTTATGTGTAACATTTCAAATTTAAAAAAATAAATATATATATATATATATATTTTGTATAATTCCACAAATTAGGTCACTCACAGGGCTTTAATCCGTGTATAAAATATTTCTTTATTTCAACATCATCAAATGGTCAGTCAACATTTTGGCTAACAACATTAGCCTTTGTCAAGACAATCTTCTTTGCATAAACTTTACTTTACATCTCAAAAAGCCATTCAGTAGCAGTGAGACACCGATGATATTTTACACACAGATTCAAGCCCTGTGAGTTCCCTCATTTGTGGAATTATACTGAATATTTGTAGAGGAGAAACACAGGTGTGTTGGAAGCCACGGCTCAGTAAAGTTTGGATCATTACATGTATGTATATATACTGTGTGTATATATATATATATATATATATATATATATACACACACGTCTTTTTGGGTTAAGGGTCATGAAACCAAAAATTCTTCTTTCATGTTTTTCATATACAGCATATCATTTTAAACAAGTTTCCAATTAGCTTCTGTTATTTGTTCTCTAGCTGTCCTTTGTTCAAAAGCATGCCTAGCTATAGGGCAGGGGTGTCAAACTAATTTGAGTTGCGGGTTATTTTCCATACAAGTGCAAGTCACGTGGGCCGCATACTACGTACATATCTTGCCATTGCTATGTTTGTTGCTTATGAATTGTATCGAGTGTCTTTCAATGTTATATTCTTTGACAACACTAATCGATTCTTTGCAAATAACGCCTGTTTGACACCCCTGATATAGATCAATGTAGCCACTGCAGAAAGTAAAATACTGCTGCGTATCATGTAAACTCACCTGAAGTACACAATGCAGTTGACAAAAGGTTAGCAACGTCACAAATCTATAAATGTGCGCTGCTTCTGTCACAAGGTGGGAGAATATCTAAGCAACAAGATAGTGGAACCCAATATGAAGAGGTGGAGCAATGCACCTTTCAGATGGTAAAATAGAACACCTTTGAAGAAAGTTGCAGGAACATAAGGAATAGCAAGTGTATTTGTGCCCAGAGCTTTAATGTACCTTTAAGTTTTAATTGAATTTTGAGATATATTTGCTTTTTTATTTTTCTTAATAATAATTTTTCTTTCCATTGTATGTGTCTCTTTCTTTCATTAGGTAGTAAGAGTCCACAAGCTATTACACCTGGGATTCAACTAATGGCCAGTTTCCCAAAACTATGAGTACTTAATCCGTCCCACCTCTCTGGCATACGAGTCTTATTTTCTTCTTAAACGGGAAGAGTTCATAGCTGCATTCATTACTTTTGGGAATTCAGAGCCTGGCCACCAGGAGGAGGCAAAGACACCCCAGCCAAAGGCTTAAATACCTCCCCCACTCCCCTCATCCCCCAGTCATTCTTTGCCTTTCATCACAGGAGGTTGGCAGAGAAGTGTCAGAAGATTGAAGATAATCTCTTTTGGAGGGTAGTACTCTTCGAAATGGGACTGGAGTTTTAAGTAATACTGTCAGCCTCTCAGTGAGAGCATGGATGAAAGTTAGAGTCCGGAGATGCCGGGAGAGTCTTTCTTTCTGCGAAACCATCACGACTCATGTTAACAGCTCTTAGGCAATCAGCGTTGACGAGTTTTGCTGCCTGTCGTTATTCACTCAAGTCCATGTCAGAAGCGAGACTACTATCTGTCACACTTAAAAGGCCGTGTTTCTGTTCCACGGCATAGATTCCGATAAGATCTTTTCATTTTATTTCAATATGTGAATGTAATGTTAACTAAAGTGGGACTCCTTTTATCTTTTGGAATTGAGGGTTAATATCTCCTAAGGGGGATTATTGAACAGGGGGGACTTTAATAATGTTTATGTGATTCTGTCTGCTAAGGTGTAGTGATGCTTGGGCTCATGGCTATCGGAACATAATAGCATTATCATCAGACTGCGCAGTCCTTTGGGATTGGCTCACATTTTTTTGGCTTACACGGTGCACCTCGTTACCGGGTGTGGTCACATTGTATTTCCATTTCCGTACCTTGACCGAGTGGCGACGGAGAGAGTCTGTTCGTTAGTTGTCTGGTTCACAGGAGGTGGTGAGTGCCCCAGCCATTGGGGGTGAGAGTTGCCATTTAGTGTTTGTCCATAATTACAATCTCCCAGTTATGGAGGATTCTGATTTTTTGGAGACGGAGATCTCCGATTCAGAGTATATGTCCTGCGAAGAGTATGAAATGGCATGGGTTATCCATGCCCATCAGTTATGTTCCGATTGCCGTTCTGAATCAGGGAGCTTAGAGTGCGTTGAGCCATCCACCCCCGAGGATTCCATGTCCTGTGAGGCGCGTGTCCCAGAAGCTTCTTTTGCTACGCAAGCAGGTGTCCCTAGGGCTGTTACTCCTCCGGAAGGCGGCTTTTTTCCTCCAGAGGTTACAACACGGTTCTGCATGGTGTATCTATGGCGCTGGCACATTTATATCACCCAAGTGAAGTATTTTTAAGATACTGTCTGTGCTCTGTTAACCAGGGTCTGTCGAGCGTAAGATCGCCTGAGTCAGTTCGGCCTTCTGGGGAAGCGATGACCGCTGAGGCTTCAGGGGCCCCACCCTCGGGGCCGGGTCGTCCATCGTTCCGGCTGGGGAACATTTTGCCTTCCGTTATAGACTGGCACCTCTTCGTGTCCTACTAATGCATGCTTTGGCGGTGCTGGAGGATCCCAGTCCTTCTGGGGAGAGGGATCCTCGATCTTCTGTGCCGGATGACAAGCTGGGTTAGATGTATGGGGATGAAGCCAATCTCCTTGACGTCTACATTTTTCTTTTCTTTTAAGTATCATTTTCCAGTTCTGAGCTTAGGAGATTGTAATCTCTGATCGGCTGGCCTATTAGTGTGCCCATTCTCCTTGGGCGTTCACCCGCGGGTTCTGCCTTAATTTTATTTGATCCGGTTAGGATGTGTTTGATTTGTTTTAAGAAGCTCATGTCTGTTATAATTTCCGTTTGGAAACGTTTTCTTCTCTGCACCTGATGCTTGCGATTTTGTGGTTGCGTGGGCGCTTACTCAGAAGTTGTGCATTACTTTAAAATACATAGTTATATTTATAGTTTATATTAGCAATCCCTTCGGGGGCTTCGATTTTTCTTGGACCTTGGACAGTTCCAGAGTGTTCTTGTACCAGACGGGTACTGGTCGGACACTATCTGCTGTTCCTTACGGTTCATGTCACCCACGTGATACCGGTGTGCTGGTTACCCTGTCGGGTGCTGGGTCGTTCACTTTGATAAAGTGTTCTTTTTTTCCTGTTGCCTTCCATTCCACTGGACGGTGGGATTGTATCGGTCCTCTTACCGTTCCTAATGCTGAGGGGGTTCTGGCCTCGGATCCTGCTAAGGTGCAGCGTGGGTTCTGGAGGTCCTTTGGCCTCGGAACCAAAGTTCTCCTTTTCCAATGGGCTCTGCTACTTTGTGGCTGTAAAAAGCCGTCTTTGTAACTAGAGTTTTGAGGGCTTGTGTTTAAGGGTGCACTGAAGTTACTACAGTGGCTCTTAGGAAAAGCGATAGCCTAGAAAACTTGTAGACTCTGGTTCAATTCCCAGCATGTGTCATGCTGTACATGCATGTCTGGAGCGAAAGGAAACATGTAGCCCAAACGTTATGGTTTGGAGATTTGGATGACCTCTGGTCGTCTGAGGTACCAGATTAGAGGGCGATTTTCGTTTTCACTTTTGGTATCTTCTGGATGTCTGTTTATTGTGGCCTAGTCACAGGTACCTCTCGTATGTTGCTGGGACTGCTTTTTCCCTTTTTGGGTGGTCGGGTCATCTGTGTCTGGAAGTTCGGGTATGTCCTTATACTTCCTTTACAGTATTTTGTGCACTCTCATAATGGGAGCGCAGGGGTTGGAGTTTTTACCTTTTCCCCGTCAATTCCCCTGGTCGGCGCGTCTGCCAGGAGTTGTGTGGCTCCCATTGTTATTCCTTGTGCGGTACAGGGTTTTTCCAGAAGACTGATCCTGTAAGTATCTTGGGAGATTATTTCATCTTCTCATTCTTAGGGTTTGTTTGGAGCCCGTCCCCTGTATTCCTGTGGTCCTTGGACTTGGGGTGTTACCCTTCAACCCTCTAGGAGACCTAGCTCTTTGGGCTTGCTGCAGAGGGTCCGGGGTTTAGATCCACCTCCGGGTGCTGGTTGCCATCTTCTTATGCCTGTTAAGATGTCTTCTGGGCTTCTTGATCTGCGTCTAGTGTGAGCGTCCACTGTCCTAGGACATTGGGATGGGGGATGCATGGCCTAGAGCACTCCTCTGTATGAGGCAACTTAATGGTTCCTCAAGGGGTTAGAACTTTCAGCCGGTCCAGGCTTCTAAGGGTCTGTCTTATGGCCGTGTCTCCTGTCTGAGATTTTGGGGTCTGGATTTCTGGACTCGGTCCTGGGCGGTTCAGTTTCAATCCTTAGGTTTTGGAACATCCGCTTGTCCCTCCAGGGGGGTGTTTGTCTCTCGGGAGATTTGGTACCTGCGGTCGGTTAGTTGCTGTCTCTCAGGGTTGTCATCATCGCACCTTAATGCAGGCTCATGGTTGTTTGCCTCAACGAAGCTGGCGGTGATGGCTGATTGGTCTCTCTAGAATGGCAGGGTTTTTTTACCGTTTCTCTTCTTCCTCTTTTCCCATGCGAGGAAGTGAGTCCTTGCGTTTTGACCTCCTTTGGGGAGGTTTGGGAAGTGTTATGGTATCCATTGAGGTCCCTATGGTCCTTCCTTCTCGTTCCGGGGTATATTTTCCTCCTTGCGTGCAAGAGGTCATGGGGCTGGATTCTGGTACTGGGACGCTGCAGTGCAGTGCCCTATTTTCCTTTTTACCAGTATTCCTTCTGTAGGGAAGGGTGCTGTGTAGGGGTTCTGGAACTCGAACATATATTTTTTCTATTCATAACTTCGTGGAGAATTGTTTTGTCATGGGTTTCGTTTCTTTAGACCCCCCTTTCTCTCCTGAGGCCTGTTCCGGAGAATTTTGTTTTCTCTGTCTTCAGCTGTTGCCAGCCTTTTGGCCTGGTCCGTTACTTGGAGTGGGGGTCGGGGATCCGGCTGTTCTACTGAGTCTTGACCGTGTACGTTCAGTCGATCCTGTTCTTCTGCCTTTGGTGGGGGGTTTCACTGTGTTTCATCCCTCCTCGATTGCATTGCTGCTGGATGTTCTAGGGTCCGGTTTTCTCTTGGATGGGTGTTTGTTGCCGTTGTCTGCGGCATTTCCCTGTGGGATGGTGTTCCACAATGGCTTAGGGTCAGCTTGACTGCCTTAAGGATGGAGCTTGTGAACTCTTGTTCAAGGGGGCTCTGTGTTCTCACAGAGAGCCTCTTTTCTCTGCTAGGACAGTTAGTTCTTCCAGTCCTTGTCTGCTGGTTCCGAATTTTCTTCGGTTCTTGTTACAAGCTTTCTCCTATGTGCTTGTTTTAGCAGTTGTTTCTGCTAGTCGATAGTACAGTGGGGTACTCATGGCTCCCTTGGTCCACCATAGTTAAGATGGTGTTGGATCGTGGGTCTGAGGGTAGACTTTTGTCCTTCTCGTGATCGCTCTTACATAGGTGTGGAATTGCTCTCTGGTTTTTGTCCTTTTAGGAAGTTCTTCCGGGGCAGTTGTCTTGTAGCAACCTTGGATTCGCCTTAGTCTTTTTGAGGTTTTGCTTACCCTGGTTGAGTGATCCTTTGGATCTCTTAGGGCGCCTTCGTTCTCCCCCTCGGGAGTAGGTGGAGGTTCTCTTCCTTCATGTCGAGGGCAAGTTTGTATGATCCGTGAGCTCATGGGGCTTGGCTCCTCGGAGGCCATTGTTCTTAGTAGAATCTAGGGATTCTGAGTGGTCTCTAAAACGGCATTGCAGGTTGTCTAGCTGATGGGCAGTTCCTAGTCCTTTCAGGTTTTTTCCTTTTTTTCCTTTTTGTTTCTAATGATACAGTTTTTTAATGGGTGTTGAGTATTTTTAGGCTGTGGTGCCCTTCGAAGGGCCGCCCTTTGTTTGCATTCAGTGTCCTCTATGGCTTGGGTATTGTTTTCCCAAAAGTAATGAATGCAGCTGTGGACTCTTCCCATTTAAGAAGAAAAACTTTAATTATGCTTACCTGATAATTTTCTTTTCTTTTGACGGGAAGAGTTCACAGCTCCCTGTCCGCGTTTCTGTTATGTGGCGGCCGTATTTTAGTTAATTTCTTCTTCTGGCACCTTTTTCACACTGATATTTCTCCTACTGTTTCTTGTTCCCCTGGCCGAATGACTGGGGGATGAGGGGAGTAGGGGAGGTATTTAAGCCTTTGGCTGGGGTGATTTTGCCTCCTCCTGGTGGCCAGGTTCTGAATTCCCAAAAGTAATGAATGCAGCTGTGGACTCTTCCCCTCATAAGAAAAGAAAATTATTAGTTTCTCTTGTAAGGTGTATCCAGTCCACGGATCATCCATTACTTGTGGGATTTTCTCCTTCCCAACAGGAAGTTTCAAGAGGATCACCCACAGCAGAGCTGCTATATAGCTCCTCCCCTAACTGCCATATCCAGTCATTCTCTTGCAACTCTCAACAAGCATGGAGGTAGTAAGAAGAAAGTGGTGAAATGTAGCTGTTAACTTGCTTCAATCAAAAGTTTGTTATTTTTAAATGGTACCGGAGTTGTACTATTTTGTTCCAGGCAGAAAAATAGAAGAATCTGCCTGTGATTTCTATGATCTTAGCAGGTTGTAACTAAGATCCATTGCTGTTCTCACACATGACTGAAGAGAGAGGTAACTTCAGCAGGGGAATGGCGTGCAGGTTATCCTGCTATGAGGTATGTGCAGTTAAAATTATTTTCTAGAAGATGTGAATGCTAGAAAAATGCTGTTGATACCAAATTTATGTAAGGTAAGCCTGAATACAGTGATTTAATAGCGACTGGTATCATGCTTACTTTCTGAGGTAATACTCTTTTATATTTACAATATAAAACGTTTGCTGGCATGTTTAAACGTTTTTATATATACTTTGGTGATAAAACTTTATTGGGGCCTAGTTTTTTCCACATGGCTGGCTTAAATTTGCCTAGAAACAGTTTCCTGAGGCTTTCCACTCTGTTACTAGGAGTGGGAGGGGCCTAATTTAGCACTTTTTTTGCGCAGTAAACATTACAGACTGAGACATCCAGCTTCCTCCAGGAGTCCCCTGAATGCTATAGGACATCTCTAAAGGGCTCTTAGGCTTTCCAAAATCGTTTGTTGGGGAAGGTAGGCCCACAGCAAGGCTGTGGCAGTTTGGTGTGACTGTTAAAAAACGTCTATATCGTTTTTTTGATCCGTTTTTTTAACTAAGGGGTTAATCATCCATTTGAAAGTGGGTGCAATGCTCTGTTAGCTTATTATACACACTGTAAAAATTTTGTTTGATTTACTGCCTTTTTACACTGTTTTTCAAATTCTGACAAAATTTGTTTCTCTTAAAGGCACAGTACCGTTTCTTATATTTGCTTGTTAACTTTATTTAAAGTGTTTTACAAGCTTGCTAGTCTCATTGCTAGTCTGTACAAACATGTCTGACATAGAGGAAACTCCTTGTTCATTATGTTTAAAAGCCATGGTGGAACCCCCTCTTAGAATGTGTACCAAATGTACTGATTTCGCTTTAAGCAATAAAGATCATATTATGTCTTTAAAAAATGTGTCACCAGAGGAATCTGACGAGGGGGAAGTTATGCCGACTAACTCTCTCCACGTGTCAGATCCTTTGACTCTCGCTCAAGGGACTCATGCTCAAATGGCGCCAAGTACATCTAGGGCGCCCATAGCGTTTACTTTACAAGACATGGCGGCAGTCATGGATAATACACTGTCAGCGGTATTAGGCAGACTACCTGAATTTAGAGGAAAGCGAGATAGCTCTGGAGTTAGACGAAATACAGAGCATACTGACGCTTTAAGAGCTATGTCTGATACTGCCTCACAGTATGCAGAAGCTGAAGAAGGAGAGCTTCTTTCTGTGGGTAATGTTTATGACTCAGGGAAGATGATGCAACCTGATTCTGATATCTCTACATTTAAATTTAAGCTTGAACACCTCCGAGTGTTACTCAGGGAGGTTTTAGCTGCTCTGAATGACTGTGATACAATTGTAGTGCCAGAGAAATTGTGTAGACTGGATAAATACTATGCAGTGCCGGTGTGCACTGATGTTTTTCCAATACCTAAAAGGTTTACAGAAATTATTACTAAGGAATGGGATAGACCAGGTGTGCCGTTCTCTCCCCCTCCTATTTTTAGAAAAATGTTTCCAATAGACGCCACCACACGGGACTTATGGCAGACAGTTCCTAAGGTGGAGGGAGCAGTTTCTACTCTAGCAAAGCGTACCACTATCCCTGTCGAGGACAGTTGTGCTTTCTTAGATCCAATGGATAAAAAGTTAGAAGGTTACCTTAAGAAAATGTTTATTCAACAAGGTTCTATCCTACAGCCCCTTGCATGCATTGCTCCTGTCACTGCTGCTGCTGCGTTCTGGTTTGAGTCTCTGGAAGAGGCTTTACAGGTAGCGACTCCATTGGATGACATACTTGACAAGCTTAGAGCACTTAAGCTAGCCAATTCTTTTGTTTCTGATGCCATTGTTCATTTGACTAAACTAACGGCTAAGAATTCTGGATTTGCTATCCAGGCGCGCAGAGCGCTATGGCTTAAATCATGGTAAGCTGACGTTACTTCAAAGTCTAAGCTGCTTAACATTCCCTTCAAGGGGCAGACCCTATTCGGGCCTGGTTTGAAGGAGATTATTGCTGATATCACTGGAGGAAAAGGTCATGCCCTTCCTCAGGATAGGTCCAAATCAAGGGCCAAACAGTCTCATTTTCGTGCCTTTCGAAACTTCAAGGCAAATGTGGCATCAACTTCCTCTAATGCAAAACAAGAGGGAGCTTTTGCTCAGTCCAAGACGGTCTGGAGACCTAACCAGACCTGGAACAAATGTAAGCAGGCCAAAAAGCCTGCTGCTGCCTCTAAGACAGCATGAAGGAACTGCCCCCTATCCGGTAACGGATCTAGTAGGGGGCAGACTTTCGCTCTTCGCCCAGGCGTGGGCAAGAGATGTTCAGGATCCCTGGGCGTTGGAAATTATATCCCAGGGATATCTTCTGGACTTCAAGGCTTTCCCCTCAAAAGGGAGATTTCACATTTCACAATTATCTGCAAACCAGATAAAGAGAGAGGCATTCTTACACTGTGTACAAGACCTCCTAGTTATGGGAGTGATCCATCCAGTTCCAAAGGAGGAACAGGGACATGGATTTTACTCAAATCTGTTTGTGGTTCCCAAAAAAGAGGGAACTTTCAGACCAATTTTGGATCTAAAGATCTTAAACAAATTCCTCAGTGTTCCATCATTCAAGATGGAGACTATTCGTACCATCCTACCTATGATCCAGGAGGGTCAATACATGACTACAGTGGACTTAAAGGATGCTTATCTTCACATTCCGATACACAAAGATCATCATCGGTTTCTCAGGTTTGCCTTCCTAGACAGGCATTACCAGTTTGTAGCTCTTCCCTTTGGGTTAGCTACAGCCCCAAGAATTTTTACAAAGGTTCTGGGGTCGCTTCTGGCGGTCCTAAGGCCGCGGGGCATAGCAGTGGCCCCTTATTTAGACGACATCCTGATTCAGGCGTCAAACTTCCAAATTGCCAAGTCTCATACGGACATAGTGTTGGCATTTCTGAGGTCGCATGGGTGGAAGGTGAACGAGGGAAAGAGTTCTCTATCCCCCCTCACAAGAGTTTACTTCCTAGGGACTCTGATAGATTCTGTAGAAATGAAAATTTACCTGACGAAGTCCAGGTTATCAAAAATTCTAAATTCCTGCCGTGTTCTTTACTCCATTCCTCGCCCTTCGGTGGCTCAGTGCATGGAAGTAATCGGCTTAATGGTAGCAGCAATGGACATAGTGCCGTTTGCACGCCTACATCTCAGACCACTGCAACTCTGCATGCTCAGTCAGTGCAATGGGGATTACACAAATTTGTCCCCTCTACTAAATCTGGATCAAGAGACCAGGGATTCTCTTCTCTGGTGGCTTTTTCGGGTCCATCTGTCCAAAGGTATGACCTTTCGCATGCCAGATTGGACAATTGTAACAACAGATGCCAGCCTTCTAGGTTGGGGTGCAGTCTGGAACTCCCTGAAGGCTCAGGGATTGTGGACTCTCGAGGAGTCACTCCTTCCAATAAATATTCTGGAACTGAGAGCGATATTCAATGCTCTTCAGGCTTGGCCTCAGTTAGCAACTCTGAGGTTCATCAGATTTCAGTCGGACAACATCACGACTGTGGCTTACATCAACCATCAAGGAGGAACAAGGAGTTCCCTAGTGATGTTAGAAGTCTCAAAGATAATTCGCTGGGCAGAGATTCACTCTTGCCACCTATCAGCTATCCATATCCCAGGTGTAGAGAACTGGGAGGCGGATTTTCTAAGTCGACAGACTTTTCATCCGGGGGAGTGGGAGCTCCATCCGGAGGTGTTTGCACAATTGATTCATCGTTGGGGCAAACCGGAACTGGATCTTATGGCGTCTCGTCAGAACGCCAAGCTTCCTTGTTACGGATCCAGGTCCAGGGACCCCGAGGCAACGCTGATAGATGCTCTAGCAGCGCCTTGGTCCTTCAACCTGGCTTATGTGTTTCCACCGTTTCCTCTGCTCCCTCGTCTGATTGCCAAAATCAAGCAGGAGAGAGCATCGGTGATCTTGATAGCGCCTGCGTGGCCACGCAGGACTTGGTATGCAGATCTGGTGGACATGTCATCCTTTCCACCTTGGACTCTGCCGCTGAGACAGGACCTTCTACTTCAAGGTCCATTCAACCATCCAAATCTAATTTCTCTGAGGCTGACTGCCTGGAGATTGAACGCTTGATTTTATCAAAGCATGGTTTCTCCGAGTCAGTTATTGATAACTTAATTCAGGCACGAAAGCCTGTCACCAGGAAAATTTACCATAAGATATGGCATAAATATCTTTATTGGTGTGAATCCAAGGGCTACTCATGGAGTAAGGTCAGGATTCCCAGGATATTATCTTTTCTCCAAGAGGGATTGGAAAAAGGATTGTCAGCTAGTTCCTTAAAGGGACAGATTTCTGCGCTGTCTATTCTTTTGCACAAGCGTCTGGCGGATGTTCCAGACGTTCAGGCATTTTGTCAGGCTTTAGTTAGAATCAAGCCTGTGTTTAAACCTGTTGCTCCACCTTGGAGCTTAAATTTGGTTCTTAAAGTTCTTCAGGGGGTTCCGTTTGAACCTCTTCATTCCATAGATATCAAACTTTTATCTTGGAAAGTTCTTTTTTTGGTAGCTATTTCTCCAACATTGGTGTGTCCGGTCCATGGCGTCATCCTTACTTGTGGGAATATCTCTTCCCCAACAGGAAATGGCAAAGAGTCCCAGGAAAGCTGGCTCCGCCCACCCCAGTCATTCTCTTTGCCGTTGCACAGGCAGCATCTCCACGGAGATGGTTAAGAGTTTTTTGGTGTTTAAATGTAGTTTTTTATTCTTCTATCAAGTGTTTGTTATTTTAAAATAGTGCTGGTATGTACTATTTACTCTGAAACAGAAAAGGATGAAGATTTCTGTTTGTGAGAGGAAGATGATTTTAGCAGACATTAACTAAAATCGATTGCTGTTTCCACATAGGACTGTTGAGATGAAGTAACTTCAGTTGGGGGAAACAGTTAGCAGACTTTTCTGCTTAAGGTATGACTAGCCATATTTCTAACAAGACCATGTAATGCTGGAAGGCTGTCATTTCCCCTCATGGGGACTGGTAAGCCATTTTCTTAGTCAAACAAACAGAATAAAGGGCTTAATATGGGCTATAAAACTGGTAGACACTTTTATGGGCTAAATCGATTGCTTTATTTGGGCATTTTATTCATGTTTATGCTGATAATTCACATTTATACACTTGGGGAACGTTTATTAAACGGCAGGCACTATGTTAGACACCTTTTCCAGTCAGGGGGCCTTCCTAGTTGTAGGCTGAGCCTCATTTTCGCGCCATTACTGCGCAGTTGTTTTTTGAGAGCAGGACATGCAGATGCATGTGTAAGGATCTGAAAAATTGCTGGAAAAGTTTCTAGAAGGCGTCACTTGGTATCGTATTCCCCTCTGGGCTTGGTTAGGTCTCAGCAAAGGCTATAGCTGGGACTGTATAGGGGTTAAATTTGTAAACGGCTCCGGTTCCGTTATTTTAAGGGTTAAAGCTCTGAAATTTGGTGTGCAATACTCTTAATGCTTTAAGACACTGCTGTGGTGAAATTTTGGTAATTTTTGAACAATTCCTTCATACTTTTTCACATATTCAGTAATAAAGTGTTTTCTGCTTAAAATTTAAAGAGACAGTAACGGTTTTGTTTTAAAACGTTTTTTTGTGCTTTATTGACAAGTTTAAGCCTGTTTAACATGTCTGTGCCTTCGGATAAGCTATGTTCCAAGGATTTTCACAAAGGTACTAGGGTCCCTTCTAGCGGTTCTAAGACCGAGGGGCATTGCAGTAGTACCTTACTTGGACGACATTCTAATACAAGCGTCGTCCCTGTCAAAAGCAAAGGCTCATACAGACATCGTTCTGGCCTTTCTCAGATCACACGGATGGAAGGTGAACATAGAAAAAAGTTCTGTGTCTCCGTCAACAAGAGTTCCCTTCTTGGGAACAATAATAGATTCCTTAGAAATGAGGATTTTTCTGACAGAGGTCCCACGTCCTTCCATAGCGCAGTGCATGGAAGTAGTAGGGTTGATGGTTGCAGCAATGGACATCGTTCCTTTTGCACGAATTCATCTAAGACCATTACAACTGTGCATGCTCAAACAGTGGAATGGGGACTATACAGACTTGTCTCCAATGATTCAAGTAGATCAGAAGACCAGAGATTCACTCCGTTGGTGGCTGACCCTGGACCATCTATCCCAGGGAATGAGCTTCCGCAGACCAGAGTGGGTCATTGTCACGACCGACGCCAGTCTAGTGGGCTGGGGCGCGGTCTGGGAATCCCTGAAAGCTCAGGGACTATGGTCTCGGGAAGAGTCTCTTCTCCCGATAAACATTCTGGAACTAAGAGCGATCTTCAATGCTCTCAGGGCTTGGCCTCAGCTAGCAAAGGCCAGATTCATAAGATTCCAATCAGACAACATGACGACCGTTGCGTATATCAATCATCAGGGGGGAACAAGGAGTTCCCTGGCGATGAAAGAAGTGACCAAAATAATTCAATGGGCGGAGGATCACTCCTGCCACCTGTCTGCGATCCACATCCCAGGTGTGGAAAACTGGGAAGCGGATTATCTGAGTCGTCAGACATTCCATCCGGGGGAGTGGGAACTCCACCCGGAGATCTTTGCCCAAATAACTCAATTATGGGGCATTCCAGACATGGATCTGATGGCGTCTCGTCAGAACTTCAAGGTTCCTTGCTACGGGTCCAGATCCAGGGATCCCAAGGCGACTCTAGTAGATGCACTAGTAGCACCTTGGACCTTCAACCTAGCTTATGTATTTCCACCGTTTCCTCTCATTCCCAGGCTGGTAGCCAGGATCAATCAGGAGAGGGCCTTGGTGATCTTGATAGCTCCTGCGTGGCCACGCAGGACTTGGTATGCAGACCTGGTGAATATGTCATCGGTTCCACCATGGAAGCTACCTTTGAGACAGGACCTTCTTGTTCAGGGTCCATTCGAACATCCAAATCTGGTCTCCCTCCAGCTGACGGCTCGGAGATTGAACGCTTGATTCTATCGAAGCGTGGGTTTTCAGATTCTGTAATAGATACTCTGGTTCAGGCCAGAAAACAGGTAACTAGAAAGATTTACCATAAAATATGGAAAAGATATATCTGTTGGTGTGAATCCAAAGGATTCCCATGGAATAAGATAAAAATTCCTAAGATTCTCTCCTTTCTACAAGAAGGTTTGGAGAAAGGATTATCTGCAAGTTCTCTAAAGGGACAGATCTCTGCTTTATCTGTCTTACTACACAAAAGACTGGCAGCTGTGCCAGATGTTCAAGCATTTGTTCAGGCTCTGGTTAGGATCAAGCCTGTTTACAGACCTTTGACTCCTCCCTGGAGTCTAAATCTAGTTCTTTCAGTTCTTCAAGGGGTTCCGTTTGAACCTTTACATTCCATAGATATTAAGTTACTATCTTGGAAAGTTTTGTTTTTGGTTGCTATTTCTTCTGCTAGAAGAGTTTCAGAGTTATCTGCTCTGCAGTGTTCTCCGCCCTATCTGGTGTTCCATGCAGATAAGGTGGTTTTGCGTACTAAGCCTGGTTTTCTTCCAAAGGTTGTTTCTAACAAAAATATTAACCAGGAGATAGTTGTACCTTCTTTATGTCCGAATCCAGTTTCAAAGAAGGAACGTTTGTTACACAATTTGGACGTAGTCCGTGCTCTAAAATTCTATTTAGAGGCTACAAAAGATTTCAGACAAACATCTTCTTTGTTTGTTGTCTATTCTGGTAAAAGGAGAGGTCAAAAAGCGACTTCTACCTCTCTTTCCTTTTGGCTTAAAAGCATCATCCGTTTGGCTTATGAGACTGCCGGACGGCAGCCTCCTGAAAGAATCACAGCTCACTCCACTAGGGCTGTGGCTTCCACATGGGCCTTCAAGAACGAGGCTTCTGTTGACCAGATATGTAAGGCAGCGACTTGGTCTTCACTGCACACTTTTGCCAAATTTTACAAATTTGATACTTTTGCTTCTTCGGAGGCTATTTTTGGGAGAAAGGTTTTGCAAGCTGTGGTGCCTTCCGTTTAGGTGACCTGATTTGCTCCCTCCCTTCATCCGTGTCCTAAAGCTTTGGTATTGGTTCCCACATGTAAGGATGACGCCGTGGACCGGACACACCAATGTTGGAGAAAACAGAATTTATGCTTACCTGATAAATTACTTTCTCCAACGGTGTGTCCGGTCCACGGCCCGCCCTGGTTTTTTAATCAGGTCTGATGAATTATTTTCTCTAACTACAGTCACCACGGTACCATATGGTTTCTCCTATATATATTTCCTCCTGTCCGTCGGTCGAATGACTGGGGTGGGCGGAGCCTAGGAGGGACTATATGGCCAGCTTTGCTGGGACTCTTTGCCATTTCCTGTTGGGGAAGAGATATTCCCACAAGTAAGGATGATGCCGTGGACCGGACACACCGTTGGAGAAAGTAATTTATCAGGTAAGCATAAATTCTGTTTTCCTCGGCTCGTAGAGTTTCCAAGTTATCTGCCTTAAAATGTGATTCTCCTTATCTGATCTTCCATGCAGATAAGGTAGTTCTGCGAGATTGTTGTTCCGTCTTTGTGTCCTAATCCTTCTTCAAAGAAGGAACGTCTATTACACAATCTTGACGTGGTTCGTGCTTTAAAGTTTTACTTACAAACTACTAAAGATTTTCGTCAAACATCTGCTTTGTTTGTTGTCTACTCTGGACAGAGGAGAGGTCAAAAGGCTTCGGCAACCTCTTTCTTTTTGGCTAAGAAGCATAATCCGCTTAGACTATGAGACTGCTGGCCAGCAGCCTCCTGAAAAGATTACAGCTCATTTTACTAGAGCTGTGGCTTCCACATGGGCCTTAGTTTTTTTACTATGTATTTGTTTTTCCGCTCTATTGTAAAGTGTCCGAATCGGGTTACCATGCCTCGGCCTTCGGCTTATTCAACGTTTTGGATAATATTTGCCTGACAATTCTGGAGTAAAGTTTTCTGCTGTGTTTACGACAGCAGCTATTACAGAGCAGCAGGGGGAAGCAGTTTTTTTTTCTCCTAGAAGTAGCAGCCAAAGGCTTAAATACCCCTCCCACTTCCCTCATCCCCCAGTCATTCTTTGCCTTTCGTCCCAGGAGGTTGGCAGAGAAGTGTCAGAAGTTTTCGATAGTCTCTTATGGAGGGTAGTACTCTTAGGCATGGGACTGGAGTTTTAAGTTATCCTGTCAGCCTCTTAGTGAGAGCATGGGTGAAAGTTAGAGTCCGGAGATGCAGGGAGAGTCCTTCTTTGAAACCATCCCGACTCATATTAACAGCTCCACAAGCAATCAGCGTTGACGAGTTTGGCTGCCTGCTTTTTTCTCTCAAGTCCATGGCAGAAGCGACGCTACTATCTGTCACACTTGAAGGGCTGTGTTCCTGTTCCACGGCGTAGATTCTGTTAAGATCGTTTCATTTTACTTTTATCATGGATGTATTGTAATTACAACTGTTTATCCAAGAGGGGCTACAACCTTTCAGGATAACTTTAACATCGGGTCTTAGTGAGGCTCCTTTTTGTATCTAGGAATCAAGGGTTAATATCTCCTGAGGGGGGTTATTGAACAGGGGGGTTTATAATCATGTTTATTATGTGATTCTGTCTGCTACTGTGTAGTGTTGCTTCAGCTCGTGGCTATTTTGGAACATAACGGCCTATGTCTAGTGACGCGGCCTTTAAGGTCGGGCGCGCTTTTGCATGGACTGCACGGTTTACCTTGTGACTCCATTTCCACATTCCTGACCGTGTTGCGACGGAGAAATCCGGGTCCACTGGTGTCTGGTTCTCTGGAGATGGTGAGTGCCCCAGCCATTGCGGATGTAAGGTGCCAGTTAGATTTTTCTTATTGGTCCTTTTTTTATTCAGTGTCCCAGTTATGGAGGATTCAGATTTTTTGGAGACGGATGTCTCTGATTCAGACTCTACTTCTTGCAAAGAATATGAATTGGCCCAGGTGATACATGCCCATCAGTTATGTTCCGAATGCCGTTTTAGAGTGCTCTGTTCCTCGGGATCGGGGAATCAGGTGCCCACTGAGCCATCCGCCTCTAGGGATTCTATTTCCTACTAGATGAGTTCCCTACCTACAACTCTTACTAGGCATGCAGGTAACCCAAACGCTACTTATCCTTCTATGGAGTGTGGCCTGTTCCCACCGGAGGTTACAACACGGTTCCGCATGGCCATATCTTTGGCGCTGACGCATCTGCACCTCCCGGCAGTGTGCTTACAATATTGTCAGTGTTCTGTTAACCAGGGCTCGTCAGGCGTGGGATCGCCTGGTCAAGTTCAGCCCTTCGTGGCCGGTATTTGCTTTTGTTCCGGCGGAGGTAGGTTACGCCTTTCGTTATAGACTGACGCGCCTTCGTGTTTTACTAAGGCACGTTTTTGGCGGTGCTGGAGGATCCCACTCTTAACCCCTTAATGACCGGACCATTTTTCAATTTTCTTACCCTTAATGACAATGGCTATTTTTACATTTCTGCAGTGTTTGTGTTTAGCTGTAATTTCCCTCTTACTCATTTACTGTACCCACACATATTATATACCGTTTTTCTCGCCATTAAATGGACTTTCTAAAGATACCATTATTTTCATCATATCTTATAATTTACTAAAAAATAAATAATAAAATATGAGGAAAAAATGGAAAAAAACACACTTTTTCTAACTTTGACCCCCAAAATCTGTTACACATCTCCAATCACCAAAAAACACCCATGCTAAATAGTTTCTAAATTTTGTCCTGAGTTTAGAAATACCCAATGTTTACACGTTCTTTGCTTTTTTTGCAATTTATGGGGCAATAAATACAAGTAGCACTTCGCTATTTCCAAACCACTTTTTTTCAAAATTAGCGCTAGTTACATTGGAACCCTGATATCTGTCAGGAATACCTGAATATCCCTTGACATGTATATATTTTTTTTTAGAAGACATCCCAAAGTATTGATCTAGACCCATTTTGGTATATTTCATGCCACCATTTCACCGCCAAATGCGATCAAAAAAAAAAAAAGTACACTTTTTCACAAAATTTGTAACAAACTTTAGGTTTCCCACTGAAATTATTTACAAATAGCTTCTGCAATTATGGCACAAATGGTTGTAAATGCTTCTCTGGGATCCCCTTTTTTCAGAAATAGCAGACTTATATGGCTTTGGGGTTGCTTTTTGGTAATTAGAAGGCCGCTAAATGCCGCTGCGCACAACACGTGTTTTATGCCCAGCAGTGAAGGGGTTAATTAGGGAGCTTGTAGGGAGCTTGTAGGGTTAATTTTAGCTTTAGTGTAGTGTAGTAGACAACCCCAAGTATTGATCTAGGCCCATTTTGGTATATTTTATGCCACCATTTCACCGCCAAATGCGAGCAAATAAAAAAAAAAACTTTACATTTTTCACAATTTTAGGTTTCTCACTGAAATTATTTACAAACAGCTTGTGCTATTATGGCAGAAATTGTTGTAAAAGCTTCTCTGGGATCCCCTTTGTTCTGAAATAGCAGACTTATATGGCTTTGGCGTTGTTTTTGGTAATTAGAAGGCCGCTAAATGCTGCTGCGCACCACACGTTAATTATGCCCAGCAGTGAAGGGGTTAAATTAGGTAGCTTGTAGGGAGCTTGCAGGGTTAATTTTAGAGATCAGCCTCCCACCTGACACATCCCACCCCCTGATCCCTCCCAAACAGCTCTCTTCCCTCCCCCACCCCACAATTGTTCCCGCCATCTTAAGTACTGGCAGAAAGTCTGCCAGTACTAAATAAGATAATAATTTTTTTTTTTTTTTAAATAAAAATGATAAAATATTTTAGCTGTGATGGACCCCTGCCTTAGCCCCAACCTCCCTGATCCCCCCTCCAGCTCTCTAACCCTCTCCCCTACCTAATTACCGCCATCTTTGGTACTGGCAGCTGTCTGCCAGTACCCAGTTTGGCCCCAAAAAACCCCCAAAAAGTATTTAAAAAAAAATCCCTTTTTTTTTCCCTTTCTGCCCTCATTCATTGGTGTCAGTGTGGCTAATGGGTGCACGTGCACGCGCGCCCCGTGCACGCTCACATGCACGCTCACATGCACGCTCACATGCACCCTCACCGCACGCGCATCGTGCACGCGCGAGCACCCTCACACCCGGCGGACACTGGCACCATCGCTACCGGTGCAGAGAGGGCCACAGAGTGGCTCTCTCTGCATAGGAGGCTTGTAAAGTGGTATTGCAGGATGCCTCCATATCTAGGCATCACTGCAATACCCTCAGAGCTGCTGGAAGCATTTGTGATCGCTTCCAGCACTCTGTTAGACAACTGACGTACCAGGTACGTCCATTGTCATTAACTGTTAGTTTTTGAATGACGTACCTGGTACGTCAGTTGTCATTAAGGGGTTAATGGGTCTGGGGATTCTCAGTCTTAATCTTCGACTGACTTGCATGCATAGACATAAGGGGATGAAGTAATCTTCTTATAGTCTTTGTTATTTGGGTACCCTTTTGCAGTTCTGAGCTTGGAAGTCTCGGACCCCTGTTGGGCTGGTCCTGCTGGTCTGTCCGTTTTTCCTGGGCGATAACCTACGGTTTGCCTTATCTTTTATTTTCATCCGGTGAGGATGATTTTTATTTGGTCTAAAGCTCATGTTGTGGTGTGAGGTTTCCTTTGGGAACTTTCTTCTCTGGAATTGATACTTTTTTTTTGCGATTTTGTGGTCGTACTGTTTAAAAAAGTCTGTCTGACTGTTTTTTTATCCCTCCATCTCAGGGGAGACTCTATGTGGCCTTGACAGTGCTGGGGCCCTTGGTTTCAGGCTGGTCCTGACTGAGTACAAATCCTTCCGTCTTTGAGGCCTAGTTCAGACACGTGGTGCCTTTTTATGTCCGGTTGGTCTGGTGATCATAGTATGGTTTGTGTTGTTTACTTGTTTTATTTACAAGCTTCAACTAGCATCCTGAGAGGACTTGAGGGTCCGTGGTTGCTTAGGTGCATGGGGGATTGGTTCAGTCCTCATTCGCCTTTCATGCTAGTGGGCCGGGACTCCATTGAGTTCCGCGGCAACATGCTCAGTTGTTTCCGATTTTCTGGGAACTAGAGTGTTCCTTCCCGTTGTGGGTTGGAGGCTTGGAGGATTTAGGTCCTTTATACCGCCGTTCTTACGGTTTTGCCTTTCATGGTCTCTTTGGAAATGGCCTTTTAGGACTTGTTCCTTTTTAGAGGTTCTCTTCCTTTGGGATTAGACTTTCTGGACTTTGTCCGTTTTTTCTGGCAGCTTAATTAGGAAGTGAAGGCCGTGAGGCTCTGTCTTCCTTCGGGAGTTAGTTGTCTCCATATCAGGGGCGATAGGTGTTTTCTCTTTTTCCAAGCTTTTTGCTTAGGGGATGTTTTTCTGCTTGGGTTCAGGATGCTTTGCATTTTTCTCCCTTGGGTGTGGTTCTCTGGAACATTCTGAAAGGATTATGGAGACTAGCCTTTCTGTCTACTCTTTTTCGGGTGACTGTTCTCCTTCTCATTTCCCTTAGTGTTGCCCTTTGGGCTCTAGAGAAATTGCGTGACTTTGTCGCGGCCTAGCACCTTGTTGGGGGGTGGGTGGGTGTTGACCTCCGGCAAAGGGTGTTCTCTTCTCTTTGGGCTGGGAATTACGATTGAGTCTTGTATCCGTTCTCCGGGTTTCCCGGTTCTCATCCCCTGTGAGATCTGATTGCTACAGATGGGGGTATCTTGTGTTCCCTGGATATGACGTTCGTTCTAGTACGATTCTGGGTCCCAGGTTCTTTTCTTTTATCCTTCTTGGATGTCTGCAGACTTATGATCACGTGGACTGGTTTGGGACAATACCAGTTTTCTTCTGTTATGTGTGATCAGTCCACGGGTCATCATTACTTCTGGGATATAACTCCTCCCCAACAGGAAATGCAAGAGGATTCACCCAGCAGAGCTGCATATAGCTCCTCCCCTCTACGTCAGTCCCAGTCATTCTCTTGCACCCAACGACTAGATAGGATGTGTGAGAGGACTATGGTGATTATACTTAGTTTTTATGACTTCAATCAAAAGTTTGTTATTTTAAAATAGCACCGGAGCGTGTTATTACTTCTCTGGCAGAGTTTGAGGAAGAATCTGTCAGAGTTTTTTACTATGATTTTAACCGGAGTAGTTAAGATCATATTGCTGTTCTCGGCCATCTGAGGGAGGTAAAGGCTTCAGATCAGGGGACAGCGGGCAGATGAATCTGCATTGAGGTATGTAGCAGTCTTTATTTTCTGAATGGAATTGATGAAAAAATCCTGCCATACCGTTAAAATGACATGTATGTATACACTTCAGTATTCTGGGGATGGTATTTCACCGGAACTACTCTGTTAAAGGTCACTAATCCTTTTTAATAACTATTTATCATGTTAAACGTTTTTGCTGGAATGTAGAATCGTTTACATTGCTGAGGTACTGTGTGAATAAATATTTGGGCATTATTTTCCACTTGGCAGTTTTTTTGCTTTAATTGTGACAGTTTCGTTTCTCTTCACTGCTGTGTGGGAGAGGGAGGGGCCGTTTTTGGCGCTCTTTGCTACGCATCAAAAAATACCAGTCAGTTACTTTTATATTTCCTGCATGATCCGGTTCATCTCTGATAGATCTCAGGGGTCTTCAAACTTCTTTGAAGGGAGGTAAATTCTCTCAGCAGAGCTGTGAGAATTCTTATAGTGACTGTGAATAAAAACGTTGCTTTGTATTTTTTATGTCAAATTTAATTATTGTTATTTTACTAATGGGAACAAACCTTTGCTAAAAGTTTTGTTGTTTTAAAGTTTGATGCTATAACTGTTTTTCAGTTCATTATTTCAACTGTCATTTAATCGTTAGTACCTCTTTGAGGCACAGTACGTTTTTTGCTAAAAAAGATTATAACCAAGTTGTAAGTTTTTTGCTAGTGTGTTAAACATGTCTGACTCAGAGGAAGATATCTGTGTCATTTGTTCCAATGCCAAGGTGGAGCCCAATAGAAATTTATGTACTAACTGTATTGATGCTACTTTAAATAAAAGTCAATCTGTACAATGTGAACAAATTTCACCAAACAGCGAGGGGAGAGTTATGCCGACTAACTCGCCTCACGCGGCAGTACCTGCATCTCCCGCCCGGGAGGTGCGTGATATTTTGGCGCCTAGTACATCTGGGCGGCCATTACAGATAACATTACAAGATATGGCTACTGTTATGACTGAAGTTTTGTCTAAATTACCAGAACTAAGAGGCAAGCGTGATCACTCTGGGGTGAGAACAGAGTGCGCTGACAATGCTAGGGCCATGTCTGATACTGCGTCACAGCTCGCAGAGCATGAGGACGGAGAGCTTCATTCTGTGGGTGACGGTTCTGATCCAAACAGATTGGACTCAGATATTTCAAATTTTAAATTTAAATTGGAGAACCTCCGTGTATTACTAGGGGAGGTCTTAGCAGCTCTCAACGATTGTAACACCGTTGCAATACCAGAGAAACTGTGTAGGTTGGATAAATACTTTGCGGTACCGGCGAGTACTGACGTTTTTCCTATACCTAAGAGACTAACTGAAATTGTTACTAAGGAGTGGGATAGACCCGGTGTGCCGTTCTCACCCCCTCCAATTTTTAGAAAGATGTTTCCAATAGACGCCACCACTCGGGACTTATGGCAAACGGTCCCCAAGGTGGAGGGAGCAGTTTCTACTTTAGCTAAGCGTACCACTATCCCGGTGGAGGATAGCTGTGCTTTCTCAGATCCAATGGATAAAAAATTAGAGGGTTACCTTAAGAAAATGTTTGTTCAACAAGGTTTTATATTACAACCCCTTGCATGTATCGCGCCGATTACGGCTGTGGCAGCATTTTGGATTGAGTCGCTTGAAGAGAACCTTAGTTCATCTACGCTAGACGACATTACGGACAGGCTTAGAGTCCTTAAACTAGCTAATTCCTTCATTTCGGAGGCCGTAGTACATTTAACCAAACTTACGGCTAAGAACTCAGGATTCGCCATACAGGCACGTAGGGCGCTGTGGCTAAAATCCTGGTCAGCTGATGTTACTTCTAAGTCCAAATTACTTAATATACCTTTCAAGGGGCAGTCTTTATTTGGGCCCGGTTTGAAAGAGATTATCGCTGACATTACAGGAGGTAAGGGCCACGCCCTACCTCAAGACAAAGCCAAAGCTAAGGCTAGACAGTCTAATTTTCGCCCCTTTCGGAACTTCAAAACAGGAGCAGCATCAACCTCCACTGCACCAAAACAGGAAGGAGCTGTTGCTCGTTACAGGCAAGGCTGGAAGCCTAACCAGTCCTGGAACAAGAGCAAGCAGGCCAGGAAACCTGCTGCTGCCCCAAAGACAGCATGAACCGAGAGCCCCCGATCCGGGACCGGATCTAGTGGGGGGCAGACTCTCTCTCTTCGCCCAGGCCTGGGCAAGAGATGTTCAGGATCCCTGGGCACTAGAGATCATATCTCAGGGATACCTTCTAGACTTCAAATTATCTCCCCCAAGAGGGAGATTTCATCTGTCAAGGTTGTCAACAAACCAGATAAAGAAAGAAGCGTTTCTACGCTGCGTACAAGATCTGTTAATAATGGGAGTGATCCATCCGGTTCCGCGGTCGGAACAAGGACAAGGGTTCTACTCAAACCTGTTTGTGGTTCCCAAAAAAGAGGGAACTTTCAGGCCAATCTTAGATTTAAAGATTCTAAACAAATTCCTAAGAGTTCCATCGTTCAAAATGGAAACTATTCGGACAATCTTACCCATGATCCAAGAGGGTCAGTACATGACCACAGTGGATTTAAAGGATGCTTACCTTCACATACCGATCCACAAAGATCATCACCGGTATCTAAGGTTTGCCTTCTTAGACAGGCACTACCAGTTTGTAGCTCTTCCATTCGGATTGGCTACGGCTCCAAGAATCTTCACAAAGGTTCTGGGTGCCCTTCTGGCGGTACTAAGACCGCGAGGGATTTCGGTAGCTCCATACCTAGACGACATTCTAATACAAGCTTCAAGCTTTCAAACTGCCAAGTCTCATACAGAGTTAGTTCTGGCATTTCTAAGGTCGCATGGATGGAAAGTGAACGAAAAGAAGAGTTCTCTTTTTCCTCTCACAAGAGTTCCATTCTTGGGGACTCTTATAGATTCTGTAGAAATGAAGATTTACCTGACAGAGGACAGGTTAACAAAGCTTCAAAATGCATGCCGTGTCCTTCATTCCATTCAACACCCGTCAGTAGCTCAATGCATGGAGGTGATCGGCTTAATGGTAGCGGCAATGGACATAGTACCTTTTGCACGCCTACACCTCAGACCTCTGCAATTATGCATGCTAAGTCAGTGGAATGGGGATTACTCAGATTTGTCCCCTACTCTGAATCTGAATCAAGAGACCAGAAATTCTCTTCTATGGTGGCTTCATCGGCCACACCTGTCCAGGGGGATGCCATTCAGCAGGCCAGACTGGACAATTGTAACAACAGACGCCAGCCTACTAGGTTGGGGCGCTGTCTGGAATTCTCTGAAGGCTCAGGGACTATGGAATCAGGAGGAGAGTCTCCTTCCAATAAACATTCTGGAATTGAGGGCAGTTCTCAATGCCCTTCTAGCTTGGCCCCAATTAACAACTCGGGGGTTCATCAGGTTTCAGTCGGACAACATCACGACTGTAGCTTACATCAACCATCAGGGAGGGACAAGAAGCTCCCTAGCAATGGTGGAAGTATCAAAGATAATTCGCTGGGCAGAGTCTCACTCTTGCCACCTGTCAGCAATCCACATCCCGGGAGTGGAGAACTGGGAGGCGGATTTCTTGAGTCGCCAGACTTTTCATCCGGGGGAGTGGGAACTTCATCCGGAGGTCTTTGCCCAAATACTTCGACGTTGGGGCAAACCAGAGATAGATCTCATGGCGTCTCGCCAGAACGCCAAACTTCCTCGCTACGGGTCCAGATCCAGGGATCCGGGAGCGGTTCTGATAGATGCTTTGACAGCACCTTGGAACTTCGGGATGGCTTATGTGTTTCCACCCTTTCCGCTTCTTCCTCGATTGATTGCCAAAATCAAGCAGGAGAGAGCATCAGTGATTCTAATAGCGCCTGCATGGCCACGCAGGACTTGGTATGCAGATCTAGTGGACATGTCATCCTGTCCGCCTTGGTCTCTACCTCTAAGACAGGACCTTCTGATACAGGGTCCATTCAAACATCAAAATCTAACTTCTCTGAAGCTGACTGCTTGGAAATTGAACGTTTGATTTTATCAAAACGTGGTTTTTCTGAGTCGGTTATTGATACCCTGATACAGGCTAGGAAGCCTGTTACCAGAAAGATTTACCATAAAATATGGCGTAAGTACCTATACTGGTGCGAATCCAGACATTACTCCTGGAGTAAGGTTAGGATCTCTAGGATATTGTCTTTTCTACAAGAAGGGTTAGAAAAGGGTTTATCAGCTAGTTCATTAAAGGGACAGATTTCAGCTCTGTCCATCTTGTTACACAGGCGTCTGTCAGAAAATCCAGACGTCCAGGCTTTTTGTCAGGCTTTAGCTAGGATCAAGCCTGTGTTTAAAGCTGTTGCTCCGCCATGGAGTTTAAACTTAGTTCTTAACGTTTTACAGGGTGTTCCATTTGAACCCCTTCATTCCATTGATATAAAATTGTTATCTTGGAAAGTTCTGTTTTTAATGGCTATTTCCTCGGCTCGAAGAGTCTCTGAGTTATCAGCCTTACATTGTGATTCTCCTTATCTGATTTTTCACTCAGACAAGGTAGTTCTGCGTACTAAACCTGGGTTCTTACCTAAGGTGGTCACTAACAGGAATATCAATCAAGAGATTGTTGTTCCATCCTTGTGTCCAAATCCTTCTTCAAAGAAGGAACGTCTTCTACACAATCTGGATGTAGTTCGTGCCCTCAAGTTCTACTTGCAGGCAACTAAAGATTTTCGCCAAACTTCTTCCCTGTTTGTCGTTTATTCTGGACAGAGGAGAGGTCAAAAAGCTTCTGCTACCTCTCTCTCTTTTTGGCTTCGTAGCATAATACGTTTAGCCTATGAGACTGCTGGTCAGCAGCCTCCTGAAAGAATTACAGCTCACTCCACTAGAGCTGTGGCTTCCACTTGGGCCTTTAAGAATGAGGCCTCTGTTGAACAGATTTGCAAGGCTGCAACTTGGTCTTCGCTTCATACTTTTTCCAAATTTTACAAATTTGACACTTTTGCTTCTTCGGAGGCTATTTTTGGGAGAAAGGTTCTTCAGGCAGTGGTTCCTTCTATATAATGAGCCTGCCTATCCCTCCCGTCATCCGTGTACTTTTGCTTTGGTATTGGTATCCCAGAAGTAATGATGACCCGTGGACTGATCACACATAACAGAAGAAAACATAATTTATGCTTACCTGATAAATTCCTTTCTTCTGTTGTGTGATCAGTCCACGGCCCGCCCTGTTTTAAGGCAGGTAAATATCTTTTAAATTATACTCCAGTCACCACTTCACCCTTGGTTACTCCTTTCTCGTTGATTCTTGGTCGAATGACTGGGACTGACGTAGAGGGGAGGAGCTATATGCAGCTCTGCTGGGTGAATCCTCTTGCATTTCCTGTTGGGGAGGAGTTATATCCCAGAAGTAATGATGACCCGTGGACTGATCACACAACAGAAGAAAGGAATTTATCAGGTAAGCATAAATTATGTTTTTTCAGGGACCCTATGTTGCGACATAGGGGCTAGCTCATTGGGTTTGCAAGCAGGAAGGCCAGAGTTCACATCCACCTTTGGGTACTGGTTATAAACTTTAAGGCCTGACTTGTCCTTTGGACGGAGTGTGCTCCTCTTCATGGGGAGTTTTTTCTCTGTTGGGTCAATAGTGGTGTCTGGATGATTTTTTCATTCGGTCCGTGTTTTGATCATACTATGGCTTCATGTCTTGTGGACATGTACGCTGTTCTTATCTGTGCCCTTCCCTTTTGAGGGGATAGTTTGTCTTCCTTATGAGCTGAGGTTTCTTCTCTCTGGAGGGTCTTTGTCCTGCCCTGTGTGTAGGAGGGTGGATCAGGTGGCATATTTCTTTAAGGGGCAGCATCTGCTGCTCTGTGGGCTCTGTTCCACCTGTTTAAATTGTATCTGTCTACGTAGAGACTGTCTAAGAGAGCTGTGACAGGTGTTCCTACGGATCTATTACACTTTTCTCTGTTCCAGGTCCTAGGGGGGGGTTCTCCTTGGGAGTGCCTTATTTTGGAGGAGCGGATTGGGTTGGTATCCGAGCTCTGTTAGGGTGGGTGAGTCCCCCCTTTTCTTAATCCATTCCCTGGGGGCTTGTGGTTGGGGACTTTCTGTCCCCCCTGTCTATCAGACATGTCTGTCGCTTGGGCTGGTCAGATGTTGGAGCAGGATCTGAGATCTGTTGCTCTGCTAAATTTGTCCTCTTGAGGTTTCTCCTTTCTCCATGTTCAAGATTTGTGGGAAGGACTGGTGGCTCTTAGATAGCCTGCAACGTTTTCAGCTTTTTAGTGGATACTTAGCAATCTGAAGGACCCTATCTTCAGCTGCTTTCTGCGTGCCCTGCAAGTATTTAAGTTTTAGAGTCATTTTTAGATGACTGTGGCGTGCAGTGTTTTTGCTTTAGGTGTTGTTCGTCAGACCTATCTGAGCTTGCTCCATGAGGTTTTGTTTCTGAATATTTCGGTATTCTGAGCTACCTTTTTGCGACTTGGGGACCTTTGCCTTCAGTTGCTTTTTAAAGTGCGGTTGCATTGTGTTAGGGGAAGATCCTCTGTGTTTCAGACTCCCGGCCTTATTCCGTGGTTTATGTATTTCTGGGGTCTGGGCGTTGCCTCCCCTTGTTTCTATGAGACTGGTGGGTCTCTGTTGGTCTGGAGTTCCTTATGCTAGCTGGACAGCTTGGTCAGCATACTAATGCGCTGTGGCTACTCTGCACTGTAGCAAACCGAGGGTTGCAAGTATGATCCCCGGTGAGGTCTACTCAGCCTTCCTACTTTCGAGGTTGATAAGATGAGCAGTGCCTTGAGTCCCTTAAGGGGGATTAGCCGCGCTTTACAAGTACATTCATGTTTTCTCTGTGTCTTTTCTTCTTTGTGGAAGAATTCGGTAGCGTTTTCCCTTTCTTTAGTAAGGGGTGTGTTGTTTGGAGACAGACTGCTGGGCGACGGTGTCTCCTGGAGGCTTTTGACTCAGTCGAGTCTAGTTCCTGCGGTCTCTAGCAAGACTTGTGGACTTTCAGCTGTCAGTGTCCTTGGGCCTTTTCCTTTTTTTTCAAAGTTGTTCTCGGCTTCGAATGAAGCAGGATTTTTTTGGGTAGGGGTTTTTAGGCCTGGTGCCCTCAGGTTGGGCCGACTCTTGTACCCTCCCGTTTTTGCATTCAGTGTCCTCAATAGCTTGGGTATTGTTTTCCCAAAAGTAATAAATGCAGCTTTGGTCTCTTTCCAAAAGAACTAAACTGGCTGTCGCTGGAATCCAGACGCACCCTCCATCTTTCCAGCCTTGTGTTTAAGAGCTTTTCTGGGAAGCTCCCACCCTACCTGAGCAGAATGCTCTCCCCGGCTGTTCCCACATGCATTTTAGCCAATCAGTTTTGACTTCTAAATAACTCCACGGGAGTGAGCACAATGTTATCTAAATGATACACATTAACTAGCACTATCTAAATGAAAATCTGACAAAATGCATTGAGCTAAGCGGTGGTTTTCAACAGTTTAGAAATTAGTCTGAGCCTACCTAGGTTTAGCTTTGAACAAAGAATACCAAAAGAACAAAACAAATTTGCATGACCTATCTGAATCATGAAAGTTTAATTTTGGCTAGACTGTCCCTTTAATTCATAGGAAGAAAAATCTCTTTCACATTTGGGATTGTTTTTCAATCCTTCTTGTAAGTCAAGGTTCCCTGTTCCTGAAGCGATTACAGAATTGTTTTCTAAGGAATAGTACAAGCCAGGTATTCCTTTTAATCCTATTTTAATAAGATGTTTCTTTTTCTAGCTTCTAGTATAGAGCTCTCAGAAACTGTTCCTAAGGTGGCTAGGACTTTCTCTTTAGCTAATCGTTCTACTATTCCTTTAGAGGATAATATTTAAATTAGAGTCTTTTCACAGAAATGCTTTTCTGCAAACAGTAAAGTTTGTGTTGCTGTAGTCTCTATTCTGTGATGGCAATTTATCTGATTCTTATCAGACATAGAAACATAGAAACATAGATATTGACGGCAGATAAGAGCCATAGGCCCAGCAAGTCTGCCCCACCTTACCTAACAGTATAAACTTATCTAGTTCGTAGGATAGCCCTATGCTTGTCCCATGCATTTTTAAAGTCCCCCACAGTGTTTGTTGCTACTACCTCTTGAGGAAGTTTATTCCATAAATCAATCACTCTTTCTGTAAAGAAGTGCTTCCTCAAATTACTCCTGAATCTACTACCCTTTAGCTTGAGCTCATGACCCCTTGTTCTTGAATTTTCCATTTTATGTAAAATACACACAGCCTCAGTTTTACTAAACCCTTTAATGTACTTGAAAGTTGCTATCATATCACCTCTTTCCCTTCTCTCCTCTAAGCTATACATATTTAGGTCATTGAGCCTATCCTGGTAAGTTTTATTTTTTAGACCATGTACCATTTTGGTAGCCCTCCTTTGCACAGATTCAAGTTTGTTAATATCCTTCTGAAGATATGGCCTCCAGAACTGCACACAATACTCAAGATGAGGCCTAACTAATGATTAGGCCTCATCTGTAATACAAGTTTTTCTACAATGGGTGAAACTTTTAAGATTTGCTAATGCCTTATTTGTCTCGCCATTATTGACATAATCAAAATGAATGCAGAAAATTTGACGTTGGCTTTTCTGACCAAAAGAACCTTTTGGTTGATTTCATGGTCAGCTGACATGGTTTCAAAAACTAGATTTTTATCTTTCCCTTTTCTAGGGAAGATAATGCTTAGGCCTTGTCTAGTTCCATTCATTTCTTCTGTAACTGGAGGAAACTAAGCTGTTCTCTCTCAAATCAAAAAGTTTAAGGGATTGAATAGAGCAATCTGTTGTTTCTCCTGTTAAGTGTAGTCAGTCCACTGGTCATCATTACTTATGGGATATTAACTCCTCCCCAACAGGAAGTGCAAGAGGATCACCCAAGCAGAGCTGCTATATAGCTCCTCCCCTCTACGTCACACCCAGTCATTCTCTTGCACCCAACTAATAGATAGGATGTGTGAGAGGACTGTGGTGATTAAACTTAGTTCTTAACGTTTTACAGGGTGTTCCGTTTGAACCCCTTCACTCCATTGATATCAAGCTGTTATCTTGGAAAGTTCTGTTTTTAATTTCTATTTCCTCGGCTCGTAGAGTCTCTGAGTTATCAGCCTTACATTGTGATTCTCCGTATCTGATTTTTCATTCAGATAAGGTAGTTCTGCGTACTAAACCTGGGTTCTTACCTAAGGTAGTCACTAACAAGAATATCAATCAAGAGATTGTTGTTCCATCATTGTGTCCTAACCCTTCTTCAAAGAAGGAACGACTTCTGCACAATCTAGATGTAGTCCGTGCCCTGAAATTTTATTTACAGGCAACTAAAGATTTTCGACAAACTTCTTCCCTGTTTGTCGTTTATTCTGGACAGAGGAGAGGTCAAAAAGCATCTGCTACCTCTCTATCCTTTTGGCTTCATAGCATAATACGCTTAGCCTATGAGACTGCTGGACAGCAACCTCCTGAAAGGATTACAGCTCATTCTACTAGAGCTGTGGCTTCCACTTGGGCCCTTAAGAACGAGGCCTCTGTTGAACAGATTTGCAAGGCTGCAACTTGGTCTTCTCTTCATACTTTTTCCAAATTTTCCAAATTTGACACTTTTGCTTCTTCGGAGGCTGTTTTTGGGAGAAAGGTTCTTCAGGCAGTGGTTCCTTCCGTACAGAGATCCTGCCTGTCCCTCCCGTCATCCGTGTACTTAGCTTTGGTATTGGTATCCCATAAGTAATGATGACCCGTGGACTGACTACACTTAACAGGAGAAAACATAATTTATGCTTACCTGATAAATTCCTTTCTCCTGTAGTGTAGTCAGTCCACGGCCCGCCCTGTTTTTTAAGGCAGGTCTAAATTTTTAAATTATACTCCAGTCACCACTGCACCCTATAGTTTCTCCTTTCTCGTTTGGTTCTCGGTCGAATGACTGGGTGTGACGTAGAGGGGAGGAGCTATATAGCAGCTATGCTTGGGTGATCCTCTTGCACTTCCTGTTGGGGAGGAGTTAATATCCCATAAGTAATGATGACCCGTGGACTGACTACACTACAGGAGAAAGGAATTTATCAGGTAAGCATAAATTATGTTTTTTGTTCTTTTTGCCATTCAAGGAACTAAAAGTCCTCTTCCTCGTTTCAGAAACAGAAGTCTTTCAGATCTTCCTGGTAGTTCATTTCTACTTGGAACAAGGCCAAACAGTCAAATAGCCTTATTCCTCTTTCAAATCTGCATGATGGTACAGCCCAGAATCCAGTTTATTTTCTGGTAGGTGGCAAATTACACATTTTCGAGATGATTACTCTGTCTGTTTAGGATTCTTGGGTTCTAAATATTAGAGAATAGTCTTTAAATCAAGACCTTCATGTAGAAGGTTTCTTTTGTCTCGTCTTCCTCAGGACCGTGTGAGTGCAGATGCTATCCTTTAATTTGTATTATTCCTAGATCTCATGGAGTAATGGTTCTAGTACCTGTGTTGGAACATGGCCAAGGTTCCTAGTCTAAGTTTTTGATCGTTCCCAAGACTAAAGGGATTTTCAGCCCTGTTCTAGATTTAAAATCTCTAAACATGATTCTCTGGGTCCCTTCTTTCAAGATACAAAATATTAAGATTACCCACCCTCTGATTCAGCAGGGTGAATTATGTCCTTAATAAATTTGAAGGTTGCTTACCTTGATATTGCTATCCACAAGACCATTACCAATTTCTAAGGCTTACCTTTTAGGACAAACTCTTTCAGTGTGTTTCTCTTCCATTTGGTCTAGCTACAAATCTCAGAATTTTTACCAAAGTTTTTGAAAGATCTCTTATCTTATTTTTTTTAAGGGTTTAAAGTATTTCAGTAACTCCATACCCGGACAATATCTGGTTTTAGGCTCATTTTTTGTGCAGCTGTTTCTCATTCAAACATGTTTGTAGGCATGGTTGGAGAATCTATGTTCCAAGAAGTTCTTTCTCCACAGACCAAGGTTTCATCCCTAGGGGTCATTATTGACTCAATCTGTTAGTGACTTTAACAAAACCAAGAGTTTTCAAACTTTAAACAGCTTTTTCAACTCTACAATCTTTCCAGTCCTACAGTAGAGCAATGCGTGGATGTTTTAGGTCTTATGATAGCAGCATCAGAAGTCTTTTCTTTGCTCAGTTTCGCATTAGACCTTTTTAACTCTGCGTATTTCATCAGTGGTGCAAGGATTGTACTCCTCTCTCCCTATTAATCCTCTTGGATTTCAAAGTGACCAAAAGAGTTCTACAGTACCATCTCTTTTGGACATTTGTATGATTTACAGGTAAGCAGTAACCCCTTCCTCGTTAACCTTTTTAAGATATTTGTGGAAGACTTATATAGTACTGAGCCCTGTCTATATATTGTGGATTTCAAAGTGAGACAGTCCATTTCATGGTGGACAAATCACTATTTCATTTCTCTAGGGGAGACTTTCCTTTGCCCAGCCTAGTCTTTATTCACAACAGATGCAAGTCTCTAGAGTTAGGGGGCAGTATGGGGGTTCCAGGATAGCACAAGGAATTCCATCTCCTCTGTAGGTGAGGTTACCAATAAATATTCTAGAAGGGCCTTTCAGAGCTGGCCCTTTCCTGAAATGAGAGACTTATCTGTTTTTTTTTTTCTTCAAATAGTCTATTTCACAGCACTGGCTTATATCATTCATCAAGAGGAACATTTTCCAGAATTGTGACTTAAACATAAATCAATCTCTCGTCATTCTGTTTTTTTTTTTTTATCACAGTTAGAAATGAATGGGAAGCAGGTTAAATGAGTCCTGTCACTTCATTTAGGGGATTGCTCTCTCTAGCTGGTTGTCTTCAACTAGATTGACATTCTTTGGGGTCTACCAGAGATAGACCTGATGACTTCTTTTTTGAGAAACTTTCTTCCAAAACTGATACTTTGCAAGATCCATGAGCAGGGGTTGTTAGAAACTCTTTCTTCTTTCTTTCATATTTCCTATGACTGTTCTTTTGCCAAGAGTGATATCTTGAATCCAATGAGAGCTATCCACAGTAGTTCTTTTTGCCTCTGCTTGGCCTTGCAGATCTTGGTTCGCAGATCTAGTTCAGATATCCAAGTCCAGACTAGTTCTGCTGTCTCAAGGTCCCTTATATATTCACGTTCCTGAGGTTTTAAATTTGAAGACTAAATGTCTATTATTTTTTTTAAATAATTTTTGTTTGAAGTAAGGCATACATGTAGTATAGATTAATACAATGCAATGGTAATGGAATACAGACATCGTATAGCATAACATTTTAAGTGTACAATATGTATTCTGGAAAGGAAATCCAAAGGCATAGTATATAGATAGAATGCCTAATGCTCTATATACCTCCAGAATGACACAAGGCCACTTTTGGGCCTCATCAGTAAATAATCAAGTTATATGCGTTTAATGCATCTCAAGTGACAGGCCTCATTTTTAATTTTTATATACTTTAGCTTTTGGGGTTGAAACATCTGCCCATACTATGAATATAGCTGCTTATACCTAATGCTGAGAATGTTATATTGAACTTTGGGTAAGATCTTATAAAGATCAACTTCAGCAACACTTGAGCATATAGTATAGATTTTTACAGTCATAGACACTATAGTGGTCAGAAGGTAATCCTATAGAACTATAAAACTTAGGATCCCTCAAAACAAGTATTTCATAGGTGGTAGTATGTGAAGAACAGAAACAATGCTGGTCACATAGAGGGGAAGAAAGCATAGGTAAAGAGTACACAAATAACAGAGTTTTGGGAAAATATCCTGTGCCAATATTGAGAATCTCATATAAGTGCATAATGCAAGTTACGTGTGGATATAAGGTCACAATAACTATATGGACAGTTAAATTTAAGAGGTTCCTCCTAACAGCATATTGGAAGCAATCCCCAGTTAGTCAGGTCGTAGAGTATGAGATACTTATTTACTTTCATTATATAAAAAATATATGTGTAATAGTAATAGATAAATTTGCATACCTGGTGCTTAATAAGGACTATTTAAATAACTTGACTGAGGTCAAAAGTGTTATAAATACATATGTTTATCAAAAGCTGTCCTAACAAATATTAGCCAATTTGAAAATATTTCTGTGGTTGACAGTCTCACCATTTGATGTATGTATGGGAAAATTATATTATGACACATCAGGGGATATTCATTTAAGCCGTCATGCACTTCAATTGTGATAATTGCTGCTTATATAAGAAAGATTAAGAGAAGGGACATGCTAATAATTATAATATAAAGACATCTGTAAGTGATTGCAACCAAGACCTCTCTGGTTATGATACAAGCCTCAAACTTATAAACAAAATGAATAGTGACTGTTAAGGGGGGGTTCCTTAATAACAATCATTAGCTCAACAGGGCATCATTAGAGGCATTAAAGTAATGGTAAATTAAACAACTTTATATTTTGCCATTTTGAAAATAATATTCGTTTAATTGATAAAAACATTTAAATTTAAGACATACTTTAGTAACTTTTATATAACTGCTACCTTGTAACTGCGCGCTCCAGCAGCCCCGATACTAGGACTTTTTTTTTCTGACGTTTTCGCCGTTGTCCAATCCAAATTGTGCTATGCTTCAATGTAACCCCCCCCCCCCCCACAGATCTTTTGCGCATGACGTTTGTAATGCATGCACAAAAGACCCATTTTTTTTTTTTTTACATTAAACATGCCAAAATGCCAGGATTTTAATTGGTCAACAGTGAAAACGTCAGGGGGGAGAAAAAGTGTCTTGGTGTCGGGACCCCCAGAGCGTGCAATAGCAAGGTAGCAGTTATATAAAAGTTACTAAAGTATGTCTTAAATTTAAGTAATATTATTTTCTTTCATGTAATTGGCAAGAGTCTATGAGCTAGTGACGTATGGGATATACAATCCTACCAGGAGGGGCAAAGTTTCCCAAACCTCAAAATGCCTATAAATATACCCCACACCACACCCAAAATTCAGTTTTACAAACTTTGCCTCCTATGGAGGTGGTGAAGTAAGTTTGTGCTAGATTTCTACGTTGGTATGCGCTTCTCCAGCTTTTTTGAAGCCCGGTTCCTCTCAGAGTGCAGTGAATGATAGAGGGATGTGAAGGGAGTATTACCTATTGAATACAATGGTCATCCTAACGGTGATCTATTTCATAGGTTCTCTGTTATCGGTCGTAGAGATTCATCTCCTACCTCCCTTTTCAGATCGACGATATACTCTTATATACCATTACCACTGCTGATTCTCGTTTCAGTACTGGTTTGGCTATCTACTTTATGTAGATGAGTGTCTTTTGGTAAGTATGTTTCCTTTATTTAAGACACTATCAGCTATGGTTTGGCACTTTATATTTAAAGTTCTAAATATATGTTTGTACTTATATTTGCCATGATTCAGGTTTATCAGTATATTTCCTTTTTGCAGACTGTCAGTTTCATATTTGGGAAATGCATATAAAAAAAAAAAAAAGAATTCTTACCTGAAGTTTTCAAATTGACTCTCTTTTCTAAATTGCGGGCTGTTAGGCTCGCGGGAGCGCAAAATGCTATAATTTATTGCGTCATTCTTGGCGCGAGAATTACGTTTGTTGACACAATTTAGTCATTTCCGGCGTCTTAGTTGGCGCTGAGTTTTTTCACATGGTTGCGTCATCTATGATGCTCGTGTTTGTTGCAGACGTTTTTGACGGCAAAAAATATTTTGTCAGTTGTGGGCGTCGTACTTGGCGCCAAACTTTTGGCATTATTTAAGACTTCATTTCTTTTTGCTTCTGGTTTCCAGAGGCTTATTTTGTTTTGCATTCTTTCCCATTCCTGAAACTGTTGTATAAGGAAATTGATATTTTGCTTTATATGTTGTTTTTTCTCTTACATTTGCAAGATATCTCAAAACTGTTCCTGTATCAGAAAACACTGTTGGATTCCTGCTGACTGATATCAGTCCTACCAAAGCTAAGTTCATTTATTTTAATGTTATGAATTTTTATCTTTAGCTATGGTTTGTAATAAGTTATCATGATAAACTTTTACATGCAGAGAAAATGTCCATCAGTATTAATGCATTGTCTATTGCTATTCTTTTAACATCTAATGTACAAGATATACCTGGGAATTTATAAGAATATTTTTCTGATTCTATTCAGAAGGCTTTGTCTGCAATTCTGCCTTCTAATAAAATATGAAGGTCTTTTTTTAAACTTCTCATTTAGTTGATGAATTTTCAAATGACTGACAACATACTGAATTATTCTTCTCTGTTGAGGATTTATCTGATTCAGAATATCCTTCATCAGATATTGACACTAACAAATCTACTTTTTTATTTTTAAATGGAGTACACTCGTTCTTTGTTGATTAAGTGTTGATTGTATTGGATATCAAGGAGACTAGTCCTCTTGATTTTAATGCTAGCTAACATTTTAATTCTGTTTACTAACCTCCTGTGGTTACTTCAGAGGTTTTTTTTTTCTAGTTCCTAATACTAGGGAATGGAATAGGCCTGGTACTTCTTTTTATTCCTTCTTTAAGGTTTTAAAATTGTATCCTTTGCCAGCTGTGAGAAAAGATCCCCAAAGTTAATGGGGCTATCTCTACTCTTGCTAAACGTACTACTATTCCTATGGAAAATAGTATTTATTTTAAAGATCCTTCAGATGGGAAACTTGTATCTTATCTAAGGAAAATTTAATTTATTTTCAGGTCCTTTTCTTAGGCCTGCAATTACTTTGGCTGATGTTGCAGCTGTTTCATCGTTTTTGGTTGGAAACTTTAGCTAAACAAGTATCGGATTATGATTTGTTTTAGCATTGTTAACTTGATTTAACATGCTAATAATTTTATTTGTGTTGCCATTTTTTGATATTATCAAAATTGAGGTTAAATCTATGTCTTTTAGCTAGAAGAACTTTGTGGCTTAAATCTTGGAATGCTGATTTGATTTCTAAATCCAGATTTCTATTTTCTTTCCTTCCAAGGTAATAATTTATTTGGTTCACAGTTGGATTCAATACTTTCAACTGTTACTGTGGGGAAGGGAGTTTTTTTGCCTCAAGATTAAGTTCTAAGGATAAATCTTAAGCTTATAACTGTTTTCTCCAACATAGGTGTGTCCGGTCCACGGCGTCATCCTTACTTGTGGGATATTCTCTTCCCCAACAGGAAATGGCAAAGAGCCCAGCAAAGCTGGTCACATGATCCCTCCTAGGCTCCGCCTTCCCCAGTCATTCTCTTTGCCGTTGTACAGGCAACATCTCCACGGAGATGGCTTAGAGTTTTTTAGTGTTTAACTGTAGTTTTTATTATTCAATCAAGAGTTTGTTATTTTAAAATAGTGCTGGTATGTACTATTTACTCTGAAACAGAAAAGAGATGAAGATTTCTGTTTGTAAGAGGAAAATGATTTTAGCAACCGTTACTAAAATCGATGGCTGTTTCCACACAGGACTGTTGAGAGGAATTAACTTCAGTTGGGGGAACAGTGAGCAGACTTTTGCTGCTTGAGGTATGACACATTCTAACAAGACGATGTAATGCTGGAAGCTGTCATTTTCCCTATGGGATCCGGTAAGCCATTTTTATTACAGAAAGAAAAAAAGGGCTTCACAAGGGCTTTTAAGACTGTAGACATTTTCTGGGCTAAATCGATTTATATATAAGCATATTTTATACTCCATAGCCTTGAGGAATTATTTTAATCTTGGGAATTATGTAAAATAACCGGCAGGCACTGTATTGGACACCTTATTCTCTAGGGGCTTTCCCTAATCATAGGCAGAG